>NC_087065.1:60610610-61040831 GCF_963678635.1 Symsagittifera roscoffensis | reverse complement strand
GGATTGTGTGATATGCGTTGCGATATCAATTGAAAACAAGTTGTAATTCAATACTGTATTCTGAATATTGAATTTAGATTTTCTCTTTTCTTGGTTTCTTATGTACTGAGAGATAGATCATTGTTAAGTACTCTGATCTCTCGCTTAATCTCAGTGTCAACACTTACGTATGACCTTGAGAATACCATAAAATAATGATTGAGCACCAGAGGTTAGATTTACATACGTATAATAAATACTGCTACTGCAGTAGCGGTATGACACACCCCCCACGGTGAAAGAAATAAATTATACAACATCAGTAGGATAATTTATTTAAAGAGTTCAATTTACTCAGTTCAAAGAAAAGTTGTTTTTTTTTTTTTTGGTAATTGACGATTTTAGATTATGTATTTTTCAGTTTTCCTCCAGCTCGATTTCCCAACTCGGGTTCCAATCGACTCCCTCATCCAAGGTAGCATATCCGAATTTTCGCATAAATAGATGTCTTTCGAGTCGTCGCACTTTCGATTCTAATGGTCTGTCGTCCCGATCTTTAAAATCTCTCAGTTGGTTTCTGTATTGTCTAAGTGCCTCCTTTAGAAGACCTCTACCTGTAAGGTTTTCAGATATTTCTTTGATTGAATGTTTTATCGGATCTCCGAATCGTTTGGGTTCTTTGTTTTTTGTTTGTCTCGAACTTCGTCTAATACCTGACTCTTCTGCACTTGATTCGTCCGAGAATCCTTGTGGTGGTTCGAAGTTTGTGTCCAGTTCCGAGCTTTGTTGAGGATTTTCTCGAAGTTCATCCGCAACTCGCTGCACTCCTCTTTTTAACAATTGGTCCGCGTACTTCTCCCATTCAGACGGTGCCAAATTTCGATTGTGAAATGTGTCCACGATATCTTCAAGAGGAGTGTGAGAGTCAATGCCTTTCAGTTTCGGACGCTGTTTTGCTTTCGGCGTAGAACTTGACTGAATTTTGGTATCTACTGTGTCTGATTCCGGCTTAGATGTTGCTTTCTCTTGCTCCGAGTTTGCTGCAGTCGCAGCTTGATTTGTCCCCTGTTGTTTCTTGTTTCGGCCTTTCTTTTCCTTTCCGCTCTTTTCCGGCTTGTTTGTGATATTTTCCTCTGTATTTGGTTTTGGTCCCGCCTTTTGCTCTTTTGACTGCAAGATTCAGGCCTCCCCCGGCTTCTGTGTCCTTTGAAGTGACTATTGTTTGGCTCCTCTGAAAGCGCTCTATTGGATTCATTGTATCAGCGATTTCCATTTCTCCTTGAAGTTCGTCCTCTGATCCCAGCTCCTCTAGTCGTTCTGGAGAGCTGACTCGCTTAAACTTTTTGGTAGGTTCTGACGATGGACTTTTACTCGTGCTTCGCTGGTTTTCTTGCGACAGTACCGTTTTTGATTGAGCTATATCCGATTTCCTATAGATCGAACAGGCTGATGTCCTAATTGTTGAGTCCGTTTCTGAAACGATTTTCCCCTTTAGTGGTCTGGTTAAGGCTTGTCCGCTTTTCCGTAGAGGGTCCTTTCGAAGTATAGTCTTGGTTGGTGACTTGCATTGGTTTTCTATTTTGTCCTCCACAAATCCCTTCTCCCAAGAGTAGATCATTTCCTTTCGGAGATCGGGATTGAGTTGCCCTGTCTCGTCCACTAATTTCCGGATGTCATTTTTAGCCGCGTCCCTTCTTTCGTAGTTCCAGCGGGCGTTCGCTTCCAACAATTCCTTCAGGGCTTTGGCTCTTTCTTTGTCTCTGTCCGATGCTATCTGCTGCTTGTGCAGTGGGCTTGTATCCCTGCTCAGTTGTCCCTTGCGCACTATCTTTAGATTCTCTCTCGACTGATCAATTCTTCGTTTCATTTGAGAAGCAGTCAGTGCTGAGCGTTCCAAGTGTTGTTTGTCTAAAGAATCAGAATTATTTAAAAATTTATCCCTCACAATTTTAAATTCTGTTTTTGGTAGTCTGCCGAAATGTGCTTGGAACGGAGATACTTGAATTGTTTTCTGCTTGTTCCACCGTAAGTCTCTCATTATAATGCTGAGGCATAATTTGATTGATTTATTATTTTCATCGAGCATCATCACTCCCAGTCTTCTTTTTATTGTTTGAATTGTACGTTCAACCAAACCACAACCTCTGTGATCCCCCACCGGACAGAATTTTTGCTCGATATTGAGTTCCGAACAGAATTTTTTTAAAGTTTTTCCCTTAAATCCTGAAAATTGGTCCGATCGAATTGATTCAGGGACTCCATGTGTGTCGACATATGATCTCAAGAATTTTACTGTGCTCTTTCCACTTGTGGATTTTGTAACCTTCACTGATGGAAATTTTGAGAATCGATCAATAGCTACTAAAAGATAGATTTTTTTTCCTTTTTGATTTTCTATAGGCCCCGCGTAGTCTAGTTGTACCTCCTGTCCCGGCTGCGTGAGCAGTGGCAATGGTTTTGACGAATTTTTCGAAATAAGGTATTTTACATTCTTACCATATGGTGGTACAACTACGACACTCCTCTGCCAAATTCACGATGTCTTTATTCATATATTGCGTAGCCCAACATAGCCTCCTGACCTGGGTGTCCTCGATGGATTCGTTTCAGGACAGCTTGTCGTAGTTGAACTGGTACTGCTAGCCGATTATTCGCCAAGATGCAGTCGTCCTGAACTGCCATCTGTGACCACAACGGATTTGTATAGGGTCCCATCAATTCGAATCCTTGTTTATCCCCTCTCTCTACCACTCTCCTGAGGCGGTCCATCCACGTGTCATCTGTGGTCAGTTCTGCTAGTAAGTTTTTGTCGAACAGTTTTGCGAGGTTGTCCAGGGTCTCCACTTGTTGCTGCTTTTGCAGTCCTGTTTTTCCTAGTCCCTTTGGCGGTTGAATTGAGCACACTTCCTCCTCACTCTCCGCCTCTTCTGTGGTTGTCAGGTCTACTTCTATTACATTTACCTCACTGAGTTTTCGTTCCGTCGATGCGCTCGGTTTTGGCGATGTTGAACTTGATTCGTGTTCCAAGTTGTCCCTGACTTCTTGGGTATGAGCCACCAGTTCTCGATTTTCCTGAACATTGTTTTCTCCGCCTATTAACTGCCAGAAGGAGAGCAGTCTTTGATCCGCTACTCGTTGTTGTTCCGGTTCCAACGACCATTTTACTCGTTGTGCATGACGTGTTTCGCTGTCGGAGCTGTCCCTATTTTTTCTGCTTCCTCGTATTTTTTTCTCGTGCGTTGGACTGTCTCTGTGATCTCCTCCTCTTCCGAGAGTTCGTTATTGGTGGAAAGTGATTGGTTCCACTTTGGGTCCATTATACTTTCTTCGCGCTCCTCATTCCGCCATTCTTGTGGTGAGTTCGACCACCAGTCGTATGCTCTGTTTTTATTTTCTGACATCTCGATCCTTGAGTCTGTTTTTTCTATTTTGCTCGTTTCTGGTCGTTTTTTGATTTTGGAATTATTTAAGACTGACTGTTTAGTGGGTTGATTTGACGAAAAAGTGATTTGTTTCTGTTGAACTGTTGTGTTTAGCTGTTTTTGCAGTCGTGGAAACTGTTTTCTCTCGTTCCGGTCGAGCCTTGTTCGGTTTTGACCGTTTTGGTTGCTATAGCAACCATTACTTGATGACTGTTTCGTAACATTCCTTCTAGAACATTCTAGAACGTTTTCGTTCCGGTTGAGCGACCTTGAGTCTTTAAGCCTACTGTTCCAGCAGTCGAACGCTTCATGAAAAGAGTTTATTGTCGCTACTACAAACTTTTCGTCTAATTCTGATTCGGGCCAGGGATCATTGAAAGGATCACGCGATAAATAATCAACTATGCCCATGTCCCTCCCCGGAATGTGAACTATGTTGAACTGATATGGCAGTAACCGGTCAACCCACCGGGTTAAACGTGATTGGTAGGTCTTGTTCGATTGATTAACATCCAATGCTGTTGTAAGCGCTTTGTGGTCAGTTGCGATGGTAAATGGTTTCCCCAGAAGGTAGTGTTTATATCTATCTACTGCCCAAACAACTGCCAATAATTCCAACTCATTTGTTGAATATTTTTTTCTTGGGAATTTAAGCATCGGGATGCGAACGAAATTGGGGCCCACAACCCTTCATCATTTTGTTGTTCTAAAGTAGCCCCTAGCCCATCATGGCTAGCATCGCATTTAACTCGTGTTTCACGATTTGCATCGTAATAATGCACTTTCGTAATATTTGCCACAGCTCCTTTTATAGCATTAAATGCTACTGTGTGAACATCCCCCCACTCGAATTTTTTCACCGGGAGTTTCATGTTTTTTAACTTTTTCTTTTGATTTTCTTCTTTAAGAAGTGGTCTTAATTTTTCGGTCAGACTGGCTACGTTAGGTATAAATTTAGCTAAGTGATTTATGCTTCCTAGAAATGACCTTAGTTGTTTTAGGGATTTCGGCTGGTTCAAGTTTACTACGGCTTCCGTTTTAGTGATTTTCGGTCTAACCCCTTCTTCTGAGAGATGGTGACCCAACCAATTCACTTCTTGTTTAAAAAATTCACATTTTGAGAGTTTCAGTGCCAAGTTTTCCGCATCCAATTTCTTTAGTACTGCTTCTACTAAGTTTGCATGTTCGATTTCACTTCCCTTTGACACAATAAGTATGTCATCCAGAAAACAGAACGTGTTTTTAGCGTGATTGATGGTTCTATCCATAGCCTTTTGAAATTCAGCTGGCATATCTGCTAGACCGTAGAACCCTGTCAAGAATCTGTAAGTTCCAGTTGCTTTTCCACCCACAATGTTAAAATTGCATTGTCTAGCTGTATCAGCAGCCAATTTTAGTTGACTGTACGCATATTTCAAATCTAACACCGAAAAATATAGCGTACCCTTTTTGTTTTCAGTTACAATCTGGCTTACCCCATCAATAAGTTCATCTACATTATTCGGCATTTGGTATTTGTTTTTGAACAATTGTCTATTGATTGGTTTTGCATCCATTGCCAATTTTATTGAGTCGTCCTTCTTTACTGTTATCACAATCGGGGCGATAAAGCAATCACTTGTAAATTTATCAAGTTTTGTTATATGACCTTCTGTCAATAACTTCTCGATTTCTTTTTCGACTTTATCTTGTATGTGAATTGGGATTCTTCTCCCCTTTTCTTGAATCGGACATAGTGGGTATTTGAATTTTGAACTGGCAATGTGATTTTTTGAAATGCCTTGCCTTTCAAATAAGTTTTTAAATTTAGTGAAAAATTTTTCTTTCCAACCTTCTGACTGCTCGCACATGAGCACGTCAAACCTGGTGAGTTCTTTTGGCGCCGGTCTTTGTGTAGTCACTATTCCCACTTGTCCTTGCAGATCTAATCCCATGATGCATCTAGTTTTTCGTTCTGATACCAGAAAGGTTGCGCCCTTTACCTCCCAGCCCGCTGACCTCAGATTGGTTTTCAGGGCTCCCAGGATACTGATCGGTTGTTTGTTGTAATCCACGAATTTGGTTTGTAAGTTCAATTTGTCGGACGGTATGAATCTCACTTTGTTTGATTTTTCCATGATTTCCTTTGTCGTGGCCCAGTTAAGAAATGAAACAGGACTTCCAGTGTCCACTGTTAATTGAATTATCTGGTTATCTATTCGTATCATGGCTTTTAGTGATTTTACGCGATTCAATGTTGGATCGCGAATAGAATCTATTTTCTGAACTCGTATCACTTTTCCGTTTGTGTTGTTTCTCATTTCGTTGATTCGATCTTTCACATATTTTGAAACTCGCTCATTTTCCGGTTGGTAGGTTTGTATTGACATAACTTCAAATTCACTACATGACCCAACACCTTCACTGATCTGGTCGCATTCCTCTACCGATCCTTCCGAATCTTCCGCAACTTCACTTACTTGTTGGGATCTGCACATTTTGGCGAAGTGATTTGGCTTACCACAGTGTTTACAATTCTTCCCCATCGCTGGACAATTTTTTAGATGTCCCTGTTCAAACGTCCTTCCACATCTATTACATGGTTTTGTTTTCGTGTTTTGAGTTTTGTTATTATTCTGTCTGTTATTTGTTTCTCTTCTATTTGGAGTTTTGGTTTTCCCCCCCAAATTGCGAACTGCCATTACAGGTTCCTGTTTTATTCTCACACCCGATGTGTAATTGCTATTTGATCCTCCTGTAGCCGCAGCATTAGTCTTTTGAAATGCCATTGTGGTTAACTTGCTATGTTCGAATTTTATAGCCCTTTTTAGAACTTCCTCTGGATTCAGAGTTTCGAATGTCAACGTGTCCTGCAATGTCATGTTTTTGATTCCTTAATTACCATTTTTAGCAGTAACCACTTTGCATCCGGCTTTTTTTTTCAGTAACCTTCGTTTGCTCCCTCCGGGTGAGCGTGCGACAGCTTTGTGCGAGAGATTTACTCCAATTATAACAAAAACCGCTCTCTTTCTTTTAATTTTCATTTCCAGCCGCTTAATGCCCGTTTTTTGTTGTTTTTTTTCTGCTCAACATAGGCAAACACGGGCATGTGAGTTTAAAGTTTTAAAACATTAAACATTTTTTTTATAGTTTAGTAGATGAGGTGTGTACACTTTGGTTGGTGAGAGAAGAATATAGAGGGGGGGGGTAGTTTTCTTTGGCAATGAGTAAGGTTTCTTAAGCGGTAAGTTTTTTGGGCCCTGATTTAAAAATTGAAACATTAAAGAAACTTCAATTGTAAAGTTTCACTTAGCAAGGGCTACGGCAAGTCTTTCACAATTTTTTCTATAATACATCAAGTATTTTTTTTGTATTTGATACGGCATTTGCTTTATTTTATCCTCAGAAAAATCCAGACAAAGGTTTGAGAGGTACAAGTTAAAAGGTAAAAGACAGGTCTTAGAAAAGTTGAGAAAGGGGAATCATAATTATTTGCTTATCAAAGGAGGTTCAAAGAATTTGAAAAAATCGAAGAAAGCAAAAATGTTGTTAACAATGATAACCAAAAATTTTTTTCATTGAAGAACATTAACTAAAACAATAATAAAATCAACGCCATTGTACCTTTTTTGAAAAGTCGTGAAAAAAATTCACAAACCTTTTTTCCTACTAGCCTCACAGGTGAGCTAGATGAGAAGCAGAATCAATGAGACCGTCTTCATTGTCCCTGGACTCGTACTTTGACTTGCGGAATGCCATTCAGTTGTATGATATTTTATGGTTTTAGTTGATGCTTATAAAATGCTTTCTCGAATTTAAAAAACTCCAGTACAAATCAGCTACTATTCAGATGGCAAACCATCAGCTAAAAAAAACAAGCACAGGGTAGCATATCTGCTGCTGCCAACGATGCGACCGCTGTTGTTATTATAACAAATGAAAGTTAGCATGTGCATCAAGATTTACTTTCCAAAATGATCAGCTCTCAGGAGTTCAAAAGTTTGATCTCCTGCTCCAAAGTTCGCAATACTTCTCAATTCATAGACATTGTCTTCTCTTTTTGTTAATGAACAAAATATGCTCAGTCCTGATGCAAACCGTTTGTTATCAACATTTCCGTTGGTTTCTAAAGTCGACAAATCAAACCTCACAGCTGATAATCACAAAATTGATTCATGTTTAATGTCTATTGCTCTCGCGTGTCTGCTTCTCAGATACAAAAACTTATAATGGCTATGAACTTCAAAAAAGGTGCAGTTGGTTCGCTGTCTCTTATTGCACAATTGATCAGTCACCAATGACTAACATCGAAAAGATGATTCATCTTCAGCCTTTGCTCATGGCTTTAGGGTATGCACTCGTACGGTAATCTTGCATTCCATGTCCTTAGAAGCACATTTTTTTCAGCCAATTGTCTCTGATTTGCTCAGCCAACTGGTTCTGTTAATGCGCTAATGCCTACATAGAATTGTGACTTCAGAACGATACAAAAAATTTAAAAGCAAGCCGTGCATGGAAGTATGGAGCCGCAAGAACAGTTATGGAGCATAATACATGTCAAATTATAATTCTGGTACCAATCAAAAACATAACCTTTTCTAGCGTGCTTTCAAAAAGAATCAAACCTTGTCTTCCTCAGCTGCTCAAAGACAGAAAAACGTCCAAGTGGTTTTTTGTTGTTCGAATGAGCAGCTGGAATTACCCAGAGAGCTTTTAAGGATTCATTTATGTATCAAATATTCTTGCAATCTTATGTTTGGGGATTGCAACTTGGAATGCAGAGCCGCAGGTTGCAAGTTGAAACAACCCACGTTTCCTTATAAACTCAATGGCATCCGCATAAACAGCAGAAACTCAATTTCAGTCGTAGCTCATGAGTCCGGAAAAAGCAAGGTTGATGTCAGAAATTGAATTGTGCGGATACAGAATTAGTTCTCGGATTAAACAACTAATGAGAAATCATGTGCTCTCAAAATTTTGCAATCAAAATCCGACTCCTTGGTTTCACGGAAATCTATACTTACCTAATTGACTTGATATCCGTATCAAACATCAACAGGTCTGCTTTTACCACCGAAACACTGAACAAGTTCTAAAAAACCTCACATAAAATAACTTTCCAAAACAATTTTTTTTTTAAAATTTGTTTTCAATTTTGATTCTTCTGATGCTAAAAACTGATAATTCTGTTTTCTTGTTAGTCAAAAATACTCTTGATTGAAAAAGCGCGCAAAAAATCCGAAAAAATGATAGGAGTCTGATGAACCGCACCCAAATGCATAACCCTTTTTATCTTTACGAAACAAACTCAACGAGGTCCAACGCTAGTTGAAATTTGAAAGCTATGACATTGGATCTAATGAACGTTTTATGTTGCTAGCCTTTTCTGAAACCTTTATCTAAACTCAAACATTCTTGCAGGACCAGATATGCTCAGCAATTTGATTGGTTCAGTTTGACGCTTCTGGTTCAATTTGATTGTTTTTTCTGCTGTCGTCGAGGCGACTTTTGTGCAACTGAAAGTAATGCCTTATGATTAGTCCTTTCTATACTTTTTACGGAAAAAAGCAAAATCGAAACCAATATTATTTAAAGCTACTTTTTGGCGTCATAGATTCCACCTGTACACCTTATAGTGCTTTGTTTTTTATTCAAATTTGAAAATTGCCTGAATTATTATTGGAAGATATTGGAAGACGCCAACGTGTGATGACCTACGTGTGACATCAACTTTAGAAAAAGCTCAAAATATCAAGCCAGGAGACAGTGGGAGATATTCTAATCACCAAATGTAACCCTCGAATTCTTACAAATCAACGAGCAGAAAAAGTTAGCATCTCTTCATTCAACGAAACATCAGAACCTCAGATGTGACTTGTTGTAGGTCTCCCATTAGACCTTTTGTCAGACTCTAAATTCAACATCCCAAGTTCAAAACTGACGCGTATGTTACCCAGAGAAAATAAGTACAATTTGTAGCTTCAATATTCGAACCACTCGGTATAGATGATTCATACACTTCCCTTTGCCAAAGACTTTGTAATATCGACCAATGTCCCATACGGAATACCATCCTAATCGATACTTTTTGGAGTTTTTGGAATGAAAACACAAAGTTACATGATCTGTACGATTTATATGATCAAGAAACTGCTCCTGAAAAAATGAATCAAGATATCCAGCTCCAAATTGTCGCAGAAGCATCAAAATTTAATCATCTGACACCGCTAACTGCTGTATAGAATACACCTATTTTACCGTTTGCGTGAAATTTTCAAATGGTAAAGACTAGAGTTGCACCAAATAAGTAAACGACTATTTCATATCTGGAACTAAAAATTGCGCAATGTGGCGCTCATTTAATTCAAAGTATTTATGATAAACCAGACTCTGAAAATTTTGGTAAGGTAGTAGATTGTTTTTTTTTTACTGAAAACCTTTAACTACGCCTCGACAACTATTGTTACACATTGATTAGCAAATTATTCTAACAGTCACGACAGGTCAGACGTACCTACAAACACTGAGTCCGACCGACGACGCAAAGAAGTTAAACTACTTCACGTATTTTGCTGTCCTCCTATTGACTTTCAACTTCCATTTTCTTGGCTCAACAGCATAATGCTTGGCCACAGTAAAATTGATCAAGTTTCAAATTTTATCCAGTTCCATGATGCGCGTGTTGGCAGATTGTTCTTCATTTGAATGCAATACTACTTTTAATCGATTCAGCAATTGGATTAGATTGGTTCTATTTTCCTTTCTCGTCATCGACAACCTTAGGAACATCAACGTTTTTTGGAACTGCTGAACTGCACTAAGGCTTATGTCTATTCAACCACAAAATCTCAATTGAAAAACAATAAATCGATAGAATAGCAACTGTGAAAATTCTGCATCAGGAAAACTGTTATCTTTTTGCCCAAACCTGACACTACTAGTGTTCTTTGATCAATATTTTGGCTCAGCAATGCTACAACCGTGTCGTTTGCTCGTTAGCCTATCATTTGAGACTTCTAAGACTTCTAATCAATTTTGTACACTCATCGGGTTCTCATTTAGATACTGAACAGACTCGAGTCTTCTGCTATAGTACTACTAGATTCTTCAAAATAGGATTACTTTTAAGCATATGTTCGACATTTTTTGCCGTGTCAAATCATGGTACAGGAACTGAACCCAGCTCTGACGTCAGATCTTCCAGAACAACGTCTGCCAACTAAAGGTCATTTTCAATTTAAGACGACCGAAAGTGATTTTAAGGGGCCTTCCGGGAAATTGTAAGCAAAAGCGGGAAACTTGAGGTGTTAAACCATTTATTTGCTCACCTTAACGTGGGAGCAATTCAAACTGAGCTCGAACTTGGTTTCTAAGCTGGCAGTGTCTTACAAGGCTTGTAAAAATACTAGGGAAACCACAACAAACTAATGTTTTGGTAATTACAATGCTTTAGTTTTTACCAGGAAAGACGCAAAAAATTGGTTTCTTAAGATGGAATACAATTTTAAGTGCGAAAAAGAAACTGTCAATCTAGTATCGAGTATTTGGCAGAAAGCAAAAGACTAAAGGATACTTAAAAGATTAAAAGAGACTACAATTGAATCACAGACTGGAAAGTAGGGTTGTGCGGACTTACTTACTAGTAAGTAAGTTACTAGTAAAAATACTAGTAACTAACTAGTAAGTAAAATAGGGCTTATTACTAGTAAGTAAGTTAAACCAAAATGAAATTTAGGAAAGAAATGAGGCTCAAGTATAAGGAGCGTGAGTTTTCACACCTCAAGAAAAATGCCTAACGCGCGTGACCAATCAGTCTGCAACCTGTATGTAAATACAACGCGATCAATAACAAAGGCTGCGCTGATTGGCTGATGCGGTACTCTTTCTCATTTAATTTCACGCGCTTATCCGTTTCAGTTAGTTTTGTTTACACTTTCTCTTTGAAATGAAGTACGAAATCACATCATATCTCAGAGATAAAACCACAGATGGCTACGGCTACTGCAAGACATGTGGGCAACAGAATTTTTGGGGCCGACGGAAGCTCGAAAATCATAAACGCGGAGGCAAATGCAATGGCCAGAATTCTTCCGAGTAACAGATGTTCATCGAGTTGAAAATGGTATCAGTTTCGCGCCCTACGCCGTCTCCACATATTATGGCAACTGAAACGCTGGCAGTACAAGAAACTATCAAAATTAATAACCAACCTACAAGTGAGCGCAGAACAGAGCAATGGATCGACAAACTATGTCTCAACGAAAAAGATAAATGCGACAAAGCATTAGCTTATTTTTTCTACAGAACTGGCGTTTCTTTTCGCATTATTGACAGCTAATCGTTCCGGAAGTTTATAAAGACTCTCCGCCCAAATTATGAAGCGGTCATG
Organism: Symsagittifera roscoffensis; assembly: GCF_963678635.1. Lineage (NCBI taxonomy): Eukaryota > Metazoa > Xenacoelomorpha > Acoela > Convolutidae > Symsagittifera > Symsagittifera roscoffensis. The sequence continues at coordinate 61,029,062 of NC_087065.1, read as the reverse complement.
CCGACCCGGAGAGCGCTCAGTGAGGGTTTATTAGAATCTACTTATCAAACAATTAAAAAAACAGTTGACGATTTTTTGTCTGGTTGTAAATATTATTCAGTTATCACAGATGGGTGGTCCAACATCAGAAACGAACACTTGGTTAACTTTATAATCCTTGTTCCAAACAAGAAACCGTTCTATTATAAATCAGTGGACACCTGTACGATTGTTCAAACAGCTGAAAACATTGCAGAGGAAATCATCAAAGTTGTCGAAGAGATTGGTTCAGCGAAACTTCTGTCCGTCATAACCGACAATTCACCATGCATGTTACGCGCAGGTGATCTGATTGAGGCGCGTTACCCAATTGTTTTCTGCAATGGATGCTCAGCGCATGTTATGAACTTGGTGGTGAAAGATATTTGTGAAAGATCAGAAAACGAGCAACTTCTCACAAAATGTGTTTTTGTAGTCAAATTCATCAAAGAGTTTTGGCGCGTTTTAGAGAACTGCAAGATGAACTGCGCGTTTCGAAACAACTCAGGCTTCCTTGTGCGACAAGATGGTGTTCGAACTATGGTTGTCTCAGTTCTCTGTGCATTAACAAGTCTATAATTTCTTTGTTAGCAATTGATAAAGTTCCGGATGATGCAAAACCCACTCTGAAACGAAACGAGTTCATCAGCTATGTCAGCGAAAAACTTTTCTGGGAGAAAATTCAAAGTCTGAAAGCAATACTGAAGAAACCTAACGAGATGATTGGTCTCTTCGAGTGTGACACGACTGACTTATCTTCTGTCTATTTTACTTTTTATGATCTTTTCCAATCATATCGAACTCTTGCTAGCCCTGATAATGAAGAAATTCCATATAGCACTATAGTGGAAAAAAGGTGGAACCTCATTCATACGTCATGTATGGGCTTTGCGCATATTTTGAGTCCAAAAAATTGCAATTTTGACGAAAATATGGTAGGAACTGATCGTGTAGACACAATTTTTCAGCTTCGAGCTTGTGTTGCAAAATATTTCGAGCAACTCAAAGAAGTTGAAGAGTGCAACAACCAGATTACAGGTTTTCTCGCTTTTTTTGCTCTGCTGACTGATAATCGAAAATTTGAGTATTTATCAATGAAACTACTTCATTTTTGGGCTGTTTACGGCAAACATTTATTTCCTCTTCTGTCGAAAGTTGCCCTGAGGGGGCTCAGTATTCCTACGTCGAGTGCGGCTAGCGAACGAGTCTGGAGTATTTTCGCTTTCATTCATTCAAAAAATCGTAATCGACTTTCAGTCGAAAGAGCAGATAAACTTGTTTTCATATACTGCAACGCTGTTTTACTTGATAATACTGATCATAATGATTATTTTGCGGATTTTGAGTTTGTGTAAAATAAATAGTCTTCAAACCTTGTTGTTTTCAAGCAGACCTTGAGTTTTTGAAACTTACTAGTAAGTAAAAGTAACTTACTAGTATAAAAGTGGTAACTTACTAGTAAGTTACTAGTAAACGAATTCTACTTGCTAGTAACTGCACAACCCTACTGGAAAGTTTGGCCATAGCTGGGAAAGTTTTGGTCAGATATTCATGCTTTCTCTGTATAAGGCTATCGGATTTCAGACACTTGATGAGGAATTGCTCACTAATCTGCGAAATAAAAGACTACATTCACTTCAGACTCCTAACTAAAGTTCCTTCTTATTCAAAAAAATCATAACCCTTTACCCCTATTCACTTTCTACTAGGCAAGCCATAAACTAATTTTCCCCGGACTTGTTCTAGGTCTTCAAAGGCAATCTTTTATGTTCCTGACGTTTGGCTCGAAATCTATCACAGCAATCTGAAGAGGTTACTCATTGAGTTATTACCACAACAATAACTGCGCCAAAAACGAAATGCTTGTCTTCGATACTTCTTTTTATTGATTTAGAGTGAATAGATGAAGATTCGTTATGGGTATTGGCTTCATGAAACAGTAATGGAAAGGTACAAAGACACTGATAACAAGGTATGTTCAATTCACTGCCGTTAACGCATGGTGTAACGATGTTTAGACCCTTCAGAAAACATAGCAAAGTATTTCCGAAAGGTAATTGATGGAAGTTATCGAATTATCTGTTTTAGTTATTATGCAACCCTTTCAACGCCCGCAACCCTTATAATAAATGACAAAAAAAAAATCAATTTTTCTCTTTCAACTGATGATTTTGTTTTACCCTCCCAATTCATCCTCCCTATTTGTACATTTTCAATCAGATATGACCAAAATGAACATTAGGACATGACCAGCAAAAATCTTTCTTCTACTTCGTTTTACCGGACCAATTTATAATATTTTTGATTTGTTTTATCCTAGGAAAGCGATCAGGTAATTTCCTTAAAATTTTGATTCTTTGAGTACATTTAACTTATTTCCTCTTAAGAACCCTCATTTTTTTCGTTTACCTCTCACTTTAATCACAGTTTGACCGCAACAATCCAGCAAATTTGGTTCTTGATGGCTTCAGAGAGAGTTGTTTTTCACCATAAAAAACTTGAAAGGTAAATAAATCGCATTCATAAAAAATTTAATTCCAAAGCTGCTTTTTGCAATTCTTTTTTTTTGTAACCATTGTTAGGTAAAACCATTATGTTTAAATTATAAACTTTTTGTATTATTTTTTTTGGACTTCTTCAACCCTCAGCTCTCTGCAACTACGACCGTCGTTTCTTTGTTCTAATTTTGGTTGTGATTCTCAATTGATACAAAATAAATCAGAATTAAGAGGACAACAGAGATAGAAGAGAGGGACACGGCGGAAATACGAGAGTACTTTAAAATCTAACTATGATAACCAAGTAAAAACGATCTGCTTATAAAAGGACTTCACAATGCCCAAAGAGTACAGATAAAAATACGAATGACTTGCCAGCTAAGGTGAACGAAAAGGTTATGTTCAAAAAAGTATCTTTTGCTAGTAGTAAAAGAAGTCTGAAGACTGATTGATTTGCTTATATAATCTAGCGTCTGATAATTGAAATACTCATTGCTTGCTCAATTTTTAGCTCATTGCTTGCTCCAAGACTTCCTGGGTTCATGGATTTTGCCAAATTTTATCTTGTTTATCTTCTACTTCAAGCCTTTCTCGATGCTAGTTCTTTGAAAAGCTATATCCAGTTCATTATGCTTCGCGCTTTTTTTTTGGAATTTCGGCGTTTGTTTTTTTCATCTAGGTCATAGCTCGCTGTGACCCGTGTGGGTTTAATGAGGTTTGCTTTGCCCTTCTAATCGTTGCAGCAGAGCAACCAGAATTATAGTGAGTTATGGTTATTGATCTTGTTCCCCTGCTCTTTTAAATGAGCAAAAATAGCGGGTTGGTATTTTTGTAAATTGGTTGGTACTAATTGACTTGAAATTTTTTTCTACCATTGGAGTTTTACAGATGGCAGAGAGTTTATCTTCAAATCAAAATTTAGTTCCGTCAGGCAAAACTCGTCAAAAAAACTGGTTCTTTTTAACCTTTTGGAAAAACTTTTCAGCATAAGCAACTATTGTCATTTAAAAGCATTCAGCGAAATGAAACTTTAAAACTAAATGTTATCAACCGGCACTACGAATTGATTAAAAAACTTGGTTTAATCTCAAAAAAACTTGGTTAAAAACTTTTAATCATGTATTTACGACAATGAGGAAAAAAACAAATTGTAGGATGTAATTTGTTTCTTTTGCAGTTTCAACTGGGCAATCAGTCACTAGGAGCTCGTTTTCAATTCACGAGGAGCTCGTTTTCAAAATCAAAACTTTCGAGGGGGTTTGTATTTTGGCTTATGTATATAAAGATCCTAAACCAGAAGATGAAGAATTAACCTATGGTGGGTCTAAAACTGTCGCATCTGACAGCAAGACGCTTGATTGTTATCATGAAGTACATTAAAACTAAAAGTAGTGCACACAAAATATGGAAGGCGACACTTCGAATAGTTTTCATTATTTGGTGATATTTTGAAAACTCCGAATGTCTCGTAACCTATTGCCCGCGTAAAATGATAAACTTTGGGTAAACGTTTTTGTTGATCAATTTTTATCAAAAAATTGCCACCATGGGAGAAACTTTGTCGAAATAGGGTCTTTATAGTGATTTGGAAAATCAGTTTGGTCGGTCTGAAAAAAAAGTTGAGGAAGTTTCAGAAACGTTAATGAAAGTCCCCCCTCCTTGAAAAGATCCTCCATCCGTCCCTGATGCCAATCGCTTAAAATTTGAACCATGCCAATCATAACGAATCATGAGGTTGTCTCGAAAAAATGAAAAATTTTGACCATTCCGACTTTCCAAGCACATAGTTTTGTTCACATTCAATGGTATACCTGTTTATGCTTTGTTTTGCGAACAATAGGAAATCGGGTAAGTTATCAAAAATCTCGATCCGGATGTTTTCAGGATGACAGATTAGCTCTGTGTGATGTTACTTACGGCGAGATAAGAAGCAGAGTCCCACGAATATGCCTTGCATTTTGTCTGAAACAAAACATAAGAAAATTGCTCGTACCATCAGCGAGAGGGGTGAGGGAGAGAGAGAAAGACCCATTAGGCCTATAAGTTTATACAGAATTTTTGCAAACTTCGAGAATTTTGTTCATAACTTCTCACATGGTTCGTTGTCGTTGTCTGGGGCCTGGAGGTATGCAAACTGGTATGCAGTCACCACCACAAACACCTCTGACATCGCAGCCAACACAAACTGGGGCATCTGTGCATACGAATGTATGACTTCACTCGAGGCCGCCTTGTGTCAGTGACTAGCGTCTTTATTAATATATTTTTAAATAAATTTGAAACGTGTTTTTAATAAACGTTTTTAATAAATTTTAATATAATTTTCAAAATTGAATCTGTCTTAAATGTTACATAATATCTACAATTTTTTAGAACAATTCTTGCTTACAAAAAAAGTATTATTCATAATTTTAATAAATTATTCGTTAATGAGATAAAATGGCTACTGATGGTATTCTGTGGAAAAAAATTACTATAGTTTTCGAAGAGAAAAGAGACTAGTGGCCAACAGCCGAATTTCTACTCTGTAAATATTATTATTGATTTCTTCATCCTCCGAGGCATAACTGTTAATTTATAAGGGCTTCCAATTGTTAGACAGCAACAACCAGCTTTCGCTGTGCCAGCTTAAAAATAATAATAACAAATTTATTTTCTAGGAGGAAACAGTTTGCCTTCAATTTCAAATTTATCTCTAACAAGACTGCTCGTACATAAGGGTAAGCCCTGTATGTTCCGACTGCTCCTTAACCAATATCGAAGAAAAAATTGAAAAACCATGAATTGAAAAATTATGAAAAACTATACGCTGAGTTTTCCGGCTGCCTCTCAAAGTATATGGAGCATTTTTTTTGTGAAAATTGTTGAAATTTTCAAACAAAAGTCGACCATATTGTTATGGTTGTTATGACGGATTAAGTTCCGCGTACGCATTAATAACGCAAAATATATCGCGTGTTAATTGACGCAAATTGACCACATTAGCAATCTTCAAAACCCTATAACTTTATAAAAAACTCAGGTGTACTATTTTTTCAATGCGAGCTCAATATTACAATACCGTTCGATTGACAAGATACATTACAAGGATAAGCTGTGCATTTTGTAAAATGCACGCGGATTCAGCAACAAGGAGGCTCCCTTTGTTCTTTCTTTGTTCTTTCATTCTCTTTGATCGTTCCGACAAAATTTTAACATGTTTAAAGACCTGTGTCTGGAATTCAGAAAAAAAAACAGACCCAAAACTTTGCGCCTACCCAATGCACAATTTGTCCTTGTAATTTAGTTAACAAATCAAACCTTTGAACGAAAAAAAACCCACGCGAGCACAAATACTCCGGTATTTTCTCCGACAATCAGAAAAAAACTATAAATGCTTAACAAATCTAAAAAGAGTGGCAATCTGTTTTAATTTGTTTAAAATTCACAAATGCTTAACCGTTGATTTAGCATTTAGTAGAGACGGATATTCTTCAGTGGATTCTGATGGTTTTTTGTACCACAATAAAAATTGTGAGACTCAAGCACATAATTAAGACCTAGTTTCTCAGCAGTCAATTTTGTACAAATAATTTCGAACACGGTCGAAGCATACTTCGAAGACGGTCGAAACATTTATCGAGCACTTTTGAGCACGGTCGAAACATACCTCGAGCATGCGATAATTCGGAGTCAAAGAGAAACAGTTTCTTTCAAACATCGACATACTTTTTTAAACATTTTTGTCTAAATTTGAAAACCAGTAACCCAAAAGATGGGAAAAAATAGCTTAAACATAAATCATTTCTATGAAACATTTAATTTGTAAACAGCTCTAATTGTTTCATTCTGCTGAAAAAACATCATAAGATGTTACCCAAAAAGCATAAATTATTTTGCCTAAAATGGAATAACTCGAAACAAACACGGAGAGTCGAAACAAACACGGAAATTTGTCGAGAAAGTCAAAACATACCGATTTTCCGTTGAGATGGTCCAAACAAAAAGTGAGCTCTTCGACCCAGGTTTTTTAGCTCTTCATATTTATTGGACTAACTTTAGCGCGCTCTAAACCTCTTTATCAATTTTGTTCAAAGCGTAAATTTGAACAAGACTGCTTGTATAGGGGCAAAGCCCTGAGCATTCCGACATCGTCTTTCAAACAAATGTATAAAAAAGTTTCAAAATGAAAAGTCAAATTAATCTGGAAAACCACCACGAGCTCAAATATTTTGTCACTTTCTTCGACAGTCGGAACAAGCTTTTGAGCAAAAAACTGACAAAACCGTGTCTGTACAAAACAGTGCCATACAAAACATTCCAAAGCAAAACAATCTGAAAATGAATCAAAAAGTCTGATAACAATTTACTGTGATTTTTATTTAAATCAACGAAAACACAGTCCGATTCAAAAGAATCCAAAAAACACTCCCAAAAGTGATTATTAACGAGAGTTTTCCTGAGTTCAAACATTATAAACAACAAAATAAAGACCGCCGCAGTCGCGCCAGCGTGTTGCGAGGTTGTCGGCAGAGGGTAGGATCCCATACGAAAATTATACCCGGTTTTCGCCGCCCTGTGATTTTAAACCGAATGTTATGTACCGGACTGTTTCAAAAAAATTTAAACTGTTTTGTATTGAACCGTTTTTTATGGGACCACTTTGTTATGCACCGACAAAACAGTCCTAAGCTTAGGTTTCATGGGAAAAAAATTAAATCCATTTCAGTGGAAGGTTTTTGAATATGTTTGAGTTTAATTGGGACTGAGACCATAAAGATCCCATAAAATCATGAAACTCTTGAGCGGGATCCGCATTCAAAATAATTCCAAATTTGACGGAGGAAAAATTATTAGCACCGATATATCTCAATTAAAAGAAATTGACATCACTTCGGACGAGTTGTTGGAGGGCGGAAAATCGGAAGAAAAAATGCTAATTTTGTTTATTTTGCTTATCAGGAACTAGATTTACGGTCGTGATTTAAATTAGATTTAGTTGATATTTACGGTTGGGATTATATTTTCAAAGTGTAAATCACGCTCAATTTAATTGATATGATTACCTACCTAAACTCGTTTATTGTTATAAAAAATAAATTAAGGCCAAATTAGTACAGAGGGTGGTTTGTTTACACATGTGTTAGCAACCCAAACGATCATCTATAACATGGTAAAAAGAACATTAAGCTGATAAGAGGTTCTCATTTCTAGATTGTGAGTTGCTCATTTCAGTTGCGCCGCGAGTTAAAACTCAAAAGTCGGAGAGCCTTTAAATAACTTGAAACGGAGATACTTCCTACTCGGGTACTTTATCATCATTAGGGCTACTTTCGAGAATGAGTGAACAAATTTGTTTTTATAATAAGTATAGGATTCTCTGCGCTTTCTTGTCAGCCGCCTCGCCTAAATCATTTTACCGGCGATCGTTAAGCACGCGCACGCACCTTATACACATCTTCATCACCTCGCGCTGACAAATCTGGGAAGAAGAGACGGCCATTTGCGACCATTTAAGAGCGGCCACAGTGATATAAGTAAGGTCGAAGGAAAAAGTTTATGTCGAGACCCTCGGAAAGATGGTCCTAAATTGAACAAAGTTGTTGCAATTCTCAGGTTGAAAAAAGGCACTGTATAAAGAATGTTTTACAAAGCGGCATTGAGTTGTTGGGCAGAGGAGGGACAATAAGGTTTAGAAGTAGAGAGAAACCTGGTAAGCTGGCTATTTAAGTTTGTGTTGTAGAAATAGCTGGCAAATTTATTAGTAGTCAAGGTCACACTCATTAGGATAGTATTTAATGATTTTTATTAATTTTTGATAATTCCCATGAAGGACAATTCATGTCATGAATATCCTCGGGGAAAGGAGTTCTTAGTTTCCAACCCAAGAGGGAAGAGCTGAGCCAGGTTTGTTGTTGCAGATCAGTTGAAATTAAATCTCCTTTTTTGGAGTAACGACGGAAAGTCTTAGCGCCCGTCTCGTTAAAGTATCTTACACCGGTTTTAGTTTACACGAGCGCACTATGCCATCAGAGCCGATTAAAACTATTAGCACTTGACCCAGTGGCCAGATGCCCCGTGGACAATCACTAGCGCGCTCAACCGGACATTTAATGTTACAGATAAGTATTTTATAATTTTATCGCTTTTTCTGATAATTCTTAGGAGGATCAATTCATGCCATGAAAATTCTCGGGGGAGGGAGTTTATAGTTTGCAATCAAAGGAGGTTGAGCCTTGTTTGCTGTTGCAATTCAATTGAAGTAGCAAACTTTATTCTCGTTTTTTTAAGTAACGATGGAAAATTTCACCATCAATCAATCTCGTTGAAGTACTTTGTACCGTTTTGAATTAGTACGAGCCCGCAATGCCATCAGAGCCCGTTAGAACTTTAAGCATTCGACCCAGTGACATGATGCATCTTGAACAATCAATGGCCCGCTCAACCAGAGACATAATATGACTTAGTCAAACTCGCATATGACTTCTTTGACAAAGCCGAATGAGAAGACGCTTTAAAATACTGGATATTTATATTTACTGGATACTAAATATTTGAAAAATGGGAGGGTCAGGCACCCACGAGGGCTGAAAAACTACATTATCTGTAAAGAGCAAAAGATAACAAAGTTTTATGGAACAAAGCCTTGAGCACGACGGAAAATGCTACAAAATAACTCTACTCTAGAAAAGCGAAGTAAAAACGCCCTAGATCTCTCTGGTAGCAAAAGCTCATTTGCAATCCTTACAAAATTTGCTACAAAAAGATCGGAAAACAATGCAATTTTATGAAAAACCTCTTTCTACTGGCCTGGAAAAAAAGTTATGTCAAATATGTTACTTTTCCGTATCCAGAACCGGAATTGATTTGGTACCTCCTCCACTACCAGGCGAGTAATCCAAACAGTTCAGGGAAGTTATTTATGATAGCGAACGCTGCTTCGACGTTCAAAAGAGTCTCGTTAAATTCTTGCCTTGAAACTGGACCATACAAATTAAGCATTAGGTTTGGCCTCCCCGTACAATTTTGTGAAAAATCTGTCACCGTATCGGTGCAGATTGGAGCAATTTTATGGCTACAGAAGGATCTTTTAGCCTGCTTAAAACGTGATGAAGCAAGGCTGGTATAACTGAACTATCCTCGGAGACCTGGTAACAAAGCCGAAAACCGCTCATTTGCATCGTGAAAGCGTTTACACAGACGGATTATTACAACCACTCGGCACGACAATTGAGGCTAAAAACCCTACTATTCAAGTGAAATTCTTTTTTATAATCAGGCGTGTCTATTTAAGCAAGTTTGTATCTAATACTTTGCAGTCATCTACTACAAGGAAGATAAACATTCTACGGATGACTCCGTGCATTGGGCATTTGAAGAGGCCGACTACGTAACCCGACGTACCAAAGCATCCAATTGCTTTCTCTGCAGGATCCAGTTACCGCAATTGTTTTCTCTGCAGGAAACAATTGCTTTTTTTGTTTTCTCTGCCGGATGATCCAAGGTAACGGGTCACTTTCAGTAATGGCTAAGTTGCCACTAAACTTTTTCGACTACTCAATTGATGATCAATTTCCAATCAAAATCACAAAATTTGATTACTTAGGGACATTTTTTTCTTGAAATGCTTTTCTTACGCGGTTTCTGTGGAATTGGCAGACAATCTTATACGAACAACTGCCTAACGCAGTTTGAGGCTTCTTTAATTGGTAGAAGAAGCACAGCTAAGATCTTAATCTCTGACAACGCTGTTTATTTTGTCGGCACCCGCAAACAATTACGCTCAAGTCCCTTTATTTTTGACCAAATCACGCTAACTGAAACGCTGCAAATCCACAAAAATGAACGGTGGTTAAATCCACTGTTTGCCCAAAGTTGAAATGGCGTTTAAAATAAAACGAGCATCCTTAATTTCGCTCCAGCAGCTGACTACTACCAAGCATCTACTAGTAATGTGTCCAACAAGTCCTGGAAGTGAGCAAAAGATAGGCTTGACAGCTTCTGGTGGCGTATACTTTAAAAGTACGCCTCAACTCTCATCAAAAAGACCTAAATGGACGCAACCTAAGGAACGAGTCGAAAAGATGACTTCGTTCTTTTTTAGTTCGTCCGATCGTGTATTTGACCCCTTTCATGGCAATGATACCGTGTGAGGATGAGCTCTCTCTTGATTTCTAGCTTCAAGCCTACCACACTCTGACTTATTTCGACTGCAATAATGGTATCGCGTGAAAGCTCTAAACGCAGAAAAAAGGCATTGAGATGCAAAGAAGTTTTGCTCAGCAGATTTGCCCAGAGTAACTCACTCTGTTAACTTTTCATAGATCCTCTGCGAATCGTAGAAACCACAATTATTTTGATTACCATCTAGATTTAAATTATTTTTTAAGTCCACAAAGTAGGATTCAAAGGGTTCTAAAGTTCAAAAAAGTATAAAAAATCAAGCAAGGTCAGATCGATTTCAAGAAAGTTGTGGAAACACGGCAAATTTGGTCGTGATGGTCGACACGTACCGAAATTTGGTCAATATGCTTGAAACTTAAAGTGACCCCACGACCCGAACTCCCATCACATACAAAAATTGAAGTTTTCTATTTAAAATTTAACTATACCTTTTTTCTGTTTTACTCAAAATACTAAACACTATCCATTGAAAGATTCTGTGCTACATACTTTACCAAACGCTATCATGTTTCAACTGAAATTGGGATACGCTAATCACTGCCTTGTATGACACTCCGTTGATGTACTGGTTGATGAAACAGAGCGAGGTTGAACTGGAGTGCGAATGAATACAATGTCGGTAGAGGTAGTTCCGACTGGCGTCCAGAACCCCGGCAACTGCATATGATAGAGCTGAAAACCCAAAAACTGTATAAGCAGTTCTTAAAAAACATGGAAATGTAAATATTGATCTATCACTTTATAAAGATGAAGGGAAGAAAGAGCCTTACATGCAAAATCTATATTACCTTAGTTAATATAATCTCTATTAATATTTAAACATCCTATAATACTTCAGAACATTTTCGGGGTCTTATGCACTAAACGGCCCAAAATCATAATTTCTATATCTTTTGAACTGAAATTAATGTGGTTGAGTTTTTTTCTGTGACTTCAAATGAAATAATTCTGCCGCTTCAAGCAGATTAAATTATAAGCCGATTATTAATTTGAATTTTTGTTATGTCAAGCCATTTTTAAAGTTTTTCTTGTCTGGGCAAGGTTTTACAAGTAACTCAAAATTATTTTACAAAGCTCCATCTTTTCGCTTATATTTTTATCTGCTGGAAAGGTTGATCGGAATGCCTGACCGTCTAACTTGAACTTGATTGGCTAAAATTACCCAATCAAATTCCGATCGCATAATTTCCAGCTTACGATGTAAAAAATTTGATTTTGGGCCGTTTAGTGCATAAGACCCCATGTTCGATTAGTTTTTCTTTGTAATTTGACTAGCTCTAACCAGCGAGAATAAATCCAAGAGTGAGTCTAACAGGATCGTAGATTGTGAAGAACTGAGGCTGAGGCTCATCGAGCCAGCTGCTTCTCCTTCGTCTAATTCGAACCATTGTCGTCAATCTTTCCCACGCTCGCCTAGGAGCTCCACCGCTCAGTAAGCCGAGAGTGGGCAGAAAGACGATAATAGTAAACAGCATTATTCCATCAGCAAACCACGTTTCCGGAAACACGACTCTGTACTACAACAAAAAGTTATAAATACAATTGATTCAAACTTAACACAGAAATTTAAAGTTTTTTCTCGAAAAATGATGAAACGAGTGAATAGAAACGAAAAACAAACTTTCCTTTTGCAATATATTTTTAGAATTGAGAACTATTTATCAGGACTGAGGGTTTAATTTGGGAATAATTCAGTTTTATCTTCATTTTTCCAAATTTAGGAACAAATTTTTGTCGTATTTTTTGCTTCAAAAGATTTGTTTCAAGTAATCGTGGAACCATTTTACACATCTTTATAGTCGAAAAATTGTTTTTTTTTTTTAGTTTTGAAGGTAAACGTAACCTGGTTATCACTGTTGTCAGAGTAGGGCTTCCTGGCCCATTCCGGATATGCAATCTGCTTTCCCTGCATCGTGTATGCCGCCACAAATTGCTCGTTGAGGAAGAAAAAGGGGATAAAAGAGAGGAAGACGAAAAATAATCTGTAGAAGCGTTCTACTGTGTACACAACGTCCTGTCGGAACCGCCCCCCGTTTTCAAGCATGACCAAGTCAAACTTGTTCAGCACTACTGAATCCCGTCCGTTATCTCTTTTAGCAACATCAGCTACAAAAAATATCACTCATTTTTGTAAATTGGGGGTCGGTTAAAACCTAGTTATAACAAAAAAGCATATATTCAGTAGTTTCGCAATTCGTTTTTTCAAATTATTAATCATTGTTGCAGAAAAAAATTTCGGTGTTTTATTCTTAGTCGGCAATGTATAGGAAAAAAAACTTAAACAAAGATATATAAGGTAATCTCACTATCCAATGCAAGTATCCAATGAAGAGTGTGGTTTTCGAAAAAAAGTACGGTGATAATGAAGAGTGTGGTCTGGAACAGTGATTTTGAAACTCTTTTCATAAGGTCAGTAGCAATGTTTTGTTAAATAAGCCTGCAAAATAGTGTTTCGAATGGAACATTGTAGGTAGTTATTTATTTCGAACCAATGCATAAACCGTCTTTAAAAAACAATGCTCAGTTTTATGCGTAATTCAATTTTTTTAAAGTAATTCGTCCGCCCAGTTTTCCCAAAAATGTTATAAATTACATTTTTGGCAATAATACTGGTTAGTTTGCTCATCATGGCAAATTGTTGAAGCCCCCCCCCAAAAAAAAATCCGCCCCTGAAAATAATAAATATATTAAATACTAAATTAAATTAAAATTGATTAGAAAATTAATTTGATGACAGTTTCCTTGCCGACCAAAAGGGTCCCCCTTTGGTATAACTTTACGACATCCATTTTTGGCTGACCAACCTCGAAATTTTTCTAAAGGCGTGTACTTTTTAAATCATTTTTTGAAGTGAATATTTTTTCATAAATTTAAAAGAGCTAGTCCGAACCTGCAAGATTTGGCCCTGATGCAAGCAGTATTGTTGTTTTATGAAAATAGCTTCTTTTTTTGTTGTTCCGATTTTCGAAGAAAGTGAGCAAATCTTTGTGCTTGCACGGGTAATTTTTTTCTGCAGACAATTTTTGACTATTTAACTAGCCACTTGTGACGGTTTTTTTGAAACATTTGAAAAGCATATATTCAGTAGTTTCGCAATTCGTTTTTTCAAATTATTAATCATTGTTGCAGAAAAAAATTTCGGTGTTTTATTCTTAGTCGGCAATGTATAGGAAAAAAAACTTAAACAAAGATATATAAGGTAATCTCACTATCCAATGCAAGTATCCAGTGAAGAGTGTGGTTTTCGAAAAAAGTATGGTGATAATGAAGAGTGTGGTCTGGAACAGTGATTTTGAAACTCTTTTCATAAGGTCAGTAGCAATGTTTTGTTAAATAAGCTTGCAAAATAGGGTTTCGAATGGAACATTGTAGGTAGTTATTTATTTCGAACCAATGCATAAACCGTCTTTAAAAAACAATGCTCAGTTTTATGCGTAATTCAATTTTTTTAAAGTAATTCGTCCGCCCAGTTTTCCCAAAAATGTTATAAATTACATTTTTGGCAATAATACTGGTTAGTTTGCTCATCATGGCAAATTGTTGAAGCTCGCCATGACCAAACACATCAAAAATGAAGAAAACTGTCATCAAATTAATTTTCTAATCAATTTTAATTTAATTTAGTATTTAATATATTTATTATTTTCAGGGGCGGATTTTTTTTTTTTTGGGGGGGGGGGGGGGGAGGACGATTCCTTGCCGACCAAAAGGGTCCCCCTTTGGTATAACTTTACGACATCTATTTTTGGCTGACCAACCTCGAAATTTTTCTAAAGGCGTGTACTTTTTAAATCATTGTTTTAAAGTGAATATTTTTTCATAAATTTAAAAGAGCTAGTCCGAACCTGCAAGATTTGGCCCTGATGCAAGCAGTATTGTTGTTTTTTGAAAATAGCTTCATTTTTTGTTGTTCCGATTTTCGAAGAAAGTGAGCAAATCTTTGTGCTTGCACGGGTAATTTTTTTCTGCAGACAATTTTTGACTATTTAACTAGCCACTTGTGACGGTTTTTTTGAAACATTTGAAAAGGTGTAGTTGTCTTGAGCTGAAGTGAAAAAATTATTTTACCTCTTATTTTTTGTGTAAAATAATAGGGGTTCAAATATTGCCTCGGGCCAAATTGATCACTTCGTACTTTATATGGCGTGTGGGGTGCTTAATTTAAAAAATCTCAAAAGTTTTAAGTTTTGTTTTCAGCTTTTTAGACCGTAACTTAGGGCTCGGGGTAGTTTTCTTTCAGGCACAAAATTTGAATCTCAAACAAAGACTAGCTACTTGTGACGAATTTTTTTCTTCATCAAAAATTACTATTATCTTGAGCTCAAGCTTGATACTTAACTTGTGATCATTTTTGTAAAAGTTATGGGGGTTTAAAGGTTGCCAATTACGCAAATTTAGAACAATCAACGCTCAATATATTTCGTGCTATGAGCGCGTAAGAGCAAATTAAGTCCATCTAAAAAAATTCCAAAATGAATAATTGAATTTGCTAGAAAAGTTTCAAATTGCTAGTTAGTCTATTTAAAACTTTGCTAAAGGGAAGGCATATCACTGTGTTTGTTGAATAGCTTGAGAGGAAAATATATATTTTTAATTTTGATAACTCCATCAATCTTTTTAAAGTGAACTTTACTCAACGGACTTAAAACGGCAGTCGGAACATTCAAATTTATACCTTGATACGAGCAATTTTCTTTTAGTAGACAAACTATAATCAATTAAAACCAGCGATTTAAAATTGAAAACTTTTTTTAAAAGGTCAATTTTTGGTTCGAAAAAAACTTAAGTCGGAATTTTTGTGCAACTTGCACAACAATCCGCATTTTCTATTGAGTTAGCTTCGTTTTTTGTAGAACAAAAATTTATTTCGGCAGAATTTTCTGGTTTCGCAAAATTTCGGTTGACCCAAAATCTACCAGCAGTGAATGGGTGTAAGAAGTCGAAAATTGGGACCAAGGGAAAAATCTCCCTCCAAATCACTTTGATGGTGAGATTGTTCGCGTGGTTAAAAGAAATATTTTTCAGCCTATCAGATTTGAGCATAGTAAATGCAGGCCTTATGGCTTGAATTTGCCATTCGTTTTACGGGGGAGATCGTTCGCTTGGTCTATTGAGGGGGAGATGATTCAAATGGGCCAGAAATTGTGCTGACAATAACAATTTTTAATGTTGTTTTGTGCTTAATGAACTGATCTGCCGTTCTATTTTTGCAATCAGATTAAACTGCCAGGCAAACTTTTGGTATAGTAAACACTCACCAAAGTTTATTAAGGATTCGTGTGCGTATACGTAAAAAGTTGAGCTTACCTAGATGCAGAGAGTAGTTTCTCCTGTTTTTTGCCGAGAAACAGTTGCGTAGAATTTTGAACACAGTCGGTACCAGATCTTTCTGGATATCTCTGTAAGTGTAAAACCTTTTTCCGAACCAGAAGCACACAACCGAAATCATCAAACAAGCTGCAGAGCTGATCAATGAAGAGGTGAAATGATCGAACTTAATCAGCAAGTAATTGAGAATGTAGCAGCTTATCAGTCCCCCCATTTTGGTGCACCAGAAATATGCATGAAAAAAGACGGGAACTCGACTTAACTTGGTTGTCTGATCTGCTCCGAAAATGAGAATATTTCCATTGTAGATTCCGGACCCCAGACCAACCGCACAAAGTGCCAGAACAATCAGCGGCTCACAATGAGGTCCGTACCCATTTTTAACTGAACTTATTTTGTAGAAACTTGCAAACGAGCAGCTCTTATGGTCCGCTAGTTGAGACACGACAAAGATTAAATAACCTACAACAAAAGTGGCGTAACCTGCCATAATTGTTGAGAATCGCTCAAAGTATGTATCTGTAAGAACAGTGGCGACAAATGCCGAAAAATACTGCAATAAGCTTACAAGTTCCAAAATGTTTGAAGCTTCAAACGAAGACCAACCGTATGGTTTAGCGTCCAAAACAGGCTTGAACGCAAAAGTAATAGTGTAAAAAGCACAAGCTTGAAATAAAATTGACAAAGAGATGAGGAAAAGGGCAACTTTACGACGTCTAATTTCCGCCTCGGGTGTCAAGATCGTAACATCTGAAGGGAATGGCATGAACAAATCCAGAAACATAAGAGTTCCAAAAGTTGTTCCTCTTGGTCGACTTTGGAGGTCATCCAGCGGCAACGAATGCACATTTCGCCCTTCATCTAAGTCATTTATGGCCGGTGAAGTTACAACCGTTTCTGAATTCGAACGAGTCTGCGTTTTTTCCGGAGCTTCTTGGTTTTCAGTCATTTTCCAGTATCTTCAAATTAATGTATTATTGAAAGTTGTTTTAAATAGCTGAAAAGTTAAAATAACAGTAAACAGTTTGTTTATTCGATCATGGCTTCAGATTGGAATAAATAGAAAGAAAAAGTTGCTTGAATAAATCTGAAACTTGCGACATAGTAAAGTTCGAAGTAGAGGTCAGAAAATAAACGATAAAGTTCAATTGAATTCTAAAACAAAGTTTGTACGTCAAGTAGTCCAAGGTTTTTTTGAAGCTCCAATCTTCGAAAAGATGAAATTCTTCTGAATAAAATCTTTTATGGTTTTCTTCAATATTCAATTTTGAAACCGGCTATAATTTGAAAAACAAAATCAAAAAAATACTTTTTCAAAACCTTTTTGAGAAAATCCAAGGCACTTTTAAACGTTTCCCGAAAAAAACTATCGGTGTAGATGATATTTGATCCAGATTTCTTCAAATTTTATAGAAGCGCATCAGTTGAAACACCAGTTTTATTGAGTTTGTTCAAAAAGAGTTTAGGGAATGTTTTTTTTTCAGCAAATTTCCTTGCGATGATCGGGACACATTCTGTGATGGCCACATTTTCATTTGCATTGCCCCACAAACAATTTACTCTTAATTTGCTCATATACAAAGAAGTCCCATAAAAAAATTATGGTAAACTGGGACAAAAAAATTTTGTTAAGTTTCGGAGAAATGACCTCTCACTTTATAAAGAAGTCATTTCCCACTTTTTTGTTCAAATAAGAACATGGTTGGATATCGCACGATGTCACGCGATATCGCGCGATGTCATATCACGAGATCCGATCTCAACAGGCTGTTAATTTTCCATATATATAGAAGTTGGTTTACTATTCTTTTATCACTCTCGAATTAAACTGTTGGTTATACCTAGTTTTGCTGCCACCCTGTGAAAAGTTATGGACCCAGCTGCTAACATAATTGTCAAAAATCAAGACTGACTGGTTTAACAAAAAACTTTGAGAGAGCAAGCTGTATTTTGTTGCCAACACAGTTAAAATCACAAAAAAAGACAATCGAGGAAAAAGTCACAAAGAAGATTATGAACTAGCAGATAGACAACAGAGCAATAAAAAGGATCATTGAGATAGGGCATTGAGACAATTCAGTGATCAGTGAAGTCTGGAATCAGAAGGAAAGCTGAAAGAAGCACACGAGAAAAATAGACACACACACACACACACACAGAAGTCTGGAATCACAAGGAAAGCTGAAAGAAGCACACGAGAAAAATACACACACACACACGCACACACACACACACACAGAGAGAGAGAGAGGGAGAAAGAAACAGTGATAATTAGAAACCAACAAACGGTTCAATTCGCTAAACTCAATTGATGTGGTGTCTTATAAATTTTTAGAAATTTGTTGTTGCTTGGGAGGATCGTAACCCGTCGCTGCGAGATCTGAACTCGAACCTGATTTAAAGAATAGAAATTCCACGAAACAAAACACTACAAAATTTCTATTTTTGCTGCTATATATTACTATGTATGAAGTCTGTGAAGTAACCTTAGCTTTGCTAAATCGCTGATTAGTTATCAAGTACGCTTACCGTTAGGTTATGGATCAGACTTATGTAATGAGATACATGATTACTTATATTATGCGCTGCGATATGTTTGCTGATATAGCATAGACTGAAATTTTGTCATTGAAAAGTAAGTGGAACATAAGTTATTTGTTCAGAGCAATACGGTTTAAGTGAAAGTCAGAGAGAATAGTGTTTTCAGGAAAAGAAGAAGATTTTTTGTACTTTGCAGAGCAATTTGAGGCAAGAATTTTTCATCTTAAACTGAATAAAGTTATCGATAGAGAAGTAGATGAGAAAGACTTTGCACCCAGTTTAGGAATAATGCTACTATAGAACAGAAAGAGGCATCGTTAAGAAAAGGGAGAAAAACTTAGGTGAAAAAGAATTGCATGTTTGGTATGAGTTGGTCCAATGTTCAGACAAAAAATCTGTTTTGTTTTTGAGACCATATAGAGGGAAGGGAAGTATGGCTTGAGAATTTTTGTGCACAAGGTTCAAAGGCGCCGACAGACCAAGACTGCAGCAATTGATTTCAGATTTAACTTCGATAAAGTTGGAACCTAAAGAGAGTGTAGTCGATTATAACACTAGAGCGGAAGAGTTGCAGTATAACTTAGATGAAGTAGACGAGGTTAAGTGAAAAGATTTTTGTGTCAATCATTCCTAAAGGCCTGCCAAAAGAGTTCAAAACGTTTTGTACTTTGCTTAAGTTTAGCAAAGATGATACGAATTTGATGGGCATTAAGAAAAACTGGTTAAACTTTCAAAGTGATCATAGGAATAAGAAAGGAGAATACTGAACATTCGTTTATATCTAGGACAAAAACGTGTTTTGGGTGCAATAAGACAAACACATAGCAGATCATTGCAGATCTAAATTAGAGAATAAAGTTAACTAGTCATCTACTGATAGACCTCCTATGAAATTTTTTAGGTACTTTCAAATAGGACACATAGCTAGGGATTGTAAGAAGCACTTAGAGAGAAAAAGCGTGAGAGTATACCAGCTGTTGGCTGACACAAATGAAACTTATTTTAGCTTTTACAACTCAGCCGAGAAAGTCGACGGTGACCTAGATTCAGGCTCAACTTGCGATATGATAAAGGATAGGAACTTGTTTTTTGAGCTGGAGTCTTAGCTAAACTGTTGAAAACGCTAACAAAATGGAGTCTAAGGTTTTAGGTAAAAGAACTGTGAAAAGAGTTTTTTGTGAAAGATTCTAAACAAAATTTGAAAAACTTTTCAAATAGTGATTGATTCTATGTACCAGAAAACTAAAAAAAAACTGTGCCCGTCTCAAAAGTTACTAAAGAAGAAGCTAAAATAGTTTTCGTAAAATAGTCCAGGAAATTGGACAGTTTAACCACTTAATGAGCAGGGAAATGTTTTTTTTTGGAAAATAATAGAAACTATAAAACACGACAAAATAAGTGTTGATAAAGTGCAAAACAATTTTCAGAGTTCAGTGTCAATAAGATTTATTTTTACAGAGAGACAGAAGAAAAGGTTGAGAATTTTAGTGATCAAAATGAGAATTTGATAATAAATGACGATGATATAATGTAGGAGGTTCAGCTGAAAAATGAGTCTAGAGCCCATCCAACGTCATTAGATGAACGAGGTAAAAATGAGTCGAGAAACTTATGCAAGGTTGAGAAGTTTCAGAGCATGGACATGAAGTTAGGTTTAAAGATAAGGAAGAGTATGAAGTTTTAAAGCAGAGCAGGCAAATTGATCAGGATATTTGAGATAGGACAAAAAAAGTGATATTACTCTCAACAAACATCGTCTGGGAAATGGTAAAACTGAACCTTCAGACTAGTGTAGGCTACGATGTAGTACTTATTTTGAAAGGAGGAGTGTTAAGATTCGCAGAAATGACCTCTTACTTCATAGAGAAATCACTTCCCACTTTTTTTGTTCAAAAAAAGAACATGATTGCATATCACACGATGTCATACAATATTGCGCGATGTCATATCACGAGATCAGACCTCAACAGGCGGTTAACTTTCCTTATATATAGAAGTTGATTTACTATTCTTTTATCGCTCTCCAATGTCACGCGATATCGCACAATGTCACGCTATATCGCGCGATGTCATATCACGAGATCAGATCTCAACAGGCGGTTAGTTTTCCATATATATAGAAGTTGATTTACTTTTCTTTTATCGCTCTCTAATTAAACTGTTGATTATACCTAGTTTGCTTCCAACCTGTGAAAAATTTAAGAGGGGCGAAATAAATAAGAGAAGGATCACATTCCATTGGGTTGAGGTCGTCTTTTCATATTTAGGCTTTAAGAATTTGACTCGAGCCGAGTTGGGAACCAAACAAGGCCAAATTGGCACTTTTCAAATTCCCAAAATTTTGCGAAAATTTTCTGGAGTAAAATATCTTTTTTAAATTGATTTTGGTGAGTCAAAATCTTCAATGGGGATCAAAAGTGTTTTGATAACAACTATTAAATCGATCGCTTTTAAGTGACAGAATCAAGAAACCGCCCTAGGCATACATATTCCGTTTTCTTCGAAAGTACAACCAAAAATTGCTATAAATTTTGTAGCTACAAATAAATTCAGAGCTGCTCTTGAGGAGCTGAAATCAGCAGTAGGTTCCGAATTTGGTTTGGATGACTAAAGCCATCAACCACACAATCTCCCCTCTAAGGAACCTATCGTATAGTACCCTCTAATACGTATAAATTTCAAAAATTCATTTCAAACAAAAGCGCAAGTTAGAATGCTTGCGCAAATTTTTCAAAAAGAATATCTATTTTATTCAGTCAATTGGCCAAATTATGATTCATAGTTTTTTCAATTAATTTTTTTTATTAATGAGATTACATTAGTTTGCCATCAAATTTGTTATATGAAAAGCCAGTATTTTATCTCCCCTAAATCGATTAAAGGGGGAAATTGCACGGTTGATACGAGCTAGCTATTGTTGCGAGAGAAAGTTTGAATGCACTTTTATTTACACTAGAATCTAAAAACATATTAAGTCTTAGAGAGAGTATGAACATCAAAAATAGGGCTGCCGGACATCAAGCCGACGGGACTTCAAGCCGAATCGTAAAATTAGGGACTTCAAGCCGAAAATTTTCTCATTAAGTCATGAAATAAGATTAATTTGAAATCTTTTTTTTGAAGAATTTCTGAAATTCATGATCTTTCTTCACTGGTTATTGGCGTTTTCATAAAATTTAAGCCTCCAAAGGATGTTTCGAAAAGTTGAAAAGTAAAACATGGTTGAAGGTATTTTTCATGTTTATAATTTATGCATTTCAAAAACCGGCTGATGTTATATTTGCAGAAGAAAGTTATACAGCAGAAAAAGTTTGAGCAGTTAGATTTGCAGAAAACTTATATTTGCAGAAGAAAGTTATAGAGCAGAAAAAAAGGAAATTAATTTGCAGAAAAAGATAGTTATCTCAGCACTGTAATTAAATTATTTAGCAGAAATACAGGATCTGAAGTCATTATCAAATAGTGTCCTTCCAGTTACCAGTCATTTGCATCCATTTTAACCATGTCAAGCAAAAAACTTAGCCAGGAAGAATTTAATAGACTTCAAAAATCAGCATTATACAAGATTTACTCCGATTTGTACCACCAAAAGGAAGATTCTCGTAAAATAATATATTTTATTGAGAAAACATCGGAAGCAGACAAGGATGGCAAACTACAGTCAACATCGACGAAAGCAAAAGAAGCATCAAAAATGTGAGAAACTTTTCGCCTTTTCCTGTACCAGAGGAGTGTGTAAACTTGATTTTGGGTTCAAGTATAATTGCTAGGGTAAAAACTAAAACTTTCCCCAATGATACGATTGTTCATGCATACAGGGGTAGCTCCACTGAGGAGAAAATAAAAGTCCTTGACCAATATACTGAAAAAAAACTTAAGTGTGTGATAATCCAAGATGGGACAAACTCCATCTTTAAAAATTTACTCAACGATTGATGAATTTAGCGCCAAATATGAAGAACTTATCGCTTTAATAACTGCAAAATTTTCACCAGATTCGATTGTTATTTGCGAAATACCACCAATACTTAACAATGATGATGCTAATGACAAAATTGATCATTATAATCGTTTTCTGAATGAAATGTATG
The DNA here is from genome assembly GCF_963678635.1 of Symsagittifera roscoffensis. Lineage (NCBI taxonomy): Eukaryota > Metazoa > Xenacoelomorpha > Acoela > Convolutidae > Symsagittifera > Symsagittifera roscoffensis. Next base: position 61,006,423 of record NC_087065.1, on the reverse strand, counting down.
GTTCGACAACGGGATTTGAGGTGCTAAATCTAAACTCAAACATCAAAAGCTTGGACAGCTGTCAGAGTTTATATTTTGACACTATATACCTGAACGATGAATTAGGTATACCATTCTTGCGCAATTGCCTCGGCTCATACGTGTTCAAACACTCAAGTAAACTCCCGAGGCTAAAACCAGCCTCTGATTATACTGGAAAAGCGAAATCCAACCAAAAATCGCTTTCCAATTATCAAAATAAAAATGTTTATAGGTCTACCAATAGACCCTATAGTAACGATCGCATGCACCCATATGGCCGACAAACTGGTCATGGCCGACAAACTGGTCAAAATAATTTCAACAACAACTCATGGGGCTGTGATAGTAATTATAACCATAACCTGAATCGTAACCAGCAGTCATATATCTACTCGCAAGGTTTTCATTATTAAATTAAGCTAGTTAAGACTCTCTTTTTGATAAACGATTGTTATTTGTAATTTTAACTATAATTTTTCTACAAAGCGATATGCTGTTACTTTTTGCCTTAACTAGCATATCTGTCATAAGCTTCTGCGAAAGCGATCAATTTGTAGCTTATGAGGTACTGAATAAAAGAAAAGGAAAATATCTTTTTCCATGGGTTGCCACGATATACTCGAACAAACTTTATTGCACTATACTGAATAATATAAGCTATTTCTATTACAATTATTATATAAAAAACACAAGCAAGACTTATAAAAAAAACAAGAAAGGCCCCCTCATAAAACTCTCCTAACATCAGGGGATATCCACCCAAATCCAAGACCCTTCATGAAATTCAGTCAAATAAAGAAAAAACTGGAAAACTACAACAACAACTTAAAAGTACTACATCTTAATTGTAGAAGTTTAGCTAGAAAGCGTTCAGATCTCAATCAACTTATCAAAACTTTTAATGATAATACAATTTTCGGATTTTCCGAGACATGGTTCAATGATACAAATGACGATAAACTATGGGTCATAGACAATGACAAATATAAATTGTTCCGATGTGATAGAAATTATGAATCAAGTAAAAAATGTGTGGAGGGGTCATGTTACTGGTTCCGAAAAAGTTAAACCCAAAAAAAGATATGACTTAAACAACATGCACAAAAAGTATGATAGCATCTGGATAGAAATTAAAGCCGGACTCAACAAAAATGATGGAACCACTCTATTAAACCTAGCCTTTAATCCTAATAGAAACAATAAAACAGACTTCTTAGAAGATCTAGCCAAATAAGTTGACCATGCACAGTCATTTAATTCAAACCTAATTTTACTAGGAGATTACAATCTCAACTATCTCAACGAAGACGACAAACAGTCTTTAGATACAATCCGAATACCATATAACCTGGACGTCACTAACAAATTAACACATACTCACTCAAAAGCACTATTTGACTATATTATCACCGACCTAGGCATGAAAGATCTAACAAATAATTCAATAGTATTCACACCACCAATTAAGACCGACCACCAAGCAACAGCATTAATTACAGAACTTAAGCTGAACAACAATGTAAGACCAATCAAACGTAAAATATATGAGAAATCCAATTCTCCAATTACAAATTCAAACAAAAACTATCAGCTATAACTTGGAGAAGTTTCTATGTCAATAATAATCCCGAAATAATGCTCGACATCTTCACATCTAACCCTGCTGACACCATTAAAGAATGTGCCCCACAGAAGACTATTTTCATTCGCAACGACAAACCAAAGGTAAACTACGAAGATGATAAATTTATATCCCAACTGTTCAACTCGAAAAAAAGCGAACGCGAAAAATGGAGTATAAAAAACGATACAAGAAAAAAATCTTCCATTCTCATTCCATTACTTAGAAACTCCTTCGGCAATTTCATAACCAATAGTTTACAGATGGCGAACCTGCTAAATTACAAGTTCTCAACTCTTGGATGCTTTTATGAGAAAAATTCGAAAATCAGGCAAAGTCCACCGACTTCTACATGCAAAATTCGAAATAATAATAAATTTTCATTCCGATTCATCATATCAGCTGAATGTAAAAAACGAAATACATAATTTAAATTGTCAAAAGGCACCATGTTTATCCAAAATTCCAGCCTGGGCATTGAAAGATGGCTGCAATGAAATATACACACATCTGACATTTCTATACAATGAGTTTTTGAAAAACAAGACATATCCTTGCAAGCTCAAAAAAGCAATTGTCACAACAATATACAAAAGAGAAGATCCAGAACTACCAGAAAATTATAGGCCTATCTCTATAACTGGGGTTCTCTCAAAAGTTTTTGAAAAATTGTTATATAAACAAATCAACGAATATCTGATACCCCAAAAATTACTAAGTAATACCCAGTTTGGGTTCAGAACATCATATTCAACAATCGACGCTATTCTTTATTGCACTTAAGCATTCAGAAAAGCAATAGACAACAACAAAACTGTAGCATGTTCCTTACTGGATCTCTCTAAAGCATTTGATTCTATTGATCATACTTATCTTAAACAGAAACTAAAAGGGTTAAACTTTTCCGAAGAAGCTATAGAAAAGATCAATTCCTTTATCACCAACCGAAGCCAGAAAACAACTGTTAACAACACCGAATCCGATTGGATTGCACTTGAGCAGGGTGTCCCGCAGGGCACTGTCCTTGGCCCTCTAATATTCAATCTCTACATTAACGATCTCAACAAAAAAATTGGCAAAACATGTAAAATAGTTCAATATGCGGATGATACTTTACTATTCTGTGAAAATAACGATCCACAAAAAGTTATTAAAGCACTCGAAGCCAATTGCAGTCTGTTGTCAAATTATTTTTTAGATTACTCACTTCAATTGAATGCAAAAAAGAACAGAACTCATCGTTTTCAGCAAAAAACATTCAAGGAAAAAGGATGAAAAGTATACTATAACTCTAGATGACAAAATAACTGAGGAAAAAACCAATGTTAAATACCTAGAAGTAGTTTTAGATCAGTTTCTCACCTTCCAAGATGAAATCAAAATCATTCTCAAGAAAATGGCATGCGGAATAAAAACACTTCAATTAATCAACAAGCCATTGCCAGTGAAAACAAGACTCTTGATAATGCATGCACTGGTAATTAGTCATTTGCATTACCCAGCAATTCTTTCAAGTGGAATATCCGCTAACCTAATGATATCTCTGGAAAAACAGTTAAGCTGGGCAGTAAAAACTTGCTGCGATTGTGCAAAATACGACTTGAAGCTAAAACACAATATATGACCAGTAAGAATGTTTCTGGACTATAAAATATTATGTCACTTTTGGAAAATATAACATCAATTATTGCCAGCCTATTATAACATTGAGTATGATAACCACCAAATAGATACTAATACAAGAAACAAAAAATTATATTTCGGCGACAGATAGAATGGGCAATACATAGAAAATTCCTTCTTTAAAAAATCCGTCATAATCTGGAACAAACTAACAGATGATAAAGTCAATTTTAAAGACATAGTAACATACAGAAAAGCAAAGATAAAATTCAAGAATTATTATTTATTATTATTTAAAGAAGACCCCTCTGTGGCAACTCATGGTAAAGTTTCATGGAAAAGCTTCAAGTTTATATAATAACATTTAAATTTAAACCACCTTGAAGCTCTCAGGTGAAAAGTAATCATCGATAATTGTAAAAGATTTTGTTTTGTTTATTGTTATTGTAACTATGTATATCTAATGATGTTATAATATTTTTATGAACTGATAGAAAAAAAACAGAAAACATTTGACATACACTTGTGTATTGAAATTAATTTCGATGTGCAATTAAAGTGTTTTTTTTTGTTTCGATGTGTAATTAAAGTGTTTTTTTTATTAATGACCAGTAAGAATTTCGACCCCAAAAATACTATAAGCAGGCATAAGCGAAAGCTAAACATTTGCAGAAAACTGCCACAGATATAAGAGCATAAAGCATAAAGATATGAGAGCATAAAAGCAACAGAAACGGCTCGTATCAAGCTGTTACAGAAACGGCTCGTATCAAGCCATTTAATTGCTTCACTTGAACCCAAATGCGTTCATAAATTTTCAAAAAACGTATATTTAAAAATTTTTTTTGACAATAGGGTTTTTTTCATAACTTTGCGCCTGCTGTTAACTGTTAGATAAAATTATAAGATCCATCTTAGATAATGTTCTGGCTTTCGCTTAAGTTTTGGGAAATAAACATTTTAAACAGCGTATTTGAAGTTCAAACTTTGTGACGAAACTAATATAATGTTTTAGCTTGGTATCTAAGAAATATTGATTTTCTGGTCTGAAAGTTTAAAGAGACATTTCACTAGACATTGAAAATTTTTTGTAAAACTATATGGGCTCAAAAATTGGCAATTCGGATAATCATGGAGTAGCTCTTTTGCGCAAATAATGGCATCGCGCAAACAAGTTCGTCTCAAAAAATTGACCCAAGTTTGATAATTTTACCAAATAGATATTTTTGTTTGATCAAATAGTCCAAGTTTGATATTTTTACTTTAAATTGTGCTTGGTTAAAATTTAAAGATTGAGAGATTTGCATTTGGAATTTGAGATTCATTTGACATCAACGATTACACACAAACAAATGCGATAGATGATTCAATTTGATTTTAAAAAAATTGAAGATTCTCTAACCACATCTCGAGAAATTTTTTTTTGTAGATTTGGTGTACTTTTTTGATGTGAATTAGGAACATTTTCACAAAAATAAAAAAATGGAAGTAAAAAAATTAACAAATAGTTTTGTACCCCAGTGAAGATATCAACTCCAACCCGTGTCCTACCCCAGTGAAGATATCAACTCCAAACTTCAAAACCGTGCCCTACAAGTTAACACTAAGCAATACATCATCAAACATTTTAAAGCCAGTCATTTCACTCTTTCACAGTATAACTCCAGGCAATTCAACTCTTATTTGACAATTTAATTGCAAAATACCAAAAACTAACATCAAAACATAAATACATTTTTAAGTTTAAAATCGATAAATTATGTAGATATATGTAGCTAATAATAACGGCCTCAGTCGCGCCATTGTGTGGCCAGCTTACCATGAAATGAATGATTTAAACTTTGCTAATTTAGCAGTTGCTAGTTTTTGAACAATTTTTGAACAAAGGGAACAACAAAAATTAGAGCCGTTTATTCCTAGGAAGCTGCAATGCGTGCATAGTGCGCCCACCAGCGACCTTAAATCGAGAAACGTAAAATGTTAATGGTGTTAAAGGGCAGAGAGGGATAATGAGTGAAAACACCAAGTTGGCCGTGCGATCATATTGATGCGCACTTTTGGAATTTGTCAGAGTTACAGATCTTAATTTCGTATCGTTTCAACGCCGCCAACCATGACTGACTCAAAAACATTCCAAGACGAAATGAGGCCAGCAAATTAAAAAAAATTTATTCCTTCGTAAAATCAAAATATTCTAATTCGAAATATTTTCTTATACTAGAGTTGCTATTGTTTTATGCTAATGAAATTGTTATTTTTCTTCGTTCTTTTTTCAATATGAGCACAAAGATTAAAATGGGAAAAACATAAACCAAATTTAGAGTAAATCAAAAATACTTTAAAATGAGCTACTCGGAAATATTTTTTTAATGGGAAGCCTTCAGAGCTTTTCCTTTATACAAGAAATCCAATTGCTTCATACTTTAGAAATTAACTCTTCTGTAGTCTTTTATGCGAATAAATAGAAAAATCAAAAAAAGTCAATTGAACAAATACAGATGTTTTTATCCTGCAGGTTAAACTATGAAGATTTTAAATTTGCTAATTTAGCAGTTGATAGTTTTTGAACAATTTCTGAATTGTGATTTTTTGCCTCTTAGACGATATTCAAGCGACTTATATCGTGCGTTAAAGGTCACAAATTATTCGTTTCGGCGAGTTTTAAACCACCATTATTTCACATATTATTCAATTAATCACAACCAGCAAATTTCTTGAAATATCTTCATTAGAAAATTTAAATACTACAAAAACCCTTTCGATTTAAAAGTATGCATACTCATACTTGTAGCTTTTTTTTAGTTTAATTTTTTGCGAAGCAGTTCAGTACTTATAATCCATTGAAGTCAATCATAAGGAGTTTTATGCAGCATTTATAATCAATTTTAATTGATTATAAACGAGAATGATTTTTGATAGTTTTGACGTTTATAATCGATTATAATCGAATATAAAGGTTTTTTGTACAAACTACAATCAATATCAATGAGTTTCAAGAGATTATAACTTTTGGAAAAATTTACGATTATGATCGAATTTTTTGGTAACACCTTGTTTTGGTAAAATATCAATCAACTATAATTGTCGAAAAATCACCATCATAATCCGTTAAAATCGAATACTTACGCCTAAATTTGGATGCCGGTAGAAGAATCAAAATTAGTTCTTGATTTTGAACATAGTAGGGGACAAGCAAATCATTCAATTTTTTTGAATTGATCAATTTTTAAACAAAAAAACTCGAATCAATTTTAAAGAACGGGAGAGATTTATCCCTTAAATTAGAGTTTCCAATGCTGCATGTTTAGAATCCCTTTTCTCAGTGGTCCTTTTTTCAACAACAACTTTTTTGAAATTATAATCTAAGTCTAGTTTTAAAAAAAAACGAATTTTAAAAGAAACCGATTATTATCAGAGTTTTTAAATAAAACTTGCTTAATAGCGTTTTTTAGTTTATAAATTTTTGTAAGGTAGACTTCGCTTTTTATACAACATTTTTATAAGGTAGACTTCATTGGTTTTAACAAATTTACCTGATTGGATTTTACAAACTTTATGGGGTAGACTCGATTCGATTTACAAATTTACACGTAAATTTGTAGTCCCTATCTGTCCTTTTAAAGTCCCTATCTGTCCAAAAAAACAAGAGAAGTGCGCTTGAAATTTTTATTTTCTGTAGTTTGATCTCTTCTCTGGGAATGTTGCTGTCTTTGGGAGATACGAACTTCTCTTGGAGATACACTAAGAGTAGCTGTTAATTGGTTTGTAAGTTTTTAAACTTCATTTCATTAGATGCAAGGTACAAAACGCCCTCTGTTTTCATCTCTAGATACCAGAGGTTTATAAATGTACAAGCTAACTGACAACAACTCTTAGCTTTTAAATTATTTTAGTTTCAAACATCCGAGAGAAGAGATGGAACTACAGCACAAAAAAAACTTTGAGTTTAGCTTTGATCATTTGAAAGGTTTTTCAGCAGTAGTTTGAATTTCAAAAACATTTCAAAATAGGTTTTCTATCAAGATGTAATTTGATGTCTTTTTAAAAAATTAATAGTGCTTTCAGCGCAATTGATTTTTGTTGGCAATTTTTCGTTCAGACTTTTGAAGAAAGTGAAAAATATAAATACTCGAGTGTTTTTTTTATTCAAACGAATATTACGAAACTCTGGTTCCTCGGGGGAACGATTTCTTAATATGTATGGGAGCAGCCGGGTGTCAAAACTACTATAGCAACCTACCAAGAACCTAATTTAACTGCTCGTTTTAAACTTTACACGTAGCAAATTAGTCCGCACCACAAAACCGTTCTAAATTGAGTTGATGCAGCTAATGGGTTTTTAAATTCTATACACGACTCAATTTGTAGGGGACAGTAGCTTTAGCATAAAGGTAAAATAGCATAAAAATTCGAAATTTTCGAAAAGCTGTTCAATTACATGTTAGCCCATCAGATTTCTTGATACTAAAACTATCCACAACTTTCCACCTATCGATCTCAATAAACTAAATCAGAAATGAGCACAACAAAGAATTGAATTAGCTCTTATTCCGTTTTTTGTCTGACAAAAAATAGCGAAAATGAATAAATAGACATGCATCTTCCACGAAATGGCCATGTCGATTTGTTCATCCAGTTTTTCAGAATCACGATATGTATTGCTCTTCCAGAATTGCAAATTTGATTACAAAAATTTCTCTATAACACGTAAATAAAGCTAGCAAAATTTGAGCTATTCTATCTACATGCTATTTTATACAGCCACTTATAACACTTAAATTTTGATATTATCAGCCTAAAGTTCATAGTTTTGCCAATATTTAATTTACCAAATACTATTCGAGACCAATTAAAGAGCAGTTGGAACATTCAGGGCTTACGATCAGTCTTGTTACAGCTATCAATCTGCGTGTCTATGACTAGCTTCGCACTTGTTGTCAATTTGCTTACCTGGCTTACGATCTGATTGCGCCTCGAAAACAATTGTATTTCGTGTTTTTAGTAATAGCTATTTATTATATGTATTTAAAAAGCTATAGTGTGTGTTTTGATGTTCTTTTGTTGTATTTTTATCATACTTATTTTTGTATCAAAAATTTTTATAGCTATATTTTTGGACAGTTTCCTTTTTGCTTCCTTTTACAATGACTGCAAAATGATTGCGGTTCACAAAAATTAGCTCTAATAATCTTTCTAATAATCGTCATTTCTAATAATCTTCATTTCCCATGATGGCTGTTGCAGCATTTCAAATCGAGATGCAGGAGAAATCTTTTTTGATATATAAATACAAAAACTCTTGGCTGAAAACAGAATTTATAAATTTTTGAGATACAAAAGAAATAAATATCTACATATCTAAATTACAAGGTCAAACTTAAAATGTACAACAAGACATTGGTATCAATTTTCCGAATGTTGAAGCAGAGTTGAGATATGCTCAGACCTCTAGAAGTAACATGATGTTGCATTACTTTGCCTCATTTTGAACTTGATTGTAGACAGTGCCAGAACTATCTTCTCTTTTTTCTGATTTAGTGTCTAAAAAAGAATGTGAATCAAAGTTCAGCTATCATTTGGTGCGGGCTCCGCTCTTCAATTTTTTTTTTTGAAAAATACAAAGACTCCCTCCAAAAATGGATGTCCTAAAGTATAACCAAAAGTATGGCAATTTCTGTCTTCATCATTTTAAATCTGATTCTTGTATGGGTGCTCCCTGGCTCTGTTTTTGATTGTACAGTTAGAATGAGTTTTGCAGCAAGATTTAAATAAACTGATTGCAATCAATTGTTGTTTTAATCCCTATCTTGCACACCTTTGTAACCATTTTCAAACTAATTGAAATCTGTTGGATTATTTTCGAGTGGCTAAATTTTAGATAAAATATTTGAGATAACTTTATTTACTAAATTTTATCTACAGCTCTGTGTACAAAAGCTTACCAATCATGTGGCACATTCCATACAACAGACATCCAATCACCATCAGGAGAGAGAAAACGGCCAATGCATACACAATCATCATCTCACTAGAATAGAATGCTGAATTACGTAATCTGTATCATAAACTAAAAAGTGAAGTAATACAAGATCTCGAAGTGGATCTTTCCAATGCAGTTCAAAAAACTATGCCGGAAAAGTCCAGCAGAATTGTGTTTTCCCCGGAATCCAGAGACAAACCTTTACGCATAAAAGTCTACACATACAACGCTAAAAAAATTCTGAGTATAGTATTTTTTTCATAAGCAAAAAAATATACAAGTCTCAACGCCTATCTCAGTATAATTTTGGTGTCAGGACAAAAGATCCTACCAAAAGCTCCCATGAAAAAGATACCATACTAAAACATCCCTTGTACAAAATCGCCCATGCCATAAAATCCCATGCCAATTAAAAATATCCCATGAATTATGAACAAAAATCATGATCAAAGTGTAAGCAGAAATATATCTAGAGTAATGATATCTCAATTAGGTTCGCGCTATTAAAAAACAATGAAAATTTGAGATAACTAAAATTAAACTGGACTCACTTTTGGGATTAACATAGTGCCAACATGTGTTTAATTAAGTGTTAATATGGTATTGAATTAGAACAACTCAATTGAAAATGTATACACTATGCGTTCATTATCTCCCTCTTTTACTTATTGAATAGTCAAATTTGAATTCTTTTACGTGGGGAACCTCACAAAAAGGCCAAACACTGATTATTCTTGACGGCCATGAATTTCAAAAGAAACGCGATACGAAGACAACTACACACTGGCGCTGCAGCAAAAGGAGATCGTATAAATGCTCGAAAACTTTAAACACTTCTGGGAGCGATATAATTTCACAGAGCAACGAGCATAGTCATGAGCTCAACGAAGGACGCCCAGAAGCTCGGCAACTAGTTCAGCAATTGAAGGAAACAGTTAGGAATCAATTAAATCCAGTAAACAGCCAGATAATCGCAGCTAGTTTGCAATTGGTGCAGGACGACAAAGCAACCCAACTGTCTTTGCACTCTCGGTCGGCGCTAACGCAATTTTTAAACAGAAGTAAGCAAACGACATCCCTGCCCACTATTGCCACAGATGACCCGATCGTTTTAAGCAAGTTTGTCTATTTGATAGCGGAAAATTAGATACGGAACGCATAATAATTTTTGGCGACATTGAGATCCTCAATGCACTTAAATTGTACAACAAAACCTGGCTTGTAGACGGTACTTTCAAAACTTGCCCCAGTCAGTTTTACCAGCTGTACACCGTACAAATCCAGATTGGCGGGTTTTATCCACTTTGTGTCTATGCTCTGCTTAGCAATAAGCGCTTATCATTATATAACAAATTCGTAACCGCACTTAAATCGCTTATCGGTGATGTAACCCCGGAAAGAATTTCAGAGAAATTTCGCTGTTTTTATTCGAATAAATTTATGTTAATTGCTTCGAAAAATTTTCCCCCTCACCATTTTACGGTTAACTAAAAAAGCCGCCAACATTGAGTTTCAATGACAAATAATTCAACCCAATTATGGTTGCTAAACCGTAAAATAAGTTTAAAGAAGCATATATTAATTACAATTATTAATCTAAACAATTTTTGACCAAACATATTTCTCGAGATTTTTGACTTGAGCAAATTATTCACAAATTAGTTTCCAAAATTGTAACATGCAAAATGCAAAATGCTTGCGGGACTCGTCTATCATAGTTGCTTTTTCGTGTGACCACGGTATCATAGTGCTGTTGCACATATTTTTCCCAGAGGAATTTTAAATAAAAAATTTTATCTCAAACCATGTAGTTTAAAAAAAAGTTTTGGGTTAATTTTCACCAAAAATTTGAGCTTTTGCACATCTTTTTCTATGAGGAATTTTAAATAATAAGTTTTATCTCAAACCATTTAGTTCAAAAAAAAGTTTTGGTTTAATTTTCACCAAAATTCAGCAAATTTAGTGAAAAAAGAACAAAAACAAAAACCGGGCTGGCTCAGTGCGTAGCCATAAGTAATAAGGAACCAGAAGCTGTCTAAACAGACATTCATACATCAAAAAATTACTCCAAACGAATTCCGCCACTTAAGAAAAGATTGGCAATTCCAGTCCGGCTCGTGGACCAAGTTAACATCCACCCAAAGTCGATTGGGGGGAGGATGTTAACTTGGCTCTACGTTGGGATTTTTCAGCCAATCAGATTCGAGCATTTTACATGCAGCGCTTGGCAAATTTAATTTAAACTAAGCGCTGGGGTGGAGGTTCTTAACTTAGTCTATCTGAGGGGGGGGGGGGGTATGGGGAGGATATTAACTTGATCCCGGCTCGTTTTCGTTCTAGCAACTCCAGAGTGGCGCGATTCAAACTTGGTTACTCAAGACCGGCGCAACTGAAATAAAACCACCGCAGCTGCAAAATCTTTTCTGAACTTGCGCCACTAGCTTTTTTTTAAAACAGACTGCTGGTGTCTAAAAAGAAGACTGATTTGTGCGAATTTGACCCGCCGAGCGACTTCCATATTCACTTCAAAACAGAGTGCGGCGCGACTTACAAAGTCTTTTTTCTAAGCCGAGGACTGCTTTCGTAGTGATGTGCATCCTGTTTTTGTTGTGACAATTTTATCGTTGCTGAAAAAATGCGTATACTTGTCGGAACTATGTGTAAGCATTTAGTTCAGCAATACTCATTGTGAATTTCTAAGCAATATTTTTTGTTCAATTTTGCGGCGCTAGTTACCAAAAACTGGAGGTGCTCCTTCAAAAAAAACTTGTAATACAACTTAAGGAAACTTCTAGCAGCGTAACTCAACAGAATAGTGGAGGCACAAACTAAGGAAAGACTAGCGGCATGAAATTAAAAAAAAGTCTGGCTGCGCGACAAGTAAAGACTGGCGGCGCCTGTAAAGAAAAAACTAGTGGATCAACTCAAAAAAAACCTGGCAAGGACCGGATGCGCGATTTAACTAAGGACTGGGAGAGCGACATAAAAAAAAGATGGCAGCGCGACTTAAGAAAAAGTATTAGGAGAAGACAGTGGCGCGATTTTAACCCGTAGTGCAACTACGAAATTCCGACTTGGGAGAAGAAAGTGGCGCGATTTTAACCCGTAGTGCAACTACGAAATTCCGACTTGGGAGAAGAAAGTGGCGCGATTTTAACCCGTAGTGCAACTACGAAATTCCGACTAAAAAGGGTATGTGACAATTTTAACAACGTCTTCTTAATCGCAGACCTTGACCCCGGTACTCATACAATTCTATGTAACTTGCCAATGAAAAATTCATATCATGAAGTTATGGGAATTGTGGATAGTTTTCAAAGTAGTCGTTTAAAAAAAAAGAATACGATTTTAAGAAATCAAAAAGATTACGATTTTGAATAATAGTCATCATAGAAATTATTTATTTTTTAAAGTTTTAATCTATAATTTGCAAGGGAAATTAAATGAGAGTTTTGAGATTTTTTTGAAACTTTTTTTGAAAATCTGAGGGTCCTGGTTTAATTATGATTGGCTGGATAGGGATTGACTATATTGGCCCATTCTGAGCTTGATATTTTGATTAAAAGAGTTAATTCTTACTAACTAATCGAGACCTCCTTCCTCCTCGTTCTGCAGAAGATTCGCGTCTCCAGAAGACACAGGCGAAACGTCTATGATAACTATCATTGCGCATGCAAGAAATAACACGGCAAAATTGAACATGTTAGACAATGTACGCCATTCTTTCAAACAACACACCGATTTACACTGAGACCAAAGTTGAGCACACTTGTGAGCAAAATCGATTAACTAATATGGTCGTTGAAGTTTATGAGTTATGATTTCATATGAGTATTTGTTTTAGTTTTTTTAATTAGATCAAACGTATATAAATTTTATAAGAACGAAAAGTGCTGCGAAAACAGTGTTTTGATGTGATAATATTTGCTTAATTTAATTAGCTTGATTTTTAAAAGTTGCCAGCGCCTAAGATTTTTGGATGCAGCTCAATGACACCAAATAATTTCAAATGCCGCAGAATGAGCTTTTGTATAAAATTAGATTAAATCTTTTCTGAAAATTTAATCTAATTTTATACAAAAGCTCGTTCTGCTGTATCACCTGGAATTATGTTTTGTGAATTGATAAGTTAACATTATGAGAAAAAAATTGGAATGTACAATGTTCAATTAGAATCTTTTAACTTTATCTACAATTATCTAGAAAATTATCTAGAATTATCTAGAAAAATATCTAGAATTATTGTGCATTAGTTGGTTTCAAGTTTTTTGGCACTAAATTTTGAATCGAATACTTTTTGAAAAAGTATTCTAGGCACTTCTACAACAAAGTTGCGCACCTAAAAAATGATTACAATGCATTTTCAATAACTTTTAAGATTAGTTAAATAACCAGCTATCCAAATAAACATAGAGCGTGAAAACGATTAGATGGTTTAAAATAATTAATGGTTTCCGAATAAGGAATAACGAATAACGAATAAAAAAACCAATGGAAACTCTGGATTCGCTGCTCTCAAATAATTAGAATTAATGCGAGAAAAATGAGAGTTAAAACTTTTGACCAGTTTACCCGTGCAATGCAGGTATCCCTGAAAATTTCGACCATTTTCAAAAAAAAAAGTTTCTCTTTATATAATATCATGATTTGTAATTGTTGCGATCAAAAAAGCAGACGAGGTACAAATTTAGTTTTCAGCTACTTTTTTCTGTTTTTGCAGAGTAATTTCTTTATGTTGTAAAATTTTATTATTGTCGGAAAAGCGCCAATTAACTTTCTGGAACTAGTTTTCCCGGACTAAGACACTAAAACTAAGTCTTTTGCTTATTAAAGAGGCTTTTATCATTTTACAAAAGCCTCTTGAAAATCAAACAACAACGAAAACTGTTTTGCAGTTATTTTGTGGTCATTTAGGGGTTTTAAAATTGCCAACATGGCCATGTTCTGGACTAACTTATGTGAGGTTTGAAGATATTTTTTATGATGCTGAAAGTCAAAACTCGGGAAAAATTAATCTCATTGCCTTGACTGCGTTACACGACGCGCACTGGAGCTTTATTGATGATATTTAAAAAACTTGACTTTCAGCAAAAATTTTTTAATTCAAAGTCATCAATTAAAGTTTATCCAAAAAAAAGAGTATTATATTTTAATTGACTTTTAAACTATTTTTCATCTATAAAATGTTTTTTCTCGCTCATAATAACTTATAGGGGTAATTTATAAATGAAGAAGTTTACAATTGGCAATAGCGAAGTTTTTCGCCGAAAAAAAATCAATTTTTATGGACTTTTTATAGGAAAACATTTTAATGTTAATGACTTTAAGAAAATAATCATCAAGTTTATGGATTCTGATTAAAATTTCTATTCCAAGAGCATTCGAATATATTGAATCAGATAATCAATTGTACGGTCTAAGGTTCCCTCGATAATTGATTAACTGGACAATTATACATTTTTGAAAACCGTTATGTTCGTTTTTTACACATGAAAACTCTATACATGTAGAATCAATCATGACTTTATCTGTAAGAATTGTATGCAAAGTTTATTATAGATTTACACTCCATCTACACTGTCGTCAATCAATCACCCTGGGTCCCGAAAAAAGTATTAAATTTAAGATATTGAAAAACAGTTCGCATAAAGAAACAATTATAGCCGGTTGCTATGCAAGTAGCTTAAAATCTTCTGACCATTTTCATTACACATAATTAGAGAAAACATTATGAGGTCAAACTGTGCGCTGGATAGGCGAACCATGTGGTATTTTTATGTCTCTTGAATCCTAAAACAATTCTTAAAAAAATATTTTTTTTGTCGGAACAACCAAAGAGAATGAAAGAACAAAAAGAGAACAAAGAGCGCGTCTTTTTTGGGGAAACTGCTTACAATTCACATAAAAAAACAGTTTGACCTCGTTATGAATTTTTATAATGTTTTTTTTTTCAAATTAATGTCAATTTTAGAGGGTGGTGTGGTTCGAGAACTATACGATCGCGAAAGTCTTTGTAATTTAGGCTGGATCAGCAAATTAAGTTTTTAAAAATTGAATACCAAACAGAAAATGAAAAAAAAAGTTAAAATTTTTTTTTCAATTTACATTACAATAATTTTGATCTGGTTGAAAATCTTTATTGTCAAAAACCGCTGAAAGTAACATTCAAAACTACTTTTCTTGGTAGTTAAATTAAGTTTTTGAGCCTAAAATTATAAAGAAAACACTAAGTTTCTATTACAAACGTTACTCGTGCGCATTTTTTGATCGGAATTGAACTAAAAATCAAAAACTTAAACCATTTTTTTCCAGACACAGAGAAAATATTTGAGCTTTCTGTAAATTATCTTTTGAGCGGTTTTTTTTTCTAATTTTTTTTATATCTGAAAGGTATGATGCTCGCTCTACTTCAAAAATTCAACAGAGAGTTTATTTACTTTTTTCCAATACTTTTCAGTTTTTTTTATAGACGTTGAAGGAGATTCGAAACAATCAGGCGTTTGCCTATGAGAAATCTTTTTCATTCTCTTTCACCAGCTGCAGTGTAAAAACAAAGTGATACATTTTGCAACTGGCAATGTTTTAAAAATTATTGTATTGTTGCTTATGTGCTGCTCGTACCAATGTGAAGCTTGAATATTCCAGTTGCCCATTAACATCGAAGAAAAATTTTTACTTTTTTATCCTCAAAATGCTAGGTAAAGTATACTTGCATTAATTTTTGTATTAATAAAACCAAATTGCTGGCATCCGTTCAATTTTAAATTATTTAGTTCACCAGAGGAAATTCATTGCAAGTTAACTATCTAAATTGTGCCAAATATAGAATTTTCTCTATAACAAAAAAAGATCAAGGATTTTTTAATTTGAACATTAGGAAAACTATATCTTTCAGATGGCATAAGAAACTTTTTTAAAAAATAACAAATTTTTATGATCCGGTCACTAGTGCTAATTTGTGCCACCGTCATTTGCTCGACTGATTGCGACTTACCGAGTGACGACTTATCCTCATAAACGCCAAAGGTTTTTTTCTGTCCTGTTTAGTAACGCAGTTGGAAATGCAACTGGCCTTGAATAGTTTTTCTTCAAACGTTTTCAGGTACTTCAATGAAAGCTCGTAGATCATATCAAGATATCCTACAAGTTTTTCAGTCATAATTTCAATTTCAAAAATCACTTTAAGCTCAAAAAATTGGTGTTCACAATTTAAAAGCAATTACCAGTATGTTCAAATATTCTGTGAAAAAAAAATCTGTTCAACAACTTTCTGGTTGTGATATTCCCTAAATCTCATCTGAAAACTGAACTAATAAAACAGTTGAATTAATAGTAAAGTTAGATAAGTAAAAATGGATCATTGAATAGAAGGTAACTATAATGTTGCAATAGCTAACGAAGAGCGATTCTTGTTTTTAGCACCACCAAGCTGTTCGAATAATAGACATGATTGGCAGGTCTTCAATTCGCATTAACCAATTGATCTCTAACATGATGATGCATAGCTCATTCAATACGTCCTCTATCCTAGGTGGTCAACTCACTGCCACCACATTTCACCCTCTCGAAAATTTAAGACAACGTATGAAATTCAGTCACAAGTTCACAGTAAACAATTTAATCAATGAGTTTTAAAAGCTTAAGTATCAGAGAGTTTTTTTTCCTTGCACTTGTTCCGGCTTATTAGTCGCGAATGTTGGTCTCCTTAGTTTCCTCCTCGGTGATGGTGACGGTGTATTTCCTGATGACGACGGAATATCTCCCGGTGAAATTGGACTCGTTTGCAGTCCGGATTTCTCCTCAATGTTCTTGACTGAATGTTTTAATGGGCTTCCAAAGAACTGTGTCTGCCGCTTACTTCTGCCCGACGACCTTGAACTGCTCGAGACCTGTGAGTCCTTATCTCCTTCACCGCTCTTTTTCTCTTTCCTTTAACCTGGTCTTGTATTGTCTGTTGTTTTAGTTTCTTCAAATTTCTTTTCCGCCACTCCTGAAGTTGTGGTTATCTTTGCATCCGTCTTTCTTTCCTTATTCTGCGAAGTAATTAAATTCTCCGTTTCTGCCAATTGCTGACCTTCCTCTGGATTGCTTTGTGTCTTATTCTTCTCTGTTATTGGTACTGAGGATATTGGACAGTCAATTCTCTCTAATGCCTGGCTCGTACCCTTCACCTCCTTTGTGGAGATTGGCACTACGGAATTTAGGCATTCTTCTGTCGTTTGTGCTTCTGGCTTATTTGGTACCGAGGTACCACCTGCACCTGGTGCTCTGGAGAACTTCTCGATGACATAGTCAGGTCGATTATTCCACCGCTTAGAATTTCTCTTAGTACTTTTAGCGACGCTATGTATCTGGATGCTCGAGTTGGCCGATTCTTCTTTACTATTTCCGTCAATGAGGAATATAACTTCATCGTCTTGGCTTGCAGTCTGTCCAATTTTGCGAATGGCCCCTCCTTGTTCTTTGCATCTGAGTTCTCTGTCGCCGATGAAACATCTGGTCTTGGCAAAAGGTGTATTGGTCTATTTGGTCCACTTGAACTGCACTGGTGCAATGGTTCCCTCGGTGTGCTTGCGGCTAGTGTCTTTGTACCTAAATTTGAACAGTATACTGATTTGAATTTCGGTTTAAGCGATATGTGGTTCTTTCTAATTACTCTCCCGTTTTCAGTGATGTAATTATTGTTAGTAGTTTTGACAATTTTCCCATTAAACAGCTTGAATAAATGTCGACTCGATTTCCTGTCTAAAATCTTCTGATATACAACTACTTTCTCCGGGTAATGTATAAGATCGAACTCAAGATTACTTGTCTTTGTTCTTTGCACTGGCGTCTCCTGTTCCACTCTGAATCGCAGCGTCCCTTGGTTCAGGTCGCTTCAGAGGCTTGCTGCTAATAACGGATTTCTTTTTGTCAGTTTTCTCAGCGCCTCGATTCCCTCCTTAAGTGTGAGGCGTCTTTTGTGTAATTTCCAGTCAGATGTTGCCTTCGCCAGATTTTCTAACATCCGGATGCTTTCTGGCTCTTCCCGTGGTTTCTTCAGCTCTGGTGACACATCTCTGCTCACCACCTTCAGTCTAGTTCTTGAGTCTGCCGATTCTCACATTTCCTCCGGCCTCAGTAGGGATCTCTCCAGTTTCTGTTGATCTAGATTAAAAGAACAGATTAATTTGTCCCTAAAGTTAGCCATTCTGTATTCGGTTTCCGTCCAAAATGAAGTTCAAATGGTGACTTCTTAAGAATGCTGTGACGCGTTATTCAAATATCTTTTAATATCGATTTGACTGCTGGTTGTATATCTTCAAAAGTTGGATCCAATTGCATTGTGCCTAGTTTTTTTTAATGGTCTGAATACATCTTTCCACCAACTTACACCCGCGGTGGTCTCCTACAGGACAGAATATTTGATTTATTCCCATAGATTTACGAAATTCTCCTAGTTTAACATTTTTGAATTCCGAATATTGGTCTGTCCTTAACTTTTTTGGTAGATTATGTTGGTGGATGTAATTGTTTAACAATTTGATTATTTTGTCGCTCCCTGACTTCCTGGTGATCATGGCTGATGGATATTTCGAAAACCGATCAATTGCGTCTATTATAAATAGTTTTTTCCCCCTTAGAATCGAACATGGGACCAGCAAGATCCATTTGTAATTCTTCATTCATTCCCGATAGTTCCGGCAAAAGTTCTGCCGAATTGAATGATTTTGACGTTTTAAGGTTCTTACCATACGCTGAACATGATCTGCAGGATTGGCACAAGTCTATGATCTCCCTGTGCATCTTTGGCCACCATAGGTATTGAGCCACATCCACCATTGCCTCCTGTCCTGGGTGTGTTCTGTGCAATCGAGCCATTACCGCTTTCCTTAGACATGTTGGAATTGCTACTCTGTTGTCAATAATAATGCAATCTTTGATAAATGAGGCGTCGTCCCAGAAGTGTGCCATGTAACTGCCCAGTCTCAAAAATCCTTCTCTGTCCTTTTCTAAGATGTGTTTTCTTAGTTGGTCTAACTGGCTGTCTTCTGTCGTCAGCTCCCCCAGTAAGTCCGCGTCAAGTATATTGTGAAGGCATGTAGTGAAAAATTTCTTGTCTGAAGTTACTGGAGCTTCTTGTGTCCTCTTTTTTTAAAACTTTGCTTGGTATCATATTGACCCTCACTGTCTTCTTCAGTCTGTTTGCTCTAAAGTTTGCGAGCATTCGGGCGTAGTTCGTTTTGTTTCTGTTTATGGTTGTGATCCTTTTCCTTTTCCTGCTCGTTTCAACTGTCTGTCTTTCTTCGGTCCGGTTTCTATCTCTGATTCGGTTTTTCATCTGCCTTCTAGATGGGAGATCAAATTTACTCATGTGTCTTCTCTGAAATTTTGGGATTTTTGTACTATTTGTAATTTTATTTGAGCTGATGAGGTTTAAGTTTAAAGTCGGAGACAATGAATTCTGTAGATTTTTGACTGAATATAACTCTGCCGCCTCTGATTGGTTAGATTCTGTTACGACGCCCTCTCGTGATGAATTAGTTAGATGTGAGGAAGGTGTGAACAAAAAAGAAAGACGATTTTGATTGGTTAAGACTTTCAACGCATGAATTTCTGCCCTCTCGTGGTGAGTTGTAATTTTGCATATCTTGATTTGATTGGTTAAAACTTTTGCCGCGTAAATGAGGGATGTATATTTGCATACATTGATCTAATTGGCTAATATAAAAATCGCATAACGATGCGCCCTCTCGCGGATGTATTGCATATCTAACTTTGATTGGATAAAATTTGAGCCGTCTGTATCGGATGTTTTATCGAATTTGGCGGTTCTGATTTGGTGTTCTGATTGGATAAATTTTTTGTATGGTGCCGCGGAACCTAGATATTTTCTTTCGCTCGCATTCACGTCAAATATGAGTTTCTTGGTATTTGTTCTGTTTTTCTCTAGGTGAGCCCTAGCTTGCTGAACTTTCCCGATTTCTTTGTCCGTTGCTGGTGTGTTGATCACCCTGCATGCTTCATCAAAGTTCTCAATGGTTTTGACTACGAATTGCTCATCGTATTTTGATTTTGGCTGTGCCTCGAAATTAGGGCTGCTTGACAAGTAATCTGCCTTTCCTATTTTAGCTCCTGCGATGTGAGAAATTGTATATTCAAATGGTAGCATTCTGTCTGCCCATCTGGTCAACCTGGGTTGATATGTCTCGTTGCCGTGATTTTCTGTTAGTGCTGTGACTATGGCTTTTTTATCGGTTAAAATTTGAAATTGATTCCCCAGTAAATAATTTCTGAAAAATTCGCATGACCATACTACAGCGAGCAGTTCGAGTTCGTTAGTGCTGTAGTTTTGTTCTGCTGCATTCAAGAACCTTGATGTGAAGGCAATTGGTACCCATTTGTCTGGTGCCAACTCTTAATCTAACGCTGCCCTAATCCTTTGTGACTTGCATCACATTTGATCCTTTATTGTTTGGAGGCATCATAGTGGTCCATTTTTGGTATATTGGCGATTAGTTCAAGAATCTTTTGGAATGCATTATTTGCTTCTTCACTCCAAATGAATTTTTCTTTGTTATCTGCCTTCAGTGAAGGTCGAAGTGGCTCAGTGTGTTTTTGACGGTTGGGTATGAATCTGGACATGTGGTTTAAAATACCCATGAATGATCTCAGTTGTTTCAGAGATTTTGGCGGTTGCAGTGCCATTACTGCTTCCATCTTCGAATGTTTTGGCCTCACTCTTGTCTCAGCGATCTCGAATCGCAGCCAGATTAATTTGGTTTTTGAAAATTCGCAGTTACTGAGTTTTAATGCGAATCCTTCTTTGTCTAGTATTGATAGAACATTATCGACTATTTCGTTATGTTTCGTAATTGAGCCCTTCGATACGATTAAAATGTCATCTGAAAAACAGAATACTTCTTGGATTGTATTGTCCATTGCCTTCTGAAATTCCCTCGGCATGTCTGTTAAACCATAAAATCTGGTTTTAAATCTGTATAGTCCGTTGAATTCCCCGCGTACTATGCTAAAACTACAGTGTTTGCTCACGGATTCATCTAATGGAAGTTGGCTAAAGACGTATTTCAGATCTAATGACGTGAACCAGACTGTGCCCTCTGATTTGGATGTGATTATTTGGGTTGCTGAATCAAGGAGTTTTAGTAGATTTGGCATTTGAAACTTGTTTTTATAACTGTGAGTTCATTGGTTTTGCATCCATTGCTAATTTCACTGTGCCATCCTTTTTTGCTGTTATAACTACTGGGGCTACGAATTGGTCACTTGTGCATTTGTCAAGTTTTACTATGTGGCCTTCTCTTATAAATTTTTTTATTTTTGCTACCACTTTGGCTTGTATAATAATTGGCACCCTTCTGCCCTTTTCCTGAATCGGTATTAATGGTGATTTAAATAAATTGAACACCTTGTGGTTCTTTGAGCGCCCCAATCTTTGGAATACGTCGTTGTATTTTTTAACAAATTTGTTCTTCCAGAAAATCGATTTGGCTGATTCGTCTTCGTGCTCTTCTGAGATTTTGTTTACTGAAATTTGGGAGGTTTAAATTGTGTTGTTACTATCCGCAGTTCTGGTTGGATATCTAATCCTAATAGGCATCTGGTTCTATTCTCGGATATTAGAAATTTTGCGCCCTCTAGTTTCCAACCATTTAAATAGATATCGATTTCTAGTATTACCAAGAGTTTTTAGGCTTGTGGTTGTAGTCTACGTACGTTGTGGTTAACGGGTTCTTGACTATAGATATAATCTTTGCGTTGGGGCCCTTCGCTAATAGTGTTTCTGCTGTGCGTTAATTACAAAGGAGGCTGGACTTCCAGTGTCAATAGTGGCGCTGAATAATGAGCCTCTTCTTTTGTTCTAAGGCCCTTAGTTTTCCCGGTTGCAGAGTTGATTACTTCTAAGCTCTTGACCGTTTCCGTTTGTGACGATGTTTCCGAGATCTTTATGACTGAATAATTTCCTTCGCTGTCTGAGTCTATGAAGTTGCAGTCTTCTTCTTCATCCGGTTCTGGTTGTTCGACATTGGCAACTTGAGTACTGTTACAGCATTTAGCGAAGTGTCCCTTTTTCCACAACTTCTACATGTTGCTCCCCTGGCTTGGCTTTTGGTCTTGTATTCAGGTGTGAATCTTCTCCAACAGAAACAACATGGTTTGGATTGAGTGTTCGACTGGTCTTCTTGGTTCTTGGGTTTAAAGTTTTTTTCCCTATGGTTCTTGCTTCATCCGAAATTGATTAGATGAGTTTATGAAGTTCGCTGAATTACTTGCTGTAGACGGATTCTGCTTTTGGAGAGTTTTAGCTGTTACGTATCCTTTTTCCTTCAGCAACGCCGATTTAAGAGTTTCCTCTACTCTAGCTCCTGGTCTGATGCAAAGTTCTCTTTGTAATCAGAGAATCTCATTTTCGCGATGAATATGTCGCGGATAACTTCCTTTTCGATGTCCTCCGTCCATCCACATTTTGAGGCTTGACCTGCTAAGCGAAGGTAAAACGATTTGAGGCTTTCTCTGTCCCCATATGATGCGTTGTAGATTTGCATCCTTTCAATGATATAAATCTTCTGACGTTGGAATAGTTGTTCGCAAGCGTCGTGAAAGAATTTGAATTTTACTGAATTGAGATTGACATGTGCGTGTTGTTGTAGGAACCTTTTCTTCCCTTCGTTTCCAAGGGCGAAGAAAGCCTCGATTTTATCCGTGCATCTGCTTTGTGATAGTATACGTTTGGACTTATTTTGGGTCCCTTCTTTCGTCGTTCTTCGTTTGCTTCGTTTGTTTTCCTGACTGCCGCTCCGTTTCTTGCGGTTCTGTTATCCGCTTCTTTCGCCGTTTCTGAATTTGGAATTGGTTCAGGTTTTGGTGGGGGATCGTCATGTACCGTTGCCGGTTCTGAGAGTAGGATATTCGGGTCACAGTTCTCCTTAAGTGATACAGCGAAAAAGAATTGACCTATCCACACCTCCCAAGGATAGGGAGGTTCGGATGACGGTTTACCCCAGATTGAAGGGACTCCTAGCAGTTCCATACAATCTTCAGAAGAAGAAACTGCTGGCTGCGCCAAGTTATATTCCGTAAATCTCATCTGAAAACTGAACTAATAATACAGTTGAATTAATAGTAAAGTAAGATAAGTAAAAATGGATCATTGAATAGAAGGTAACTATAATCTTGCAATAGCTAACGAAGAGTGATTCTTGGTTTTAGCACCACCAAGCTGTTAGAATAATAGACAACATTGGCAGGTCTTTAATTCGCATTAAGCAATTGATCTCTAACATGATGATGCATAGTTCATTCAATACGTCCTCTATCCTAGGTGGTCAACTCGCTACCAACACACTGGTAAACTTTTGAGATTCTAACCTCTGAAAGTTTTTGTGGAACCATCAAAAAAACCGCGACTAATAAAAAGATTAAAACATCAAACAAACTGATTTTTTGAGTTCTTCCAGAACACAGTAAATACATTACTTTAACAAAAACAACTTGCAGCGAATGCAAAATTTCAAAAAAGACAATTTTAAGCACTTTGTGAAAAGTGCTGTTAAAAAGTTTGCGTTTTATGGCATGCGCTAGCCCTTAAAATGTTTAAAGAGTTTTTTTTTAATTTGACGAGTATGCGAAAACTGAGAAGAACTCAATTAATTGTAAAGAGTTCGAATGAATATTGACCAAATTCAAAATCAACAGATGATACAACCGAACTGATCATGCAAATTTGTCAGAACTTTTACACCAGTTTTTTTAACACAAAGTGCCGACACGGTCCTAGCGCATGAAGCATCACGCCACTGTGAGATATTATTTATTGTCATTTGTCAGTATCGACTAGGCTTTTCTGCAAAAAATGACAACAGAGTTTTTCATCACTTGCTTCCTCAATCATACTTTTAGATAACAGAAGTGCTTGTTATCCTTTTCATACAATCACAAAGCAGTAACTTGGGAAAGAAAATTACCAAGCAGTAGCGTGGTAATTTTTTAGGAAGGAAACCGTTCACCTGGTTTTGTTTTACGATTATATACATTTTATTTTAACCGTATTTTTTCGTATACTTTATATTAGGAAAACCAAAACTAAAAATATTTTAAAATTTTCATTGAATAAAAAACTAATTGAAACACTGTGGATTCGCTGTTCCCAAAAATTAAGAATTTAAGCGAGAAAAACGAAAAAAAAAAGTGTAGTTTGACCAGTTTACCCTTGCAATGCAAGTAACCCGGAAAGTTTCGACCACAAAAGCCCGGAAAGCTTTTTTTCTTTTCTTTTTGTATAATATCGTTTTTTGTAATTGTTGCAATCAGAGGAGCAGATTTTTTTCTGACTTCGCAGAGTAATTTCTTTATGTTGTAAATTTTTTTTGCGGAGTGTATAGTTGCCGAAATTTCGATAACTTTTTAAAATTCGCTACCACCCTCGAGAAAATCCTTGATCCGCCCCTATGAACAAGTAAACAAATTGTTACACATTTTTGACATGCAAATTGCTGCATGAACAATTTTTTGACAATTTGTTTTTTGTAATTCTATGAGGGGGTTGGAAACTGGAAAAGAGCCAACAAATGATTTTCAAAGTAAGTCCTGCGCTTATGCGCTTATTCGCTCATTCGCCATTATTTAAAGGCTCAAAAAAAGTATTTGTTTTCAATCTTGAAGTTCAAATCTAACAAACAAGGTAAAAACGAAAAAAACTGCATCATGGGATTGTAAGTTTTTTAACCACCATGGTATTTACTGGAATAACGAAAAATTCTCAGAGTATTTAACGAAAAAATCTCAGTCTCATCATCTAAAATTTGGTTTTCATCTTTCAAAAAGATTTCTATGTAGTTAGGGCATGGAAAATACTCAATGTGGCGCGTTGTGTGGCGCGTTGTGTGGCGATGCATGTTTGAGGCATGTCGTGTCTCGCTCGTGAGAGGTGAGAAAAGGTCAGAGCTACTTCAGAGAACATGCCAATTTAGCACGTGCCGTTATTTCACTAGATACTCAGGTCAATTCACGTGCTTACGAAGATTCAATTGAGACAGATATTGGTTTCTCGGGGAACTATCTTGGGTCCCTGGGAATGCACTCAAATTTGGGAATTCGGCTGCTAATCCGCCTTACGACGCAAAGTTTTTGACTTATTCAATGGTTGCTCATTTAAGCATAATAATTTATTTTTGTGTATCTTGTGAACCTGAAGTTGTGATTTTTGCGGAGTGTATAGTTTGCTGGGCTCTTTTCCAGTTTCCCCCTCCCCTCTTTTCAAATTCAATTTTGAAAAGTCTCTTTAGCGTTGTCATAATGCCATGAAATTTGGCATGGTGAGCAAATCGACAATTCCGAACAGATTTATTCTTCATACTTTACAGCGTAACATCACGCATTTAGCCGTAATAACGAAAGGGGGGAACTGGAAAAGAGCCGATTGCTGGGGTGGGGGCTATATATTGAATTAACATAATTTTATTTCAAAAAATTTTCATTTAAGGTACTCTTTTAATTGCATATTGTATTAAGCAAATCGTATTAGTTGTATTGCAGCCGAATCCGTTTTCTGACATTAGTTGAACCAAGCTCTATCAGCACCATCTTCTTAACCCTTCGTCCGATTGGGAACATTTTATGAAATTGGAATTTGCAATAGAGCGACCCGCTTATTCTACGTGTGGAATTTAACAACCAAAATGTTACTCATTAAGAATTCAAGGAACAACCGAAATCCATCCAATAACACCCCACACAGTCGGAATGAAGACGACACAGCCAAAAGTGGGGGAGGGGGTGGGGGAATTGACTTCAGTAAACTCTCTCACCCCGCTACACATCATCATCATTTGGCAACTGTGCCCGAGATCCAGATGGTGGAGAACATCGCTAAGGACACGAAAGATTTAGGTTGTAAAACACTAAAATTGTATGAACAAATGGTGTTTTTTTTTCTTTTCCCTCTATCTAAGACAAACAGCAATTTTCAAAAAAAAACTTTGATGATCATCGACCAAATGTAGTTTTCTCAGGGTTCTTTTCCAGTTTCGCACCCAACTTTCAAAATTTTGAATTTCATGGTTGTTATACGTATTATTATGAAAAAAGGTGAGATGTTATGATGTAAATAATGAAGAGCAAGTCGGTACACAAGGGTTAGTTTGTTCACTATGCCAAGTTTTATCCCAATCTGACAATATTTAAGTAGTTTCTCAAAAATAAAACTCAAAGGTGGGGGTGGGCAAAAAATCCGTCTACAATTTTAGCTTTTTTCCAAGTTTCCGAATTTTGCAAAAATACAAAATACGCTTTTTGAAAAAAGTTCGTACGGCAGTTTGAGTAGAAAAAATGGCTTTTTTCCAGTTTCCCTCCACATTTCAAGTTTTCCATTTTCTCAGTTACTTAATGTGTTAATAAGGGTTAATGCGTGATGTTACGATGACAAGTATGAAGAACAAATTTGTTCACTATCGCTTGTTTGCGCAACATTTCGTTCCATTACGACAACGTAAAAGTAGTTTTTTAAAACTTAAATTCGAAACTCGGGGGTAAAGTGGAAAAGAGACAAAAAATGACGTAATGCCAACAAAAATAAAGCCATTATAATGTCTTAATGGACGAACAATTACTTTAAGATTAACAGAAGCTCCGCTAGCCCGAAAACTGGTAACGCTAATTTTTAAACATCCCTCCGAAACTTTTGAAGCTAATGCTTCAAATAGCTATTATGGTGTTTTTTATGTTAATCCGACTCAATACAAGCGTCAGCTCATAGCTATCTTGGTACGGTTTAGGATGTAGTAGATTCAGCTTGAAACTTGTTGCCGTATTTTAAATTCAAAATTTTGCTAAGTTTTAAGGCTTCGAACTAAGTGGTCAGGGTAGAGAAAAGAAGTCAAGATTTTTGGAGGAATGGTACTAAATATAGTTTTTGTTGTTTATTACGATGCTTGCTTCAAACAGGTGCAAAACTATTTTTTTTAAATAAATAAACCAGTTTCAGCAAAAAAAAATTTGTCGGAAAAAGTTAGTTATTTTTTTGTCTGGGTTCAATTTTGATATTTTTCAATTACTTTTCTGGTTACTTTGGTCAAATATGTTTGCAGCTCATTTTTTTCAGGTTACGTTGAAAAATTAGTTTTTTGGGCTCTTTTCCTTTTTACCTCTTTGTAAAGTTACAAATTAAATCTGTTGAAAAATTGTTCACACGGTATTTTGCATCTAATAAAAGCTGTAATGATTTGTTCACCTGTTTATGCTGACACGCTTCAATAGAGTTTTTAACATGAAAGTTTTTTTCAAATGGTTCCTTTTATATTGACTTTTTTAAACAATCAGAATGTTCAGACCATGGTCTTTTAAAAAAAATATAAGAGTTTTTTTTTCAAACTAGTGTCTTTTTTTACTGTGTGATGTGATAAAAAAACTCTGACTAAAAAACTAGAAAAGAGGAAATTGCGACAGTCATAGTCAATTAGTCCAACTGAACAAATAAAACGGCAAGAAATGTATGAAAAAAAATATATATATATATAAATACATTTTGAAATTTTTTAAAAATGTTTTCTAATTTTTTTTGCAGTTTTTTGAATTTTAGAAGATTGTAAGCTGCACGCTCACCTTATTAGCTCAAAATTAGGTCAAAACCAAATTTTATTCCAAAAGCTTTCAGTCTTTCGAATCACCACTGAAAGGACTTTATTATCATGTGTCACTTGCCCCATTTTCGTGGTACCTGATTTTGCGTGGAAAACAAAAAAAGTTTAAAAAAATACATCCACACACAACGTTTTCTAGACGTTTTTCTGTGTGTCGTGATAAAAGCATCTGAATGAAAAACTAGAATTTGAGTTTTTTCAACAAAATGGCAAAGCGTAGCTTCATATCACTTGCGAGACAAAATTGTTTGATCATGATTATGAATCAAAAATTGAAAGAAGAACCATAAAAAAGCGTTTTTTTGTCAAAAAAGATATAAAAATGACAAAAAAATTATAACAAATTCCCGAAACAAAATTACCTGCACCCTTAAAAATTTTAGAGAGAAGATTAAAAATGCTTAAAAGCCGAACTTTTTTGTGGAACCTAAAAAATTAAGAGACACGAAAGACTAAAGTATTCGAAGTATTTCAGTTTCGGCAAAATGACAGATCCCGACTGAAAATGATTTTTGGGATTTGTTGTGTCAAGCATGGGTTTTAGCACTGCACTAAATGCACAAAACACTCCATGAATTTATTAAGAAAACAAATTTTAATGAGCAGCATGGAAAAAAAATGTAAACAATTAACCAAAATTTCTTGGAATTCAATTCCTTGCCCAAAACCGGAATACATTAAAATGTGTTTTGATTAAGTTAAAAATGCTCAAAGCAAACAAACAGAAGTCCAACAAACATTTTTCGACGCTCTGACAACTTCCCGTTTACAAAAAAAGCAGATTTAAACCGGATTCTAACTTTTGACTGTTGTCTTTATAGGTAGGCGAATTATCTCTTCGTCACTTTAACAAATTTATTTATGACTTCTGATTTCATATGATCTGAAAGTAAAATGATTCAAATAGTTAACAGATAGTTAACACGAAAAATGTCTATATTCCGGCTTGATAACGCTTGCTAATCACTAACGTAAAAATCATAATAAATTAGCCAAACTGGAAAACACATATTTGTTAAAAAAATGACTTAAAAAAAACGAAAAAAAAACTTTAAAAAATCAGAAACAATCAACCATTTTTTCTACAGTTTTTAAAAACCTGAAATACAAAATGACGCTTAAAACTCCATGAACTGGTTTTACTCGAATGAAAACAAAATTTTAGAATAAAAAGCGTATAATTTTATGCTATTGTAAGCCTGCTCGCTCGCTTTGTTCGCTCGAATTTAAAAGAAAAGAAAAGACTACAATACACTCAAATACAAAGTTCCGCTTCATTTTCAATCGTCGGAAAAAAGATTTCAAAGCACGATTGTTTGAATGTCTGCGCTACGCTTTAATACTTCAGCTTGAAACTTTGCTAACATAAATCAGTCCAAATTGGCAAACTACAAACTTCAATAAGTTATCAGCGATGAAATACTTGCTATTTTTTCCGAACGTGGTTCGAATTTATGAAATACATTTCACCTGCGATAGTTTTTTGTAAATTATTAGGGGTTTGGAAGACATCCATTTTTTTGATATGATGTTTGAAAGAATAGTCGCAATCTTACTTGAAAAATCTGAAATTGATCTGAAAAAAAAAACGCCCGAGCATATTTAAACTAGAACCTCAGCAGGGTAGGTTTTAAAAGCACCTCAAAACAGTTCAGCGAAGATAATTTTCTTATGTATTTTCCTTCTAAAAAATTAAAAATTGTTGAAATTAGCCAATAAAAGACCTGTTTAGCCCAAAGACGAGGTTCCCTCCAGGGCTTCGTTCAACGAGAGAGTTTCAACTTCGCCCAGCTGGTGATGCTAGACGACTGTCTGCATGCGATAGAACGCAAGTTCAAAGAGTCCCACTTGAGAGCATGTGACGAGCTCCACAGGCATTTCTTCACATTTTGTCCATTTTTGTGCTTTTTTTTTGTGGGTTCTAACAGTTTTTCCTCGAGAAAATGTCTAGAGGTCGCCCCTTTACTATTTTAAGATATCTATTTTTGGAGACGGACCCTAAAATTTTTCTAAAGGCGCCCTCTGGGTCAAAATATACTAATTTTGAGGGGGGGAGTGTCTAAAAACGCCTATTTTGGCCTGTTTTTTCAAAATTATGCCTGCGGCGCATAAATTTTGGCAAAAACAGGGTCTGCTTACTGCTTTGGGAGAGCTCGGAAAATCAATTTGGTCGACCTAAAAAAAAAAGTCGACAAAACTTTCAAAACTTTTTCGAAAATCCGCACCCCTTCGAGAAAATTCTAGATCCGCCCCAGTATGTGTTTTTCAACCTTTCATTAGCAAACTAAGCGATCGGGCTGGGGGATATGATCGAGGAGAGCCCAAACTTCATTTCCATAATAGAAACTTGAGAAATCAGTATATTTTTAATGGCCATATCTCCTAAGAATCGAAAATTAATTTGATTGGTTAACATCCAATCGTTCCCTGCTCTTTGTCTTTTTGTAACTTGTTCGATAGTTGGCAATGTTTTTTGGCCGAAAAAAGCTGTAAAAAAACTAAACAACCGTCGCAAAGAAACAAACGTATAAAAAGAGCTGAAACAAAAATTCTAAGGGTCAAAGACGGAAAAAAAAGTTTCAAAAAGGAAATTTGTACAAAATGTATGAGCAAAAATAGAGTGGAGAGTGAAGAAATAGTCTCAAACTAAAGCATGACAGACGATGACTTCATGCGAGCCCACAATCTGTACAGAAGCTACCTCACGCAGAACCTCAGTGAGTTCAGGGCCATAGATGTGACCTCACTCTACCATACATTCCTGTATGGCCTGTTCGTCATGCACGAGCCACTCATTCCCCAAGAGATATCAAGAGCACTCATTGTCGGGGTGAGACAAGTTAAATAAATCTAGTATCAGCTACATCCGAATTAGCTGGCTAATAAATAATAAGAAGGACCTTGAAATCATAGCTTTACAACATCTTTGTTTCATTCGACCTGTGTATCAAAACAATTTCGGCATATTTATCGACAGAAACTTAAGTTCTAGTTTCATAAATCCTATTTTTGAAAAACAGAGCCCCCCTCTTTCATCACCAGAAAGTAGATATTTTGACGTTCCAAGTGTTGAAGACAAAATGAATATGAAAGTTTAAACAGTTTCGTTGATGTAATCTTCATTTTGTACTGTGATTACTTTGTTCAGGACAACTCGGCCGAGTTTCTGAAGCTGCTCACTGTGCCCAGGAGGAGAGCCTTGCTAAGACTCACTCAGCACTGGTCATTCCTCAAACACGGACGCAAAATCAGATCCAGCAAAATGTAAGCAACTCCCGCTCGAGTTCGTTAAAAATCATTTTTTTGCATCTAAGCCTTGGCTCTAAAGGCGTTTTCAAGGAACATATATTAAAAAGTATCATATTCAGATACTAGTCGATTAGCAGAGTTAAACTGCTGTAAGCTATTCTGAAAACAAAAACACTCTGACACGAGCGTCGCGACACTGAGAAAAAATTTGTTGTATCCTTTTGGCACCTGAATTACAACTGAAATAGTTAAAGTATGATCCCACAGCTGACCCCCATGAAATTTCTTTGAGATACTTACACAAAAGCGAAAAAGCACAATCGAAGCCATAGTATCCAACTCCGTGAGTAGTCGTACCTAAAATTATTCAACCTGTTTTTTTTTTAAATTGTTTTTTCCTTCTCTATTTCTGCCAATGTAAACTGAATATCTGCAATGTGTTTTGACATTGCCGCATCTAATTCAGTGTATGTGAAGTTTTTATTGATTCGTTGGTGATGTCTGACAACCTGCTTGTCAATCATAGCTGACCTTTGTATCGTCACGAACCGCATGAAGCACATAAGTGCAGTTAAATTTTGATGTTGTATGATACAGTTGGACTTAAAATACTTTCACTTATTTTAATGTTCTTGCCTTCAACATGACGCAGCCCGTAAAGAAAAAGAGGCAGGGATTTTTTTTTGAAATTTATGTCTTTTTATGACTAGAGTACGCCAAAATCTCCAGTTTATTGGGATGAATGGTTAGTGAAACTCCATTGGGAGATGATTGGAAAAACGTAACATCGATCCGGACGACTTTAACTTCACAGGAAGACTTACAGTGGCACAAATCGGAGGACTAGCGGAAGAGGTCGATGGGACTCTGAAAAAAATTGAAACCGAACCTTAAGTTGTTCATAGGCGACAAAAAACAACGACTTTTCAGGCAAGAGAACCTGAGGTGAACACTAAAATCTTTACCAAAGAGGGGATTGGATCACAGGGAATGAGTGTTCAAGAGGGAATGAAACACGATATGCACACAAAAGAGGGTTTTTTACTGGAAAAAACAGCATGAAAACGAAACAATTGAGAATTTTTGCGCTGATCTCAGCATTCTAGCGGGACGGTGCGCGACTTCACAAATGTGGAAAACGATTTGCGGGGTGTTTTTCATGAGGTGAGGGAAATCGATTGCCAAAAAGAACTATCAAGGACAACAAAGAGTAGGTCTGTTTATTTATTCTTCCCTATGAATAGGGTAACTCGGCTTTACTCCTACGTCGCCGGCGCCACGTTTTATCAACAAACAGGAACATGTGGGAAACATTCAGCATTATCTGCGCCACGTATTAGCATCAAACAGGAGCCAATGAGAGACAAGCTTTTTCCGGAACGGGGTAAAAATGGGCGCGGAAAACACTAGGAAGTGTTATAAATGTGACGCTCTTAATTTTATAATAGATCACATCAGCGCGTGCCAAGTGCAAAATGCCACGTGTAACTCGAGCCAAAAAATTGATCGCTTTGAACGAACATGTTGGGAGGATGCGGCGAAGAGCTAATAAGAAGGGGTGTGGACGCAGAAAATTCGGCATGATGCATGAAGAGAAAGAGCATCACAATAGCATGCAAATCCTGGCAAGTGGAACACAAGAACAAACTGCGGGATGGGTAAACAAGGAGGGGCAACCAGAGTGTAGTTCAAATTCCAGTAACGGCCAAACAATGGTGATGCCTATTAGAAAGAAAAAGAAAAATAACAGAATTGGATATTCCAATAGCTCGAATACAGCGCCAAAAATGTGCAGGAAATTTATGTAGCTGGGGGTAGATAGCTTTCTACACGTAATTATCATCAGCTTGACCAATCTAAAATACACGGCCATTGAATCAGTGTACACCTTCAGCCAGGTAAAGCGAAAGACCCACACTTTGGGAAAGGCGGAAAAAGTAACCATTGAGCTGAACGACGGAGCGACACAAAAGAAGGTGTCGATCAAAGCATGAATTCGCCAGTTTACCTTAGAGAGCGACTCGATTGGACCCTGGGCCTGGAACTTGTGTAATAATAAAAAGGGAAGGGTGAGGGGACAATGAAGATGAAGAACAACGATGTGCAACTCGAAGGTACGAGCAGAATTCTTTGAATTACTGAAGCCAAAAAAAACTAAAAGGGTCGTATGTGCCCGTTGAGTCTACGGGATAAAGAAAAAAATTTCGACTGATGAAGGATGGGTGTATCATATTTATTCAGATAAATATTTTGCATCTGTAACTGTAATCACAGATAAGAAATACGAGAGTATCATTTTATCATCAGAGTATAGGGATTTGAACAAACAAGTACACAAGAACAAGTACCTAACGCCAAAAATTCATGAGTTGTTGAACGGGACAAGTCAAATGATTGCAGGTGACGCACTTTTTTTTACAAAACTTTATTTATCGTATGCTTATTGGTAGGGGGTTTTTGAAGCAAAAACAAGTCAACCAGCGTAATTTCTCACTAATGGGTAAAATCTACAGGCACTTACCGACTCAGAAATGGTTTTTATAGGTTCAATACAATGCTGATTGAAGTCCAAAAGGTAATAAACACCTTGATTAAAAAGCTAACTCAGACACACGCCTTTATTGACGATATACTAAAAATATCAAAAGGAACAACAAATGGTTAGGTTTTCAAATCAGCAGCTCATGCAACGAGAAAACAACTAAAAACACTAGTGTGTCTCTTCGCACTCTTTATAAGCTTCTGCCAAAGCTCGCGGAGATCAATTCCCCATTACGACCGTTACTTAGTCAGAGTACGGAGTTTGCCAGGACACAGTAATGCAAAATGGAATTGAAAAAACTGATGGCCAACGTAAAAGAATTGAAACAAATTGACATTCATACCTGGCTTGGCCCAAGGCAGGAACAGCAAAGCTAAGAAAACAGGCAAGGGATCTCTTTTGTCTCCCGTTACCTATATGCAGCAGAAGGCAAGTACTCGAGGAATACGCTGGAATTACTAGCTGTTGTATGGCCCACAGAACGCTCTAAGATTTAGAAAGACGGGTACTCTTTTCAAGCTATTTCAGATCAAAAAGCACAAATAACTATTTCAACTTCATCTCCAAAAATTTTTAAAACGTTACTCAGTAGTTATTTTGATGATATGACCAATCTTGCCGTACAAATCTCAAAAAAAAAAGATCACCGCCAAGGCGCTGAGAATAAACTTGATAGGTTAAATTTCAAGACTCCCCTACCCAACAAACGCATCAAAATTGCATCTAAAGTGTGACAAAAATTTCTTTCTTTAACTCCCGAACAATCAGATTGCGAAAAGGAATAATCACATAATCAAAGAATTAATCCGCTGGCCAAAGGAATAATTACAAGTATGGGCCAAAACTACACGCAACACAGCCACAATTTTGTGAGCTGGAAGATTTTCATTTTGTTGAACGGCATTCTGCCAACTCCAAAATCGCAATCACAACTTTACAGTTACAATCGACTACATTGCCAGCACCATGTGCGGGAAGAAAAATACGCGGCAAAAACCAGAGGTTGACAAAAGCATCAAAGAATGCACCAACTCAAACAGAGAGACACGAAAAAACGGGTTGATTAGGAGAAAGCAAAATGAAAACGCCAAACGACTATCTATCGGAGCAGAAAAATTGGATGCCAATGATGATGCTGCAAATTTTGGCATCTACCGCAAAGTACTTCAAACAAACTTTGAAACTCTCAAGACGGAGATATACCTAAAGGTAGTCTAGGGGAAGCGTACATACCTAGAGTGACATAAATTCTTTAATTAAATTATTGCGCTCAAGTATCTAGCCAAATTGTTCTAAAAATTTTCAAGAATTACATTGCAATCACGGACACCCTAAAACTGATTATGGACCAGGCCTTCGGTTTTTTCTCAGAAGAACTTCAGAATTTCTGTATTTCGAAGGTATTCTAATAAACTATTCTAAATCTACGTTCTATGTACAACTAATGTACAGATACTTAAAAGAATAAAACTAATAAAAGATAGTGTGTTAATTTAAAACATTCTAAAAGGACAACTGACTACACACTGCGATCGACCGATGGTCGTATCGAAATTAGTTAACAGGTATTAATTAATACCGAAGGTCATTTAAAACAACTAATACAAATCACAACATATTCAATAATAACATTGCCAGTCAAAAACAACATGGCCACAAGAATGGTTGAAAGAACCATAAGGGTGCTTAAAAACTCTTCTTTATCCTATTTTGTAAGGAAAAAAAACAAACATCGGGCTTTCAGTACAGTGGGTTTGTAATACAGTGCAAAACAAACATCTAACCATTGAAATCACACCATGGAGGAGAGGCAAACACGGTAGTAGAAAAAAATGGAGGGTTTCTTGTTCAGACGAAGTGGTCAACCGCTTAGATCGGAGCCACAACCAGGCATCTGCTCCATAAGAGAAAACCAAAAAGCAGCGGAAATATTAGGAGAAAAAAAAATGAAAACGCCAAGGGATTACCTATCGGAGAAGAAAAATTGGGGGAGAAAAGAGGCAAACCATGAAGCGACAAGAAAACGACAAAAAACAGAAGAATCGAGTAAAACAGAGAACAATGACACCGTCAACGAACGCTTCACAAGTAATGATAATCACAAGAGACCAGAAAGACGAGCGCTGATCGATTGAGAAAAACAAAACCGAGGGTGGAGCAAAATAGAAATCTCAGGAACGCCGGCGAGAAGATGAACGCGATGCCGAAAAGCTGTCACCAAAATGGGAACTACGAGGACCAGAAAAATCCGGAAAGACGATCAAAAAGGCGATGCGATAGAAATTATACAAGAAATAAGAGAACCCCGAGAAAGAGTAGGCTGAGGCGTGAAAATTAAGAAACTCTTGGTGCTAATCATTTTACTTTTACTAGTTTTTAAATGCTATTTATAGAACTCACGTATACAACTATACAGTTCTATAGTATTTTCAGATTTTTCATGAATTTCAACCTTTAGTTAATTTTTTTGTGGCCGACCATATGACATAGGGGCCTTTAGTTGAGTTTGCTTGGAGTTTATGTTGGTGTCTGGAAACCCGTCTGTCAATCATATTCGACCTCTGTATCGTCTGGAACCGCCTGAAACATAAATTGGCAGTTAGCCTTTGATATTGTATGATACAGAGGGATTTAAGACACTTCCACTTACTTTCGTTTTCTCACCTTTGAAACTTCGATTTCATTACAGTTGATTTACAGTTGACGCCACTTACCCATTTCAACCTGTGAGCATGTCAACAGCCTTCTTTCATCGGAACATGTGCTTACTTAATTCATAAAGCGGAGCCATTTTTTGTTTTCAAACGGCAATTTGAACCCGCAATAATAAATTCCCATTTGCAATTTTTCTCTGCAGCTACCTGTAACACAAGGCAAAAAATAGATGTAAGGCTGCTGAAACAATTTAAAATTGTCTAACTGGATTAAAATTAATTGGATTAAAGAACTTCAGGTCAATTTTTAAGTGCATCTTTTTGTCAATTTTTCAGGAAAGAGCGCAACAAAGCGAAGCACCATGGTTTCTACGAGTACTACATCAACTGTACGGGAGAGAAGCTATTCGGAATACAAGGTCGCATTTCTCAAAACTACCATTAGTTTCAGTCTCAAACAAAAACTTATTGAGTGTCATCCTAAAATAAAATCTATGAAAATAACAAGAAGCACACTTGAGTGAATAAAGCAAACGTAATCGGTTGATTATAATAAACTGATTCATTAATATTTGAGTGTAGATATTTCTGTGGAGGAGCTGGAGCAGATCTTCATCACATCTGCAGTGACCATCTGCTGCTCAGAAGAATGCCTCATAGACAAGGTGCCTCGATGAGTTATGAAAGATAATTTTATTAAAATTACTCATTCATTTTTTTCTACTTCTATCCAAAACTTCTGCAACTAAAAACAACTTCTGCAGGTGAAAATAATACCACAACCAAAATGACTTTCTTAGATACTTTGAAAAACTTTTTTTTGTCTCTTGCTTGCTTTCTTTCCTTCTTTCTTTCTTTCGTTCTTTCTTTTTCTTTATTTATTTTTTTCTTCTTGCCTTCTTTTTGGGCTTTGTTGACTTTCTTGTTTCTCCTTCTTCAGATTGGTCTGTCAGAAGAGGAGGGCCATTGTGAGCACGAGGAGATCCTCACTTCAGGACTGCCTCCTTCCTTCGACAGAGTGAGCACGGAACACCTGCTGGAGTATGTTCCAGGAGCCTCCATCCAGAGTTTCTACCTAGTCCGCAAACTCACTAAGGTGATTCTACTCAGCATCCCATTTGGAAGAGAGTAAAAACGAGCCCTCCTTCCCTCAATTATAGTTGCTCAATTTTTCGAACGAGTGGTCATTTAAAAAAAAGTTTAGTGCTGATTTAAAGTATTCGGGCAAAACGAGCGAAATTAGAAACTTAAAAACAAATTTTCTTGGGTTGTCATTAGAGTTTATTTTACCAGAAACTTTGTTGCTTTTTTGCACGAATTCGGAACCGGAATTACATTTCAAAACGGTTAGTTTTAATTCGTTTTAGTCATCCAAAGTTTATGCTAATAATTACCGGGTCAGTTGGTTCAGCAAATAAATCAGTGATTTCTTATGGAATTCTGCAAAGCTTAAGAAAGCATAATCTTAATAAAAACTAGCCTTCAAAAGTTGATTTGAAAATTTTAACAATCTTTATTTTATATAGGGAGACTGACATGTTTTTGGAGAGTTAACTCAGGAGAAAGCAACTCATTTTTGGGGTGAAAATTTAAATCCAAAATTCGCAAAAAAATTCTATAGGGATCTGGTGAGGTTCTTAAAAATTTCTATTCTTATCAACTTTTGTCCGATTTCTACCCAAAATGCAAATATCTCGTTTTAGGTTTCCGTTGATGCTCTTTTTGTCCACAGAAATTGACTCAGCACAAAATTGAGGACAAACGGGCCAAAAACCTTGCTACAAAATTTACAAAAAGGCTAATGTTTTAACCAATTTGCTGTTCCGCAAGCAAAGAAAAACAAATTGTTAAAACTTGTTTTGCTCCAAAATGCTCCAAAAGCAGCAAAATCTACAGAATGCACAACAAATATGTGGAATCCAGATCAGTTTGCGGAATTCATAAACCAGTAATTGTTCCGACTTTCGATACGAAACTGACGGAATATTTATGCTCGGGGTGGGTTTTTTTTCTACAGACAAATTTCGACTTTTTAACAAGCCATTTTTGACGGATTTTTTTTTGATATCATTAAAAAGATATTGTTGTCCTGAGCTCAAATTTGAAAAGATATTTTACCTGTGATCATTTTTCGTAAAGTTGTGGGGGTTTAAAGATTGCCATTTTGGCCAATTTGGGACAATTAACGCGCGATATATTTCGTGCTATTAACGCGTAAGCGGAGAGTTAATTCGTCTTAGAAATCGATCCAAATTGGTTGAAAGAAGCTTATTTGTCATAAGTGATTTGTAACAAGGAGCGAAATCTATCTTTTTGTACTT
Organism: Symsagittifera roscoffensis; assembly: GCF_963678635.1. Lineage (NCBI taxonomy): Eukaryota > Metazoa > Xenacoelomorpha > Acoela > Convolutidae > Symsagittifera > Symsagittifera roscoffensis. The sequence continues at coordinate 60,967,774 of NC_087065.1, read as the reverse complement.
TATATGGCTTGCGGGGGGGGGGGTGATTTTCAAAAAAAATTCAAATTTTAGAAAAAAAAATGTAATTTCATTTTATTACATTAAATTTTTTAATGTTTTTACTGCTCCATAAAATCTTAAAAGGCAGTCGGAACATTCATGGCTTCGCCCTGATACGAGCAGTCTTGTTATTCAAATGTTGAAAAGATCGTGCTGTCGATGATTTCGCATTTTGTTTGGTGAATTTTTTAGAGCTATTGTAATTCATTTGTTTTAGGATTTGATCAGAAAGAGCGACAAGCCAAGACAATGAAGTTCTGCCTACTAGCACTTAGAGTTTAAATTTAAAAAAAGAGTTCAAGTTAAAAGACGCCTAATCGGCAATTACAATGAAAGTGCCATCCTCAATTAGAATAAAAGTCATCAAAAGCAAAAAAAAACAATTATTTAGAAAAAGTTTTTCTAACTCTTTTCAAAAAGGCTTTTTGCCTTTCATTCATTTTTTGGAACCAAATTTTCACGATTACGCCTAATAATTAATTGGCTAAATTCTTTTGCAATTGAATAGTTCTCTCATCGCATCATTGATAACAAAGCGACAATAAAATCAAGGGAAAAAATCTTTGTTACAAATGCGGAATCAGTATTTTGGACCTGAAAAGAACACAATGATTTGCAAAATTCATTTACATTTGCGTAATCTACTTATAATTTGCGGAACTCAGTCACAAATGCAGAATCTGCAACAATTTGCTGTATTCGCTCATTGCGGATTTCGCGACAGAAGTGTGATGCTTACAAATTTAACTTATCATTATTTGCTTGTGAGTTCCGCAAGATTTTTGTAAGTGGATTCCACTGACACCTTTGAATAGGCTTAAAAGCTTGCCTAGGGGATCTGGCCTTGTTTACACACCAAACTGTCGACATATCCTGATTAACCTCTTGTAATACTAACTGACATTAAAACTGTTCTAAGCAATAATTTTCCCAATGGCTGCCCAAAAAAGCATGGAGTAAAAAAGAAGTAAAACAATTACGGTTACTTGAATCACCAATGAAGCTCAAAAAATTCATTATTGTTCATCTTCCTGCCATTGATTTAATTTTCAGTTCTTGTTGCATCACCCTGAGGAGTTCGACGCCAGAAACTTTGGGCGTCCAGGGCTGGGAGAGGAGTGGTTCCAGAAGAAGGTTCTGGGCCGGTACTTCGTCTACAATGATCCACAAGTGGCAGACTGCTTCGACATGTACTACGACCCAGACCCAGGTAACATATAAAATTGAACAAATTGGGACATGGTCACAATTCGGCAATCCCTCAAGGCTCATTCAATATTTGGCGTAGGAGGAAACCCTCTTTTTGATTGATTTAACGACGGCCATTTCTGTCTGACAAACCTGCAATTTTTAATGGCACTTTGGGCGCCAATACTTTCCAATTTATGAAACCAATAGAACCGCCCGCCCGTCAAAAGGCTCCTGCGCGTCCGACTGCTTGGAAATAACATTTCTTGAAAACTGCTAGAAAATAAATAAAAATGAATTAATATTTTGAGATATCTATGAAGTTCGATTTTCAGCGGAGCCTGACGGGAAACGGAAACAGTCTCTTAAATACTACAGATGCAGCATGCTCTTTAACATAGTCTGTTGTACTCTGGTTCGGAAGATAGAATTGTTTGACTACTACATGATCATGGATCTCGAGCGACTCGACTTGAAATTAAGTCCCGAGTACCTCATCAACGTCTCCGACAGACTACCCAGAAGTCTGTCTACTGTACTACAAAGACATGTCGGAAGATTCCATGGTATGAAGTTAGTGATGACCTTGGTCGGTCGTGTTTTGGACCGTAGAATGAACAACCATCTCACGTATGAGAAGTTTCTAGAATATTACTTAGACTGTTTCTTTCCTCGACTCGCCAACGAAGCCCAAAATGAGAACATAAAACATTCGCCTCAAGGAATGAAGATTTTCACTATTGTCTTTGCAAACCGTTGGATCCTTTTTGAACTTAATATGGAAGAAGTGACCCCTAAACAAGTTCAAAGGGAAATTGCACTTCTGCAAGAGGCTACAGGCGATGTTGAAAGACTCTCGCGGACTCCTTATACTGGCGCGGTTCCAAAAATGCACTCGCAAGCGCGTCTCCGCCAACAGCCCCACGTTCCGCGGCGACCCACTTGGGAAGGAGATTTCAACATTAAACCGAAAGAGTCAACCACTGTTCCGTCAATTGGGCCGAGCGTCAACACTCCTGCAATTGATGTTGCATCAAAATCACAGAGTATTGAAAAGCCTCAATCAGTGGAGCCACCCGAAGGTGCACGACAAATAACGGAAGAGCAACTAGAACAGCTTTCCAAAGAAGCATCAAAAGAGTTTGAAAATCAACAAGCAGTTGGTCCCGAGATGATGACACGCGGTGACTCGGCAACAATGTCAAAAGAACGAGATGAATTTGGAACTTTGATTTCGGATTGGCCAGTAGGATCCCAAATTAGTCAAAGCCAAAAGGATCCAAGTCAGAGAGACCCAAGTAATGCGCCTATCGGACCACAGAAGTCAAATGAGTTTTCGAGGTCTCCAGGTTCCAAAGACAGTCCAGAAGATCCGGTCCTCACAGTTCCCACGACTGTTGGTTCCACTCAAAAACGAACACAAGGCCAGTTCGAAACAGAACTGAGCCAAAACGAGGCAAACGTAAAAGAACCAGGTACTGTTCGATGGCGTTCGATGGGTCAAACTGGACAGGTAAGTCAAACCCAGCCCGGCTGGTCGACCAAAGAACTATCCGACAAACCCGAAACTGAACAGACTGTTGGTCAAGATAATGACCCTGAACTTATTCCGGAATCTTCAGATGCCGCGGGAGCTGCGAGCGGAGTTCCTGTTCCAATTGAACGACAGAACCAACAGACTTTACCCTCCTTACCTACTGAAACTATGAAACAGTCTCGAGAATCTTCGGCTATAGATTATAATTTTGCTTCACAAGCTGTTCCTGAAACTGAGAGGAAGCAAACAACTCAACAGCCAACAGCTATGACACCCGGTGAATCCGCGAATGCTATGTCAGGACAGCAAGAAGAACCAGCTGAGTCAGCGGTGAGGTCAAAATTGTCAACTATTAGTCCACAGGAGCCTACAGAAGGTCTAGGTGCGTCCGAAAGATATGCTAGATCATCCAAACATCAAACAGAACCACCTGTTGCACCGGAGGCAGGTCTGGAGTATCAACCGGAACCTTCAGAGAGTGAAATGGCACCGACAGGGGTTCCAGTTCCGATTGAAAGGCAGAACCAACAGACTTTGCCATCATTGCCTACTGAAACTATGAAACAGTCTCGAGAGTCTTCCGCTATAGATTATGACTTTGGCTCACAAGCTGTTCCTGAAACGGAAAGAAAGCAAACGACACAACGGCCAACAGTTATGACACCCGGTGACTCAGCTGATGCAATTTCAGGACAGCAAGGGGAACCAGTCGAGTCAGAAGAAAGAACAAAATTGTCTAACATTGGTTCAAAAGAGCCTACAGTAGGTCAAACTGAGTCTGAACAGTACGCAAGATCATCCAAACGTCAAACAGAGCCAAATGTTGCACCTGATACAGGTCTAGAGTATCAGCCGGAACCTTCAGAGAGTGAAATGGCACCGACAGGGGTTCCAGTTCCGATTGAAAGGCAGAACCAACAGACTTTGCCATCATTGCCAGCCGATACAATGAAACAGACGAAAGATTCATCAGCTATAAAATACGACTTCGGTTCTCAAGATGGTCGCTCTGATAAAAGACAGACAACTCAGGATCCAACGGCGACCGGAACCAATCAAAAAGACCCAACTTTACAACCATTTGGAGCAGAGATGGAATTTAGACATGATGAAGTGCCAATCAAACCTGAATCGGAAGCACAGGTTGCGCCAGAGGCCGGGTCAGAGTACCAACCAGAACCTTTGGAAACCAGAGTCAATGAGACTGCTATATCAGGACCCGTTGCAAGGACAAAACAAGCTACTTTCGGATTACCTAGTCAAAATTTGCAACAGACTCAAGAATCCTCAGCTATAAAACATAAATTTAACTCGTACGACGCGCGAAGTGCTGGCTCTGCAGTGAGCGAGGTCAGTTTTGACAAGGAAAACCTAGAAGACATTGAAAAGCTGGGAGGTTCTATGTCAAAAGCCGATAAAGAAAAAGCCAAGACTCGTGAAAAGTGGGTTCCGTCGCCCGCGCCTTCGTCATCTTGCGATTGTGAAGATTCAAAGTGTTCCGAAAAGCGTCTGAGTGGTTCAGAAGTTGACATAGCAGGCGACGCTACATCTGGAACCCAGCTGGAACCATCCATTGGAATGACCGGAAAACACTCTGACGGTTCAGGTTAGATTATCATAGTGGTATGAGACTACTATTTTGTGTTGAAAAAGTTGAAGTTTTTTGTAGTTCAATTGTAGTTCAACATTTTTTGTAGTTCAATTGACAGCGAGTTACTCTTTATTTCCGTTATTGTAACAGAAACATTCTGAGTGCAGCGTGATTTGAGATTTTTTTTACTCCAAATGGCTCCCTGAAAAAGTTAAGAATTGATCGGAAGCTGTAAAAAAAGACTGCTCGGATATCAGGACAATCCTTGAAAGTGCCTACTATCCCCGTAATTGGTATCAAACAGTTTTTGGGGAAAAATGAAAAAAAAAAACCAATATTTGAAAAAAAAATCAAACAACAAGTGTGAAAGTGTGAGTCATAGCAAAATAACACGACCGTTTAGGTTGCCTCAATTCAATGTGGAACGATTTTGTAGTGCGGGAAAATTCTACACGCATTCGAGTTACGCTTTCAGCCTTATAAATACAAGACTGCTTGTATATCAGGGCAAAGCCCTGAATGTTCCGACTGCCCCTAATTCCTATCGAATAGTTTGTGGGAAAAGAAAATATTGAAAACCTGTAGATATTGGACGAAATCAAAGCGTAAAATTTTGAGTCGTACAAAATTAATAGGACCAATTAGCTAGCCTCAATTCAGTTTGGAACGATTTTGTTGTGCGATTAATTTGCCACGCATAAATAGTTAGCCTTACGCTCTCAGCATTATGTCAAAGCGCGCATAATTTAGTCCAGAACATGGCCAACTTGGCAGTATCAAACCCCCTGATTTTTACAAAAAAATAATTGGAGGTAAAATATATTTTTACATTTGAGTTCAAGAAGTCAATATCTTCAATGGGATATAATTTTTTTTGTCGGAAACTAATATTTCGATTGACAAAATTGACTGAATAAAAAAACCACAACGCCCGTGACCGAACACAAGTGACTAAACTCCTGGTTTACTCAAAACTAGAGTCACCAAAGGGTTGATCGTCTGGCATTTACAATGCATTTGAAACTACCTGAATTGCGTAAGAGTTCTTTTCAGAAACAGTATATTGAGAGTATTAAACTTTTAAATTTTGGCAAAAGTTTTCAAAAACGATTATTTTTGAATTTAGAACTTTAAAATTATCAGACATTGATCAATGCTTATATAAACAAGCCATACAAAAGTAATAGAAGCTTTTAGCTTGTCTGAAAAAAATTATCCAGCGAAACAAAAAAAATCCAATTTTGTGTATCCAGGATTACTACGTTATGCAAACAAAAAATTAAAATTTGCATGCAAAAATTTTTTTGGAAAATGTTTGTTTGAGTACAAAACTCAATTTGCGGTTGAAAAAAAAATTTGGGCAACTCAATTTTACTTGGAAAAGTTTTTGTTGTGGCCATCAGAAAAAAAGCGAGTTATACAATTTTCATTTATGGAAATTGTATAATAACCATTATATTTCCTAAAAATAAACATAGTTTTTTTTTCATCACGAAACTGTTTTATTTGGTTCAAATAGCAAATAGCCCTAGAAATTAGTTCGAATCTTTTTTCAATGCTTTTGGAAAGTGTATGAAAATTGTATGATAAGCGTTTTTCCATATATTTGATGTATGGAATTGTATGATAAGCGTTTTGGTGTATGGAATTGTAAGATAAGCATTTTCGGTTTACGGAGTTCAACCCGGGCGAGCATAGATATTCCGTTTTCTTCGAAAATTGGAACAAAGTCTCCGAAACACGCATTAAATTAGCCCGGAGCCTAGCCTAAATGAAAAATTTTTTTAGGGGAAGGATGTTCACTTGGTTATAAAAAAATTTCCAGCCAATCAGATTTTGATATATTGCATGCATGCCTTAGTGGTTGAGGTTGCCGTTTAATCCTAGGGAAAATGTTGTTCACTTGAGGAGAGGATATTGTTCACATAGGCAAATATATATTTTAAACTTCAACCCAGGGAGACGTTTGTGACGTTGGCAACAGATACACGTTCTACTGGGCCCATTAAGCTCAAACATTCCCCCACCCTGTGAAGATTCTATTTCATATCTGAAAAAATCTGTTTGAGATCTAAATTTCAAATCTAGAATAGGTTGTGAAATGTTAAAAAAACTTTTGGATACTTTAAGAATGGGTTATTTTAGATCTAATTCCAGATCTCAAATTCTGTTTTTATTTTTTATCTCAGATCTGAAAAGTTAATAATTCTGACTCAATTTTCGTTATTGTTCTGTTCTTATAGCTTTTTCTAGCTGCTAGCAGGTACCCAGCAGAATCTCCAATTGGAGACTGCTGAATTATGCTTCCGAAGTATGAGATAAACATCGGAAACGATTAAAAAGCGCATGAAAACAAAAAGTTCGATAGTTTTTCTAATAACATTTGAAAACTCGTTAAAACATTTAAGCAAAAAAATATTTGAAAAAAAAAACTGTTTGTGTAATTATTCGGAATTTTTTGCCGCTAATTAATCTTAATTTAATTAAGTTTTGCCTAAAAAGCAAAAACTGGAAAACTCAATTGTTTGCTCGAAGTTGCATACATTATAATTTAATAAAGGAAATCTCAGATTTAATTTCAGATCTGAAAAACTCTCTTTCAGATCCAAAATTCAGATCTAAAAGTTCCAGTTTTTTATCAAGAACTGAAACAACAATCTTCACATCTGAGAATCAACTTATGTAGGAAATAAAGAATTTCAGATCTTCTTTAGAAAACCCGCTGGGTACGGGTTGTGAGTATGCTAATTGAAGTAATCTAATTTCACATAGGGTACTAGTATATTTGCTATTTTTCTCCAAAAGGAATGTGTTGCTACAAAGAGTGAAGTTGGCTACAGATTCAATTTGATCCTATTTTTTTCAGTAAAACCTGAGTATAGCTAAAACCTTCGACTCTGAAAACAACGCTCCTTGTAAAATAGAACATTAACTAAACCAAATAACAATTATTTAAAAATTTTAGTGGAATTTAGATTTGTACAAACAGGTAAAGGTCAAAAGAAACAGGAATAGCCGGTTACTGTGCAAGTAGCCCCGAATGTTCCGACCACAGTCTTAGAAAAATATTAAAAAAAAACTTTTTTTTCAATTAGTTTCGTTTTTTTCTGCATGATGTGATAAAAAGATTTGAACAAAAAAAAAACTTCGGCATATATGACAGTCATAGTCAACAATCACTCGGAAAACAGTTTTTGCAACAAATTGACAAGAAAAACGAAAAGAAATTGTATAAAACATTTTTTAGAAAATTAACAAATTTTTTCAAAAACTTTTGCAGAAATTTTTGGAATTTCAAACCTTTCTTTACAAAATGGCTCTAAAACACTCCAAAAACTAACTTTATTTGAATGCAACTAAGTTTTTGACGGCTTAAATTATTTGTAGTTCCTAATTTTGCGTGTAAAACAAAAAGAAAAATTGTTAGATCGAAATTAGACCAAAAATCAAAAATTTCAAACCAGTTTTTCTCGACATTGTGAAGAAATTGATCAAACGCCGAATGCTCCAGAGCGCAAAGATAAAAAGTAACAAAGATGTTAACTAAGGTGCAAGTGTTTGTATTAATAAGTCCTTTCGAAATACGGGATTTTGGAACAGAGAGTATGAACCTTTTTTCGATAGTCGAGGAAACGCAGCAATGACCTTTTTTCTTGTAGAACATTTTCTAATATGCTCAGAGTTTTTGCGGCTCTAGATTTTTAATTGTTGAAGATGCAATAATTTCGTTTTGCGTAACCATTTTGTCTTTAAACTATAGGGAGATTTCTTCAATATGAGTAAAAGGACTCGACAAGGGCATTAGTTAAGTAGTCAGATCCTTTTCACAGCTTAAAGTGAACGAGTGAACGCCAAGGTAAGCGAGTAAATTTCCAATTTTCTTACTATTTCTTATCCAAAACAAATCCAGCTTTTGTGTAACCCCTGAGTCATAGCCTGCTCGACCCCTAAGAAATTAGGGTATTCAAATATCTGACGTTTTGATTAACCAGGGCCCTAGGTTTTTTTTTCTGAAACCGGGTATATAGGGGATTGACTAAGAAAAGACTTAAGCTGGTCCAATTAACTATTACAATTTCATTGTTTTAGATTAAAAAATGGTAATTTGCAAAACTAGTTAAGCAGACTGATTGAGTGAAAATCAAAGAAACGCATTCCCCTTATTTCGCTTACTTTCACTTGCGACTCTCCATTTGTTAGGCATTATTCACTCTGATCTGTTGTTTGAAAAAAAATGTTTAGACAAACGAAAACCGATTGGTTCAATCAGCATACTCGCACAGTTTGAGCCTAATCGGGCTAAGAGAATCAAATATGAATCAGTTGCCGGTGACCCAAAATTTAATACCAGCCAAATTAACATCGTAAAATTTAGTACCTGGTCATTTCACTACTAAACAATTTCAATCCACAACAATTCAACTCCATTTTTATAAGTTACAATTAATTCTGTATGAAATTTTTATCCTAAATCTCCCATCACACAAAAATTAATCCTGCAACTAATGCACGCGTCACATTGAAAAACTTGGTTTATTTCCGTTGCCTGAAAGGAGGGTTCCCAATTTACTTAAGATTCTTATCGATACGTTCCTATTTTAATTTCAGTTAGGTGTTTCAATAAGCCATTATGATGAAAAAAAAATCGGCTTGTGCTAATTCATAACAATCTGACCTAACATCTCCGACACATTTAAAATATTGACAGTACTCAAGTGATAAACAAACGCAAACACCAAACAAAAATTACGATTTAGTCTTTTTTCTAACTCACATTTTCATCTGCAAACAAGTCAAATCTTTAAGCGCCCGGCTGTGAAATTTTTGTTGAGTGAAAAAATAAGTTTACCGAAAATTGAATCTTTAAAAATACTCCCAAAATGTTCTATCAGCTTTATTCAAGTGTATTTGCAAAATTTGAAACCAGCGAGATACGACCGTTAGTGGGATTGCTAGAACAACAAATGCTGTCGAAGGATGGCATTTTGACTTTCAATGTATTTCAGCGGAGTTCACTCAAATATGTGGAAAGTTGTAAGCAGCCTGCACAAAGACGCTTCTCTGCAAAAATCGGAACTTAATCGATGCATCGAGTGGCCATATATTCTCAAAAAAAACAAGTAGCACCGTGTATTAAATGAAAGATTACAAAACATAATGTGTTGAACCAGAGTAAGCTTGTCTTCTTTCATTCATATGATTCTGGTATTGCACCAGCTTGCATATACGCCTTCCTTACCAACGAAACGATCTCTTTCTGCAGGCGTTAATTGATTTAGCACTCAACTGCCGGCCTGATCTTTTTTTAGATTTTAAGCAACTTGCTCTTCAGTTAATCCAATAATTTTCCTTGGGTTGCTTTTTCCATCTCTCATAAACTTATATGATAAAAATCAACGAATTGGGCCTGCAATCAACAAACTACATGCAGAAAACATCAAAAAAAATTTTAGCAGAACTTGACTCGTGCAGTAGTCGTTTAGTCCCAAGACAATCGCCCTTTTTTGGGATGCTAGGTGGGGACCAGGGGCTATCAAACCTTTTAGCGCTGCGTTTATGTGCCAAAAATTCAAAAAAGTTGAACAAAGCAATCGTGTTATAATTTTCAGTTCGAGATTAATTCTCAAGTTGAATGGTTTTTAGTTTTTTGGCTTTAGTTAAATTTTTTAAAAACTTCTGTGCCGTCTAAAATTTCTAGAAAACTACACCATTTTTAGCCATAGAAGGTTTTTGAAAGATTGCTCATTTTTTGGTTCGAATTAATTTTACAATCCGATTATTGGCAAGGTCGTTTCTACTCAAAACCTACGCGGATTAAGAAGCGCAAAATTTTCGGGCTTTGAATGGCCAAAGTTGTCTTGCATTCTGTTTCGATGTTTACCGAAGCGAAGCCTCTCGAAGTAAGGTCACTTTTCATTTTGGATTTGGTGTTACGTTATAGAGATAGCTTTGAAATATACTGGTTTGAAATTGTTAAGGCAACAAAAAGTAGGGAATGAAATTGTATGTTAAGTGGTTTAGAGTTACAAAGCTGGGAACCCCGTTGCCAACTTAACACACAACCCAGGGAGTCAAAATTTTCTGTGGAGTATTAATTTTTTTTTGTAAAAACTGTTTTTTATCATCAAACTTTGACTATAAAAAAGCTCGATTCAAAGCACACAAAAATTGCTCCGAGTTATTTCAAAAGATCCAAAGCATTTCCCAGGCAAACAGGAGGTAAAAATTCACCGCTAATAAGTCAGGGTGAAACTTTGTGCTTTCAAATTGCCCATAAAGTATAATTAAAAAATGCAAGAAAGTTTGATAAAATAGTTGACGGGAAGAAAATTGTTTTTTTTTTCGTTTTTGTTCGTCTTTTATTACTACACAAGCTATGTAAATTAATCAAAAGTATATAATAATGTCTTGTGTCTAAATATGTGACAAAAATTGGTCTCAGTCTGTTGGGAACGATTTAATCTGCCGCTTCCGCGCGTTAAAAGAAGGCAATATTCAGTTAAAAAGTCGAATATTGACTGAATAAAAAAAAACCTCAAGCATAATTGTTCCGTACTTTCTTCAAAAGTCGGAACAAAAAAACTACCCCTGGCATGAATATTCCGCACTTTCTTCGAAAAGTTCGGTGCAACTTTCGCTTCGGAAAAATGTTAACTCGTCAGAATTGAACAAAAATATTGCTAGAATTGGTCAAAGTTTTGGTCGATAAATATTGAAAATAACATTGAAACACGCAGTTGCAGATTTAGGGGGGAGGGTTTGGCGGATGCCTCCCCTTTCAAAGTTTTGACCACCTGCCGACCCACTTTTGCGATATCTATTTTATTTATGGATGACCGGCCCTACATTTTTATACTTAATTTGAAGAGGGAGCGCGCGCCAAAAAACGCAATTTTGTGGTCAAAAATTTCCAAAAAGTGCCAAAATACGCATTTTTTGGGCTAATTTTTTTTTCATAAATTTGCCTGCAGCGTAGAAAATTTGATCAAAACAGGATCCCTTAAGTGATTTAGGAGAGCTCAGAAACTCCATTTTTCAGGGTCAATTTGGTCGACTTAAATTCTTCACTCAAAAAGGTGATTTAGTTGATGAGATCAAAAAAAAAATAAACAGCTTTTTCAGGAATCGGAAAAAGTTCACACGAGTCTTCCACATGTCCTTGTGACGACACGAACTGCCCCTTCTTACGACTCAGCGTAGACCAAGGCTCTAATCTTGAGCTTCCTGTGAAACAAACAAGTGTATATGACCTTGAAAAAAGCTCAAAGCACAGCGATGATTGTTCTTGTTCAGACCCCAATTGTCAAGATCTGCGACTGAGCAAAAATAGTCAAATAGACGAGGCAACTTTGCGTGAGCCGAACTCAAATTGGCAAACTGATGCCTCGCACCACTCGCCAATACACGATGACGTAGAACAAGCTTCTGAGGGCGATTATGAGAAAACAAAACTTAACACACTGGTTCCTGGGACCTTTTTTTCAGCCAGTCAATTGGCTGAAAAAGATCAACGTGACCACGAAACTCAAGCTTTTGAAACAGCTATTGGCTCTCAACAGTCGTCTATACGAGACTACAAATCGGCTAAAGAGCTTCTAGCACAGTCCGATCAAGACTCAAAGCCTACGTCGGCTTCTGATAAACCAGCAACCGAAGGATCGAGGATTCAACAGGAAGAACTTGAAGAGTCGATAAAAGAACGCGAAGAAAAAGGGAAGAGAAACTTGATGGAGAGAAATTCCAATTATCAGGGTTCTTCACAAGAAGTTCCGCTCAATATTACGCGGACCCTGAGAACTGATGATCACGTGGTGCACGGACCAACCGAGCCTCGAAACTCATCTGCGATAAATTACGACTTCCGTTCTACGGGCTACTCTGAACCAGCTCCGTCTCAAATCAAAGAGAAAACTCAAACAACAAAAGCTGGCGTCCGAGCTTCTTCACACGAGGAGCAACGAACCAAAGCGACGGGCTTAGAGCGGGATCTGGCAGAGGAAGTCAATGTAGATGAGGCAGAATTGAAGGAGAGACAAGATGAGCAAGGCGTTTTTTCTGATTCGGCTACTACAGCACCTACAAAAGCGAAAACAACACCTAGTGGAACAACGCGAACCACTCAGCCATACGAAGAAGAAGCATCAGGGCAAAGTGGTGTATCTGGTTCTCAGACAGGAAAAGCTACAACACAAAAAACAGTGTCGACCAGATCAGGAAATCTCAGACCCACAACGACGGCTACCGGAACAAAGCGAACCACCGAACCGTATGGATCAGCAAATGCGGAAGAAATTGATCAACCATACGATGAAGAAGAACTTGAAGAGGAAGCATCAAGGCAAAGTGGTGTATCTGGATCTCAGTTGGGGAAAACTACAGCACAGAAAACGGGGCCCAGCAGATCAGGAACTCTCAGACCCACAGCAACTGCTGCCAGAATGAAGCGAACCACCCAACCGTATGGATCACCCAACACGGAAGACATCGATCAAACATACGATGAAGAAGAATTTGGAGAGGAAGCATCAAGGCAAAGTGATGTATCTGGGTCTCAGTTGGGGAAAACTACAGCACAGAAAATGGGGCCCAGCAGATCAGGAACTCTCAGACCCACAGCAACTGCTGCCGGAACGAAGCGAACCACCCAACCGTATGGATCACACAACACGGAAGACGTCGATCAAACATACGATGAAGAAGAACTTGAAGAGGAAGCATCAAGGCAAAGTGGTGTATCTGGATCTCAGTTGGGGAAAACTACAGCACAGAAAACGGGGCCCAGCAGATCAGGAACTCTCAGACCCACAGCAACTGCTGCCGGAACGAAGCGAACCACCCAACCGTATGGATCACCCAACACGGAAGACGTCGATCAAACATACGATGAAGAAGAATTTGGAGAGGAAGCATCAAGGCAAAGTGGTGTATCTGGATCTCAGTTGGGGAAAACTACAGCACAGAAAACGGGGCCCAGCAGATCAGGAACTCTCAGACCCACAGCAACTGCTGCCGGAACGAAGCGAACCACCCAACCGTATGGATCACCCATCACGGAAGACGTCGATCAAACATACGATGAAGAAGAATTTGGAGAGGAAGCATCAAGGCAAAGTGGTGTATCTGGGTCTCAGTTGGGGAAAACTACAGCCCAGAAAGCGGGGCCGAGCATATCAGGAACTCTCAGACCCACAACAACTGCTACCGGAATTAAGCGAACCACCCAACGGTATGGACCAGCAAATGCGGAAGAAGACCTTGATCAACCATACGATGAAGAAGAACTTGAAGAGGAAGCATCAAGACAAAGTGGTGTATCTGGTTATCAGTTGGGGAAAACTGCGGCACAGAAAACGGGGCTGAGCAGATCAGGAACTCAGAGACCCACAGCAACTGCTACCGGAACGAAGCCAACCACCCAACCGTATGGATCAGCAAATGCGGAAGAAGTCGATCAACCATACGATGAAGAGGAATTTGATGAGGAAGCATCAAGGCAAACTGGTGTATTTGCATCTCAGTTGGGGAAAACTACAGCACAGAAAACGTGGCCGAGCAGATCAAGAACTCTCAGACCCACAACAACTGCTGCCGGAACGAAGCGATCCACCCAACCGTATGGATCAGCAAATGCGGAAGAAGTCGATCAAGCATACGATAAAGAGGAACTTGAAGAGGAAGCATCAAGGCAAAGTGGTATATCTGGTTCTCAGTTGGGGAAAACTACAGCACAGAAAAAGGGGCTGAATAGATCAGGAACTCTCAGACCCACAGCAACTGCTACCGGAACGAAGCGAACCACCGAACCGTATGGATCAGCAAATGCGGAAGAAATTGATCAACCATACGATGAAGAGGAACTTGAAGAGGAAGCATCAAGGCAAAGTGGTGTATCTGGTTCTCAGTTAGGGAAAACTACAGCACAGAAAACGGGGCTGAGCAGATCAGGAACTCTCAGACCCACAGCAACTGCTACCGGAACGAAACGAACCACCCAACCGTATGGATCAGCAAATGCGGAAGAAATCGATCAACCATACGATGAAGAAGAACTTGAAGAGGAAGCATCAAGGCAAAGTGGTGTATCTGGTTCTCAGTTGGGGAAAACTACAGCACAGAAAACGGGGCTGAGCAGATCAGGAACTCTCAGACCCACAGCAACTGCTACCGGAACGAAGCGAACCACCCAACCGTATGGATCAGCAAATGCGGAAGAAATCGATCAACCATACGATGAAGAAGAACTTGAAGAGGAAGCATCAAGGCAAAGTGGTGTATCTGGTTCTCAGTTGGGGAAAACTACAGCACATAAAACGGGACCGAGCAGATCAGGAACTCACAGACCCACAGCAACTGCTACCGGAACGAAGCGAACCACCCAACCGTATGGATCAGCAAATGCGGAAGAATTCGATCGAGCATACGATGAAGAGGAACTTGAAGAGGAAACATCAAGGCAAAGTGTTGTATCTGGTTCTCAGTTGGGGAAAACTACAACCCAGAAAACGCGGCCGAGTAGATCAGGCACTCAAAGACCCACAGCAACTGTTACTGGAACAAAGCGAACCACCCAACCGTATGGATCAGCAAATGCGGAAGAAATCGATCAACCATACGATGAAGAAGAACTTGAAGAGGAAGCATCAAGGCAAAGTGGTGTATCTGGTTCTCAGTTGGGGAAAACTAAAGCACAGAAAACGGGACCGAGCAGATCAGGAACTCACAGACCCACAGCAACTGTTACCGGAACGAAGCGAACCACTCAACCGTATGGATCAGCAAAAGCGGAAGAAATCAATCAACCATACGATGAAGAAGAACTTGAAGAGGAAGCATCAAGGCAAAGTGGTGTATCTGGTTCTCAGTTGGGCAAAACTACAACACAGAAAACGGGACCGAGCAGATCAGGAACTCTCAGACCCACAACAACTGCTACCGGAATTAAGCGAACTACCCAACCGTTTAAATCATTTGATGCGGATGAAATCGATCAGAACTTTGAGGACGAAAGTTTTGAGGATGATGCTGTCGGACAAAGTGGCAGCCCTGTTCAAGAAGGAGCGGATTTGACTGAAAAATCTCGCGAAAAGTCTACTGGATTACAAAAATCAGGGGTAACAAATTCGGGAATTCTCAGACCCAGAACAACAGCAAGTTCACAGCGAACCTCTGACCGATTTGATCTATCAAAAAGGCCCGAGGAAATTGATCGACAGAATGATGAAGATGGTTTTGAAACTGGAGCATCTGGACTGACTCAATATTCTGGTTCTCGCGGCAAAACAGCTGCGGCCAAGAAATCAAGTGCACTAAAGTCGGGTACTCTTTCTCCCAATACATCGGTTTCAAAACGACGCACAGAAAACCGAGCGTCGCCGACAACTTTTTCAGGTTTACGTCCATCTGCTGTTTCTAAGAAGAAGTCCGGTGCGATTAGTGCAAAGACCGGAAAGTTAAAACGTGCGACATCCCCATCTGGTTCTCGACAAACTGCAGAAACAATGGATACAGCAGCCGCAGATGAACTCGAAGATGACAACGAAAGTTTTGGCGACGAGGAGGCTTCGGCACAGAGTGCTCTATCAGGTTCCCGCACGGCTGCAGCTCCTCCTTCCACGAAACAGTCAGGTACAGCGAAAACTGGACATCTCAGACCATCGAAGGCACAAACTGCCAGAGGACGCAAAAAAGACGACACTGATGCTTTAAGTGCAAAAGCAACTGAAGGCGAAGACGGTGTTGACTTGAATGCGGATGAAATTTCAGCACATAGTGGTGTATCAGGCCCACATATGGCTTCTGCTTCTAAGAAAAAAGCAGGTACATTAAAGACTGGAAGTCTAAGACCTTCGAATGCACAGTCTAAAAAGCAGCGGAAAACAGGTCAGACTGGTACAGTAGGTGCAGAAGCAAATGAAGGAGAAGATGGCGAAGAATTGGCTGATGAGGGGGCTTCGGCACAGAGTGGACTATCAGGTTCTCGCACGGCAGCTACTTCTATGAAAAAGTCAGGTATGTCAAACTCAGGAAGTCTAAGACCCTCGAAATCACAGTCTGCCACACAGCGCAAAATAGGCCACTCTCGTACATTAGGTGCAGAAGCAACTGAAGGAGAAGATGGCGAAGAGTTGACTGATGAGGAGGCTTCGGCGCAGAGTGGACTTTCGGGTTCCCGCATGGCAGCTACTTCTATGAAAAAGTCAGGTATGTCGAAGACAGGAAGTCTAAAACTCTCGAAATCACAGACTGCCACTCAACGAAAAACAGGCCAGTCTGGTACATTAGGTGCAGAAGCAACTGAAGGAGAAGATGGCGAAGATTTGACTGATGAGGAGGCTTCGGCACAGAGTGGACTTTCGGGTTCGCGCACGGTAGCCAATTCTATGAAAAAGTCAGGTATGTCGAAGACAGGAAGTCTAAGACCCTCGAAATCACAGATTGGCACACAGCGCAAAACAGGCCAGACTGGTACATTAAGTGCAGAAGCAACTGAAGGAGAAGATGGCGAAGAGTTGGCCGATGAGGAGACTTCGGCACAGAGTGGACTTTCGGGTTCTCGCACGGCAGCTACTTCTATGAAAAAGTCAGGTATGTCGAAGACAGGAAGTCTAAAACCCTCGAAATCACAGACTGCCACTCAACGAAAAACAGGCCAGTCTGGTACATTAGGTGCAGAAGCAACTGAAGGAGAAGATGGCGAAGAGTTGACTGATGAGGAGGCTTCGGCGCAGAGTGGACTTTCGGGTTCCCGCACGGCAGCTACTTCTATAAAAAAGTCAGGTATGTCGAAGACAGGAAGTCTAAAACCCTCGAAATCACAGACTGCCACTCAACGAAAAACAGGCCAGTCTGGTACATTAGGTGCAGAAGCAACTGAAGGAGAAGATGGCGAAGAATTGGCTGATGAGGGGGCTTCGGCACAGAGTGGACTATCAGGTTCTCGCACGGCAGCTACTTCTATGAAAAAGTCAGGTATGTCGAAGACAGGAAGTCTAAGACCCTCGAAATCGCAGATTGGCACACGGCACAAAACAGGCCAGACTGGTACATTAAGTGCAGAAGCAACTGAAGGAGAAGATGGCGAAGAGTTGGCCGATGAGGAGACTTCGGCACAGAGTGGACTTTCGGGTTCTCGCACGGCAGCTACTTCTATGAAAAAGTCAGGTATGTCGAAGACAGGAAGTCTAAAACCCTCGAAATTACAGACTGCCACTCAACGAAAAACAGGCCAGTCTGGTACATTAGGTGCAGAAGCAACTGAAGGAGAAGATGGCGAAGAGTTGACTGATGAGGAGGCTTCGGCACAGAGTGGACTTTCGGGTTCGCGCACGGTAGCCAATTCTATGAAAAAGTCAGGTATGTCGAAGACAGGAAGTCTAAGACCCTCGAAATCACAGATTGGCACACAGCGAAAAACAGGTCAGACTGGTACATTAAGTGCAGAAGCAACTGAAGGAGAAGATGGCGAAGAGTTGGCCGATGAGGAGGCTTCGGCACAGAGTGGACTATCAGGTTCTCGCACGGCAGCTACTTCTATGAAAAAGTCAGGTATGTCAAAGACAGGAAGTCTAAGACCCTCGAAATTACAGACTGCCACTCAACGAAAAACAGGCCAGTCTGGTACATTAGGTGCAGAAGCAACTGAAGGAGAAGATGGCGAAGAATTGGCTGATGAGGGGGCTTCGGCACAGAGTGGACTATCAGGTTCTCGCACGGCAGCTACTTCTATGAAAAAGTCAGGTATGTCGAAGACAGGAAGTCTAAGACCCTCGAAATCGCAGATTGGCACACGGCACAAAACAGGCCAGACTGGTACATTAAGTGCAGAAGCAACTGAAGGAGAAGATGGCGAAGAGTTGGCCGATGAGGAGACTTCGGCACAGAGTGGACTTTCGGGTTCTCGCACGGCAGCTACTTCTATGAAAAAGTCAGGTATGTCGAAGACAGGAAGTCTAAAACCCTCGAAATTACAGACTGCCACTCAACGAAAAACAGGCCAGTCTGGTACATTAGGTGCAGAAGCAACTGAAGGAGAAGATGGCGAAGAGTTGACTGATGAGGAGGCTTCGGCACAGAGTGGACTTTCGGGTTCGCGCACGGTAGCCAATTCTATGAAAAAGTCAGGTATGTCGAAGACAGGAAGTCTAAGACCCTCGAAATCACAGATTGGCACACAGCGAAAAACAGGTCAGACTGGTACATTAAGTGCAGAAGCAACTGAAGGAGAAGATGGCGAAGAGTTGGCCGATGAGGAGGCTTCGGCACAGAGTGGACTATCAGGTTCTCGCACGGCAGCTACTTCTATGAAAAAGTCAGGTATGTCAAAGACAGGAAGTCTAAGACCCTCGAAATTACAGACTGCCACTCAACAAAATACAGGCCAGTCTGGTACATTAGGTGCAGAAGAAACTGAAGGAGAAGATGGCGAAGAGTTGACTGATGAGGAGGCTTCGGCGCAGATTGGACTTTCGGGTTCGCGCACGGTAGCCAATTCTATGAAAAATTCAGGTATGTCAAAGACAGGAAGTCTAAGACCCTCGAAATCACAGATTGGCACACAGCGCAAAACAGACCAGACTGGTACATTAAGTGCAGAAGCAACTGAAGGAGAAAATGGCGAAGAGTTGGCCGATGAGGAGGCTTCGGCACAGAGTGGACTTTCGGGTTCTCGCACGGCAGCTACCTCTATGGAAAAGTCAGGTATGTCGAAGACAGGAAGTCTAAGACCCTCGAAATTACAGACTGCCATTCAACAAAAAACAGGCCAGTCTGGTACATTAGGTGCAGAAGCAACTGAAGGAGAAGATGGCGAAGAGTTGACTGATGAGGAGTCTTCGGCGCAGATTGGACTTTCGGGTTCCCGCACGGTAGCCAATTCTATGAAAAATTCAGGTATGCCAAAGACAGGAAGTCTAAGACCCTCGAAATCACAGATTGGCACACAGCGCAAAACAGGCCAGACTGGTACATTAAGTGCAGAAGCAACTGAAGGAGAAAATGGCGAAGAGTTGGCCGATGAGGAGGCTTCGGCACAGAGTGGACTTTCGGGTTCTCGCACGGCAGCTACCTCTATGGAAAAGTCAGGTATGTCGAAGACAGGAAGTCTAAGACCCTCGAAATTACAGACTGCCATTCAACAAAAAACAGGCCAGTCTGGTACATTAGGTGCAGAAGCAACTGAAGGAGAAGATGGCGAAGAGTTGACTGATGAGGAGTCTTCGGCGCAGATTGGACTTTCGGGTTCCCGCACGGTAGCCAATTCTATGAAAAATTCAGGTATGTCAAAGACAGGAAGTCTAAGACCCTCGAAATCACAGATTGGCACACAGCGCAAAACAGGCCAGACTGGTACATTAAGTGCAGAAGCAACTGAAGGAGAAAAAAGCGAAGAGTTGGCCGATGAGGAGGCTTCGGCACAGAGTGGACTTTCGGGTTCTCGCACGGCAGCTACCTCTATGGAAAAGTCAGGTTTGTCGAAGACAGGAAGTCTAAAACCCTCGAAATCACAGACTGCCACTCAACAAAAAACAGGCCAGTCTGGTACATTAGGTGCAGAAGCAACTGAAGGAGAAGATGGCGAAGAGTTGACTGATGAGGAGGCTTCGGCACAGAGTGAACTTTCGGGTTCCCGCACGGTAGCCAATTCTATGAAAAAGTCAGGTATGTCGAAGACAGGAAGTCTGAGGCCCTCGAAATCACAGTCTGCCACACAGCGCAAAACAGGCCAGTCTGGTACATTAGGTGCAGAAGCAACTGAAGGAGAAGATGGTGAAGAGTTGACTGATGAGGAGGCTTCGGCACAGAGTGGACTTTCGGGTTCCCGCACGGTAGCCAACTCTATGAAAAAGTCAGGTATGTCGAAGACAGGAAGTCTAAGACCCTCGAAATCACAGATTGGCACACAGCACAAAACAGGCCAGTCTGGTACATTAGGTGCAGAAGCAACTGAAGTAGAAGATGGCGAAGAGTTGACTGATGAGGAGGCTTCGGCACAGAGTGGACTTTCGGGTTCCCGCACGGTAGCCAACTCTATGAAAAAGTCAGGTATGTCGAAGACAGGAAGTCTGAGGCCCTCGAAATCACAGTCTGCCACACAGCGCAAAACAGGCCAGTCTGGTACATTAGGTGCAGAAGCAACTGAAGGAGAAGATGGCGAAGAGTTGACTGATGAGGAGGCTTCGGCACAGAGTGAACTTTCGGGTTCCCGCACGGTAGCCAATTCTATGAAAAAGTCAGGTATGTCGAAGACAGGAAGTCTAAGACCCTCGAAATCACAGACTGCCACTCAACAAAAAACAGGCCAAACTGGTACATTAGGTGCAGAAGCAACTGAAGGAGAAGATGGCGAAGAGTTGGCTGATGAGGAGCCTTCGGCACAGAGTGGACTTTCGGGTTCCCGCACGGTAGCCAATTCTATGAAAAAGTCAGGTGTGTCGAAGACAGGAAGTCTGAGGCCCTCGAAATCACAGTCTGCCACACAGCGCAAAACAGGCCAGTCTGGTACATTAGGTGCAGAAGCAACTGAAGGAGAAGATGGCGAAGAGTTGACTGATGAGAAGGCTTCGGCACAGAGTGGACTTTCGGGTTCCCGCACGGTAGCCAATTCTATGAAAAAATCAGGTATGTCGAAGACAGGAAGTCTAAGACCCTCGAAATCACAGATTGGCACACAGCGCAAAACAGGCCAGTCTGGTACATTAGGTGCAGAAGCAACTGAAGGAGAAGATGGCGAAGAGTTGACTGATGAGAAGGCTTCGGCACAGAGTGGACTTTCGGGTTCCCGCACGGTAGCCAATTCTATGAAAAAATCAGGTATCTCGAAGACAGGAAGTCTAAACCTCTCGAAATCACAGTCTGTTACACAACGCAAAACAGGCCAGACTGGTACATTAGCTACAAAAGCAACTGATGGCGAGGATGACGACGAATTGGCCGATGAGGAGGCTTCTGCACAGAGCGGACTTTCAGGTTCTCGAAAGGCAGCTACTTCTATGAAAAAGTCAGGTTTGTCGAAGACAGGAAGTCTTAGCCACTCGAAATCACAGTCTGCCGCACAGCGCAAAACAGGCGAGACTGGTACGTTAGCTGCAGAAGCAATTGAAGGAGAAGATGGCAAAGAGTTGGCCGATGAGGAAGCTTCGGCACAGAGCGGACTATCCGGTTCTCGCGCGGCAGCTACTTCTATGAAAAACTCAGGTATGCCAAAAACAGGAAGTCTAAGACCCTCAAAATCACAGTCTGCTTCACAACGCAAAACAGGCCAGACTGGTATTTTAGCTGCAGAAACATCTGAAGGCAAAGATGATGAGGAGTTGGCTGATGAGGAGGCTTCTGCACAGAGCGGACTTTCAGGTTCTCGAACAGCATCTAATTCTATGAAAAAGTCAGGCATGTCGAAGACAGGAAGTCTAAAACCCTCGAAATCACAGACTGCCACTCAACGAAAATCAGGCCAGAGTGGTACATTAGGTGCAGAAGCAACGGAAGGAGAAGATGGCAAAGAGCTGGCCGATGAGGAAGCTTCGGTACAGAGCGGACTATCAGGTTCTCGCGCGGCAGCTACTTCTATGAAAAAGTCAGGTATGCCAAAAACAGGAAGTCTAAGACCCTCAAAATCACAGTCTGCTTCACAACGCAAAACAGGCCAGACTGGTAGTTTAGCTGCAGAAACATCTGAAGGAGAAGATGGCGAAGAGTTGGCTGATGAAGAAGCTTCTGCACAGAGTGCGTTTTCAGGTTCTCGCACGGCAGGTAATTCTATGAAAAAGTCGGGTATGTCGAACACAGAAAGTCTAAGACCCTCGAAATCACAGACTGCCACTCAACGAAAAACAGGCCAGAGTGGCACATTAGGTGCAGAATCAACGGAAGGAGAAGATGGCAAAGAATTGGCCGATGAGGAAGCTTCGGCACAGAGTGGGCTTTCAGGTTCTCGCACGGCAGCTAATTCGTTGAAAAAGTCGGAGTTGTCGAAGACAGGAAGTCTAAGCCCCTCAAAATCACAGTCTGCCACAAAGCGCAAAACAGGTCAGACTGGTACTTTAGCTGCAGAAGCAACTGAAGGAGAAGATAACGAAGAGTTGGCTGATGAGGAGGCTTCTGCACAGAGTGGGTTTTCAGGTTCTCGCACGGCAGCAACTTCTATGAAAAACTCGGGCTTGTCGAAGACAGGAAGTCTACGCCCCTCCAAATCCCAGTCTGCCACACAGCGCAAAACAGGCCAGACTGGTACATTAGGCACAGAAGCAACTGAAGGAGAAGATAACGAAGAGTTGGCTGATGAGGAGGCTTCTGCACAGAGTGGGCTTTCAGGTTCTCGCACGGCAGCAACTTCTATGAAAAAGTCGGGCTTGTCGAAGACAGGAAGTCTCAGACCCTCCAAATCAAAGTCTGCCTTACAACGCAAAACAGGCCAGACTGGTAATTTACCCGCAGAAGCAGCTGAAGGCGATGATGAAGAGGATTTGGCTGATGAGCAGGCTTCTGCACAGAGCGGACTTTCAGGTTCTCGCACGGCAGCTAATTCTGTGAAAAAGTCGGGCTTGTCGAAAACAGGAAGTCTAAGCCCCTCGAAATCACAGTCTACCATACAGCGCAAAACAGGCCAGACTGGTACTTTAGCTCCAGAAGCAGCTGAAGGCGCAGATGTTGAGGAGTTGACTGATGAGGAGGCTTCTGCACAGAGCGGACTTTCAGGTTCTCGCACGGCAGCAAAATCTGTGAAAAAGTCGGGTTTGTCGAAAACAGGAAGTCTGAGCCCCTCGAAGTCACGGTCTGCCACAGAGCGCAAAACAAGGCAGAGTGGTACGTTAGGCGCAGAAGCAACTGAAGCAAAAAGTGGCGAAAAGTCGGCTGATGAGGAGCCTTCAGCTCGGAGTGAACTTTCAGGTTCTCAAACGGCAGCTTCTTCTATGAAAAAGTCAGGTTTGTCGAAGACAGGAAGTCTAAGCCACTCGAAATCACAGTCTGCCACACAGCGCAAAACAGGCCAGACTGGTACATTAGGCGCACAAGCAACCGAGGGAAAAGGTGGCGAAGATTTGGCCGATGAGGAGGCTTCTGCACAGACCGGACTTACAGGTTCTCGCAAGGCAGCTACGTCCATGAAAAAGTCGGGTTTGTCGAAGACAGGAAGTCTAAGCCCCTCGAAATCACAGTCTGACACACAGCGCAAAACAGGCGAGACTGGTACGTTAGCTGCAGAAGCAACTGAAGGAGAAGATGGCAAAGAGTTGGCTGATGAGGAGGCTTCTGCACAGAGCGGACTTTCAGGTTCTCGTACGGCAGCCACTTCTATGAAAAAATCGGGTTTGTCGAATACAGGAAGTCTAAGCCCCTCGAAATCCCAATCTGCCACACAGCGCAAAACAGGCGAGACTGGAACATTAGCTGCAGAAGCAACTGAAGCAGAAGATGGTGAAGAGTTGGCTGATGAGGAGGCTTCTGCACAGAGCCAACTTTCAGGTTCTCGTACGGCAGCCACTTCGAGGAAAAAATCGGATTTGTCGAAAACAGGAAGTCTAAGCCCCTCGAAATCCCAGTCTGCCACACAGCGCAAAACAGGCGAGACTGGTACATTAGCTGCAGAAGCAACTGAAGGAGAAGATGGCGAAGAGTTGGCTGATGAGGAGGCTGCTGCACAGAGCGGACTTTCAGGTTCTCGTACGGCAGCTACTTCTATGAAAAAATCGGATTTGTCAAAGACAGGAAGTCTAAGCCCTTCGAAATCACAGTCTGCCACACAGCGCAAAACAGGCCAGACTGGTACATTAGGTGCAGAAACAACTGAAGAAGAAGGCGAAGAGTTGGCCGATGAGGAGTCTAAACTACGAGGTATGACAGACAAAAAATCTCGCGCAAGTGATTTGCCGGAAAGTGGTCAGAAATCCGAGCCTGATCAAGATGAGTTAAGCCAAAGAATGGATGCCGCATTGTATGGAGAATCAATTACGAAGTCGAAACCTGCGGATGGGTCAGCAACTAAAGATAGCAAACTTCAAGCGCGAGGCTCAATGGAAGCCTCTAAAAAGTCTAGCGAGCAGGGTTCGCAACTTGCGGGCTCAAAAAAGATATCTAGTGAAGAAGAACAGTCAAAACAAAATAAAGATGAGCTTGAAGAACAGCCAGATGAACTTGGCCAAATAAAAGAGTCCAAAAACCGAACGACTGGGTTGTCAGCGGGTAAATCTACGACTGCTGATAGGGAATCAGTTAACGAATCTAAAATGTCGGCCGGTACAGGCAAAGGATCTGGCACCGATGGAACTTCGATGGGACCTAAGCAAGATGAGGAGAAAACTGTTGGAGAAGCAAATGGGAGTGGTATATCAGCAGGTACAATTTCCAGATCAAAAGTATCTGACACGACAGCTAACCGAAACACCAACCTTGCACTTAGTTCGATTAAAGGTTCTCAAGCATCCAAGACAGCTGATATGACAGACCAACAATCTGCAAGTGATTTATCTAAAGGAGGCGAAAAACTTGAGGGAGCCGATAAATCGAATGAAGATGAAGATAAATTGAGTCAAAGAATGGATGCCGCTTTATATGGCCAGGACTCAGTCTCAAAATCCAAAAAACTAGATGCGACTAAAAGCAGTAATCTTGAATCTGGTTCAATGAAAGGATCCAGATTGTCCAGCGGAAAAGACCCTTCACAACTTTCAGGTACCGGTAACACATCTGATGCTGGTCAAGATGAGGAAGAACTAGAAGATATTGAGCAAGCAAATGCAGCCCAATCCAAGACTCAGGCGACAAGTTCGCGCGCAATTAAAAGTAACACTCTTGATCCAGGTTCAATGAAAGACTCTAAGCTGTCTGATGGTTCTGAAAAACTATCGGGTACAGGAGGAGCTTCGATTCAAGATGGAACTTCGAAACAGAATGAAGAGGACGAGGAGGACCAGGCAAACCAAACTGGTGTTTCTGGAGGCACAATGTCAAAGTCCAAAGTATCTGACCCGACAGCCAGTAAAAACCCAACAACTCTTGAGCCTAGCTCAACTAAAGGAACTGAAGCGTCCAAAGTATCAGGTAAGGAGGATGAAAACTCTGCTGACGGCAATTTTTCTGAGGGAGCTGATAAATCGAAAGAAGATGAAGATAACTTGAGCCAAAGAATGGATGCGGCTTTATATGGAAAAGACACAGTCTCGAAGTCCAAAACAGCAGATGAGAAATCAGGTCAAAGCAGTAACGTTGAACCGCAATCACTGAAAGGCTCCAAGACTTCTGAAAAATCAGATTCGCAGTTATCGGGAAAAAATAGCATGCCTGGCGGAAGCGGACTTTCGAAACAATCACAAGAACACACTGATGATCGTTCGGAAATAGATGGGCAGACCAGTGGCACGCAATCGAAGTCAAAAGGCTCTGACTTGACGGCAACCATTAAAAGTAAATCTCGCACATCGGGTTCCATGAGACCATCTCGAGCATCTGGTGCGACCGAAAAGAAGTCTGCCCTCAGTGATATAACAGAACATAGCAACATATTATCTGGCACCACTAAAACGTCAAAACAGTCTCAAGAGAAACCAGAAGATGAGCTGAATGAAATTGACCAATCGAAGCGAACACTATCAAAATCAAAGACGTCGGACCCTACGGCAAGTCAATCTAAAACGCTTGGACCAGAATCTATCACCGGGTCTAAGGTATCAGGCATCACAGATAAACAATCTGGCGCTAGTGATTTGTCCAAAGGAAGCAAAGGTGTGTCTGGTACAAGTAAAGGGTCAAAACAGTCGCAAGATGTACCAGAAGAAGAAATGACCAGTCAATCAAAGGGTACACTTTCAAAATCAAAGACGGCTGACACGACAGTAACTCAATCTAAAACTCTTGGAACAGAATCTGTTAAAAACTCTCAATTATCTGGAATGTCTGGCACCACTGAACAGTCTGATGGAGCTGAAAAGGCTACTGAGGAAGATGACGCTTTAAGCAAAAGAATGGATGCGGCTCTATATGGGGACTCAGTTAAGAAATCCGAAGCAGCTGATGGCTCTGCATCCAAAAGCAGAACTCTTACATCAGGAGCAGTTAGGGACTCTAAGAAATCTGGCTCTACCGGTAAAACGCTATCGGGAGCTAAAAGTGTTTCTAAAGCATCGAAAATATCCAAGCATAGCAAGGAGGGGCTAGAAGATGGCCCAGATGAAGAAACCGGTCTAAGCGGAGGTCCACTCAGCAAGTCTAAAACCATTGGATCGAAAACAAGTGGAACCAGGAAAACCGATTCTCTCCAAGCAAAAACTAGCCTATCAGCGGATAAAGAGAGTTCCCACAGTCAAGAATTTGAAGCAGATGGAAAGACTCCGATCAAAAAAACTTCCAGACATAAAAAGGAGAGCACCCATCCTTCAATTAACGAAGGCAGTTCAATTGAACACCCGCCTTCGACAGGAATAGATCACCGATTCAGTTCTACACATACTTCTTCTGCTCCAAAAACCTCAAAGTTCAAGGACAGCAAGCTGAAATCTCTGTCGGCTACAAAATCTCGAGACGGAGGATCGGAAAGAAAGAGTGAATTGAGTGCTGATCAATCTAAATCAGCTAATTTGGATCCAGAATCGGCAGCAATGTCAAAAAAATCGAAGTCGGTAATGGGATCAAAAGTTGGCTCAAGTATTGGATCCAAATCGCCTTCGCAACTGAGTCGTTCGAAAATAGGCTCGAGCATAGGATCTAAATCACCTTCTCAGAAACCGGGCTCTCACATTGTCATTGACGACAACACCAGTCGTGAATCGCAGTCGCAAGACAACAAAAAGAGCAAACGAGTCGACATGACAAAACACAAAAAATACGTAGGCGAGAGTACCTTGAACTCGGGTGTAGATCTGCCAACTTCGGAGCGACAAAAGTCTTCCGAACTTATCACGCGACCTTCATCACGAGGTAAATCTGGAAGTAAAAGGTCTAACAGTCCGGCAAGTGCACGTTCGGCAAAACGAAGCAAGCCTGGTAGTCGGGACAACTCATATCTTGATGCAACTTCGGCTCGCTCCGGCGGATCATCATATGCTGAATCGTCTCGTGTTGAACCACGCAACTACTCACATAATTCTTTATCGGCTGCATCAGCTTCGGGAATTTCCGATGCATCTTCAGCAAAACGAGACATCGATTATGTTTCGGGTTCACCTTCGGCTTATAAGCTGAGTCACGCTTCTTCAGTTGACCACGGCACGCCTCCGGAGCTCTCAGCAAGATCAAGTGCAAGAGGTTCAGTCAGAGAATCTAAGAGAACTTTATCAAAATCTGTTAGGTCCGGTGTTGGTTCACAGCTGGATGACGCTTCAAAAAGCCAATCACAAAGTCGATTCAGCAAAGCGAGTAGTCAAAGGTCAAAGAGTCGGGAATCCAACCAGAGCCGAAATAGCGAAAGACAGACAGAAACGTCGGCTAGTGGCTCTCGGAAAAACTCGAAGGACAAAAAATCACGAAAAAAATAAACCTGGCGTGACAATTTTTTGATCTTTTGAAAAAATTTTTGCATCCTATAAACCATGGAAACCAAAGTTGTATTATTTCAACATTCTGTTTTTTAAATTAAGTTTGTGTTGTTTTTGATGGAAAAAATGCACAGGAAGAAGGTGTTAGAAATACGTAATATTAATTTCCTCGTATGCATTTTTGAGCTGCTTTCAAGCAATGTTTGGTCAAACTAAAAACTATAAACATTAAAACAAATTGAACAATTCAATTTTGAAGTTTTACATCAGCGATTGATTAAGGTTCAAAAGGTGTACATTCAAAAGTATAATTGAAAAATAGTGTTAAAAAGAGGCAAAGGAAATATAAGTTTTACTGGAGATATTTAAAAAACTATGCCACAATTGGGAAACGTTACTGATTTAAATAAATGAACATAATGTGTTCAATTCAATTTGTGATACCAGCAAAATAGCACTTTTTAACCTGCATTAGTATCACTGCTTAGCACAGATGATGTCAGAACAATAAAACAAAATTAAATAAAACAAAAACAGTAAAAGAATAATTTACAATTATGCGGTAAAAAATTATTTTTAATAAATACAATACTCAATATAAGATAGGACTAAAGTATAGAATATTATTTAAAAAATTTTCTTATTATGATTACTAGTAAATCAATCGTTGATCACGATTATTGCATCGTTATAAAAAAAACGGTTCAATTTTAGCAAAAGCTGTCCAATTAATAAAATAAAACTGATCTTTCCTTTTCTCAACGTACAGTAAAAACTAGCTCCAGCGGGCAAACGTTAGAAAATCTGCTCGCAATAAAAACCACAACTTATCGCAAGGGTGAAAAAGTGTTAAGAAGAAAGTGACGGAATAATCATTCAGAAAGGCGTTTTTCTAGCAAAATTCTACTTTTGAACCGAAAATTTTGACCGATTTTTTTAAAGTCTAAAAAATAATATAAATTTGATCTCAAAAAAACAAGACAGCTCGTATCAAGCCACGGCCCTGAATGTTTCGACTGCATTCTAAGGTCTATGAAGCAGAAATTAACATGAAAAAATTAAATGGAACTAAACAAAATGAAAAAAAAATAAAACTTGAGATTTTTTTGAAAATCATCCCCCACACGCCATATAAAATACAAAGTGATAGATTTCGCGCCTAGTAACATATCAATTAGGGCAAATAAGCTTCCTTCAACCAATTTGAAACAATTTCTATGACGGATTAAATCTCCGCTAATGCGGTAATAGCGCGAAACTTATCGCGCGTTAAATATCCCAAATTGGCCAAATGGCAATCTCTAAACCCCCATGACTTTACGAAAAACAATCACTACTAAATTTAAAACAAGACTGCTCGTAACAGGGCGAAGCCCTGAATGTTCCGACTGCCTTTTAAGGTTTATGGAGCAGTTATAACATAAAAAAAATTCAATGAAATATAAAAAAAGAAACTTTTTTTTCTAAAAATTGAAACTTTTTATGAAAATCATCCCCCCACACGCCATATAAAGTACAAAAGGATAGATTTCGCTCCTTGTAACAAACCAATTATGGCAAATAAGCTGCTTTTAACCAATTTGGAACGATTTCTAAGACGGATTAACTCTCCGCTTACGCGTTAATAGCGCGAAATATCGCGCGTTAATTGTCCCAAATTGGCCAAAATTGCAATCTTTAAACCCCCGTAACTTTACGAAAACTGATCACAGGTGAAATATCTTTTCAAATTTGAGCTCAGGACAACAATACCTTTCGACTGATATAAAAAAATTTTGTCAAAAATGGCTAGTTAAAAAGTCGAAATTTGTCTGAAGAAAAAAAAAACCCACCCCGAGCACAAATATTCCGTTACTTTCGTATCGAAAGTCGGAACAAAAATAAATTGCTACTAAAGGATAACCATATCAAAATACTAATTGAGATTGCGTGGGATAAAAACAAAAAGTTTGCAAACGTTCGAATTTTTTTTAAGCTGTCGATATATTTTTTAAAAAAGCGCAAATGCCTTTACGTCAATTGGAACACTAAAAAATTTTATCATGAGATGAACAAACTTGTTGTTCTGACTTTCGTAACAAAAATAGCGGAAAAATTGTGCTTGGGTGGTTAATTTTCATCAGACATTTTTCGAGTTTTTGACTAGTCGTTTTTGACGAAAATTTTTAAAATCATTCTAAGGTATTAATGTCTTCAGCTTAAATTTGAGAAAATATTTCACCCTGTGATTATTTTGCGGAAATTTATAGGAGTATAAGGATTGCCATTTCGGCCAATTTGGGACAATTAACACGCGATGTAATTTGCTCTAACGCGTAAGCGGAGATTCAATCCGTCTTAAAAATCGTTCCAAATTGGTTGAAGGAAGCTTATTTGCCATAATTTATTTGTTACTAGGAGCAAAAACAATCGTTTTGTACTTTATATTTTATTACGTTCAAGTTTATTAATTTTATCACTGCTCCATAGACCCTAAAAGCAGTCAGAACATTCAGGGCTTCACCCTGATACGAGCAGTCTTGTTGATTTTGCTCCCGACAGAACAAAGCAAAAAAAAACAAATAATCGTTTTTATCGGTTTAAGCTGTGATTTTGGCTAAATGCGTGGTGTTTATGCCAGGAAAATAAATTTCTGTGGAATATTCACCACTTGTCAATTTACTCGCCACGCCAAGATTTATTTCACAAAAAACAGCACGTTTATTCACGAAAAAGCCAAAATCTAAGATGCAGTGTGGTATTTTATGAAAACATTAGAAATAAGCTAAGCTTTTGAAATACAATAATATAAAGTAATCATATTTGTAAAAAAAAGGTATTAGTATCCCAAGCTATTTTTTCAAAGGCTATCTTCTCATCTTCTAAGCAAAATGAAGGAAAGTAATTATGAGTCTTAATTTAAGGAATTGTTTCCACGGCGTTTGTGTCAAGTTTTTATCGGTTCTTTTCCAATCCAAAATATTTAACGAAAGTGTAAAAGAGTTGTACGAAAAAAGCGTACGACCTTGTATGTCGTTTCATAATGATAGATTTCATAGAAAAAGGCTTTTTTCTAGATGTGCTGAAAATGAGCTGAATGAAGATGAATTTGTTTTTTCGTCGATTTTCAGTTAACGGATGACTTGGTTGAATGGTGCGATATAGGCAGGTCAGGGGCGGATTTAGGCGGGACGCCCCCCTCCCTCGGGGATTCGACCCCCTCCCGACCCAAAGGGTCCCCCCTGTCTACTATTTTCCAATATCCATTCTTGGGGTCGGACCTTAAAAAAATTTTTAAACGCGCCTTCGGCGCCAATATATACTAATTTTAAGGGGCAACGCGCGCCGAAAAAACGCAATTCTTTGGTTAAAATTTTCCAAAAAATGTCTAAAAACGAACGCCTTTTTTGGCGTGTTTTTTTTTCAACATTTTGCCTGCGGCCAGAAAATTTGGCCAAAATAGACACAAAACAGTGCTTTGGGAGATAGGAGAGCTCGAAAAATCATATTAGTCGACCTAAAAAGAAAGGTCGACAAAATTTTCGAAAATTTTTTGAAAATCCGCCCCCCTCGAGAAAATCCTAGATCCGCCCTTGAGGCAGGTAATAGATTTTTTCTTATTTTCCAGATTGTTTCCAGTGTGAAAGACTTTAATCGGCAGTATTCTGTTTTGATTTTCAGAACTAAACTAGCATAGTATTTAAAAGAACAATAGGTTTTTAAAACTGATTATTCGCGGGCTTGACAGGGCCGACTTAACAAGCACAGACTGAAAAATATCTTTTAATAGCTTCGATGTTGCACTTTAAGGCAGTTCAGGCTGAGAGAAGTTTTTTTCCACATTTTTCCTTTTTTTAAATCTGAAAAGATTTTTTTTTCAAATAATTTGACCGAAACTTAAAAAATTATGTTCAAAAACGGAAAACTTTAAAGCAAATTGCTCGATGCAGAGCATGACAGCGGTAATAAG
The DNA here is from genome assembly GCF_963678635.1 of Symsagittifera roscoffensis. Classification (NCBI taxonomy): domain Eukaryota; kingdom Metazoa; phylum Xenacoelomorpha; order Acoela; family Convolutidae; genus Symsagittifera; species Symsagittifera roscoffensis. Next base: position 60,936,005 of record NC_087065.1, on the reverse strand, counting down.
AACCACAATCACTAATTAACCGAATTTTACGGCGTACTCGAGACAGCACTCATTAATGGCTTAATTATATTTCTCGTATAAATATCATGCTATATAACAAAAAATCACTTTGTTATCCATTATGGCATGCGTTAGGAGTATAAAAACAGACAATTAGCAAATTATGAGAAAAATGAAAAAAAATCAAAAACCGTCAGGTGGCTGAGTTGAAACAGTTAAGACTTCACAAGTTCCAGTTCAAGCCCTTTTAGTTGTTTCTAGTTGTCTTTAAAACCCACGAGTTCAATTTTTGTACTTTTTTGAATTTGAACCAAAATCTCAAGAATTTTACTTGCGATTGCAACTTGAGCCAATTACTTCTGAAGTCCGGTTAAATTCTTGGGATTTAATTTTTTGCTCGCTGATTCATTCTTTTTAGAACATCAATTTTTGCTAACCAGTTTAGCAGACAATGGAAACCTCTCGCTTGTCAAGGGAAAACTGTTGCTAAAAACAAAATGGCGAAATACTTTTTTGATTTAATCATGCATCATATTCAATAGAAACATTTTTACAATTTTTATAATAAGCAAAAACTTCTCAAAACCGTGACAAAAGAATATAACATCACTGCAAATAAAATAAAATCACGTCAGAAACGCAGACGAGTAAGAAATTGTCTGTCGAAATTCTGAAAAGCCGCAACCGATTTATCGATTTTAGAAACCGTGTTTATCAGCTACGAGATTTCACAATTTTGTGATGATGATGCCGGTGCCTTTTATGTTTCTGGGGGTCGATTTTTCCGAGCAGAGGTTCCGAGGCTTCCGACTCTTTGGGCGTCGAAGGTCTGCTTTGAGACACTTCGCTCTCTCGAGAACTTTCGGAATACTTGAGTCGTATCAACTCACTCGCGGCAATGGCCCCTAACCAAAGTGCAACTTGGGCCAGCATTTCAGTGCGTTCTTAAAAGAAAATCACAGCGTTCGATGCCTATTCTCACACAAGATGGTGCGTCTTTGTGGTTTGTTTTGAAGAGTAATTCGAATTAGGTATTGGTGACTTAGTTGTCGACTGCGTGTAGCAACTTGGTTTGGTTTGTAATTTTGTAGAAAATGATTTTCAAGTTTCTGATACGATAGAGCGGGAACGTCGTAAGAAGTCACAGCCTGATCAGGGCATTATTCTCAAAATTAACTGTGCTAAGGAAGTCATTTCTGCGCCAATTGATAATTGTATCAAATCTTTGACTGGGATCTGGGATACATCTAAAATAACAAAAAATTCATCAATTAAACTCGATTTCGGTGAAAAGGAATTTTCTTTAAGATGTACTTTCAATCTCAATATATATTGCAATCAGTTCTTTCCAAAACTTTTCCCGACTTGAAACAAAATATATTGTTCAAAAACTCAAGCATTCTTGAATGCTGAAGCATATTTGGTCCAAGAATGGCGGGATTGGTCAAAAAATAGCAAACGATAAGGTCTGAATCTCGGCGCAAAAAGTGTGTATATAAAAGTTTAGACAATTAGTTATAATTCATTTTAGTAAAAAAAAAACTATGATAAATAATTAAATTCGTTTTCAAGAGGCGAACAAATTCGATTATTATTTACAGAACTCAATAATAACATTGCAGAACCACAAATTTCCAGATATAAAAAACATTACTCAATAACAAAATAACAGAACTCATCGTAAAAAAGTTACAGAACTCACACAACTTACAATCATCGTAAGAATTTTAAAAATCCCCTTTTGGAAGAACACCAAAAAGGCTAGTTAGCTGTCTATCGAGTGAAGTCTTCATAATCAGATGTAGAAATGAATTTTTATTTGACATATTACTAGGCCGAGATAATTGTTTCGACCATTGAAATTCTTCGGGTATGTTTTAGCTTTTTTGTTTCGATCAATCGAAAAAAGGAGAACAATGTTTTTTTTGTATTCCACGCAAAACCAGCCATAACAAATAAGCATCGAAGTGAGTTCATTATATATCATATTAAAGACTTTTCAACCTTGAATCAAACGACACAATTTTCAGAGTCAAGAAAAACTAATTTAGGATTTTTTTTTCGTGTATTTTCGAGAAAGTAAAGCGAGCCGGCAGGTTTACAAAAGCTTACTTGAAGCCGTAAAATTTCGTGCTGTTTCAATTTATACCAGCGTACTACCAGCAAGACCCTAAATCGGTATAAATTACTAAAATCCAATGTAATCTCTGAATCCGAACATACTTTAAAACTTAAAAACGGATCCGTTCGTAGGAAAAGTGCAGTGGCATCAAAACCGAAACCTGATCTTCCCAAGAAACGGAAGCCGGCTACGCTCAAGGATATGCTAGCGAGCGCAAAGAAAGGGGCAGTCGTGAGCCCGAAATCAAAAAGAGCTAAGACCACGCAGACGGTACCAGTAGCCACCTTCGAGTCCGACAGTTCGGATACTGATGACTATCAGCCATTAAACATTCCGGTAAGACTACCGGTAGAAATGCTAGCGAGACGCGAAGCAATTGCGGCGGGACAAGGCCCAAGCGGCAGTACGACGGTAGTGGAAGGAGGAACGGGAGCTAAAGCCAAACCCAGAGTGACAAGAGCTAAGCGAGGAAAAGGGGGCCAAAGAAAACAAGTGAAGGAAAGCCAGGAACGTCCAGCGTTAGTGGCGCGAGAGTACATTGTAAATAGCAGTCAAGAAGAAGACTTGGAATCAGGCAGTCAAAGTGAAAGCTCGGGAACCAGAAGGAGTACTAGAAGGAGAAAGCCAGTAGACAAAATGGGAGGGGTTATGATCGAAACTATCCAGGGGGCGGAACAAACAGGAAAACATCCAGGGGGAGAAGGAAAATGAATCTTATTCTACATTTATTCAAAAACTCGTTAACCCAGGGAGAGGGATGGCCATGAGCCTAAAACTCAAGTTTGTTAAAACTCAAGTGTTTGTTGTATTATAGTTGAGGCGGCAGGTTGAAGGTGTAGTTATTATATTTAAATTTAAATTACTGTATTTAAATTTTACATCCATACGGAAATGTCAGGGGCTACAATATGTTCAGTTGTCAATCATCCTAGTTGTCAATCATCCTAGTTGCTATTCTTTATTTCTCATACTTTAATTAAGTGTGAGTTTGGTACCTGCCTGTCAATCAACTAAAAGCTGTCTAGCTGTTATGTGTTGACCTCTAGTTCACTCTCTTATTTATGCGAACTAGAATACAGTCAATTGAGTATTTAACAGCCATCTTTTACAAACCCTTGTTAACCTCACAAGTCAAAATCAGAAAAGACTGTTTCATCAAGTGCTTGCAGTCAATGAAATGCATCTCACTCAATTATTGCGACTCGAGGGTATGCGAAATGAACGAACGGGTCATACATTCAGTGGCTGCTTCGGACATAAATAACGAATCGAATTGTGTCTAAATCGGAAGGCTTGAAAATTCCGAAGTGGAATGCCTTAAAAACGGACAGAAGAAAAACATTCAAAACGATTTGAGTCCCGGGTTCTGTGAAATCAATCAGAAAAGGATTTACAAAGTCTGTTCGTGGATTTATGAAGAAACTGATATCGTCAAGTACAGTCATTTTAAGAGGTACTGGTACCAAGTCGTGGCCAGACACGCACTTCATGGGAGCGGAGGCGAATGCACATCTAAAGTGATCGAGCTTTATTTCACGAGCGAAGAGGACTTGCCCTGGCAATACGCCAAAGAGTTCAGCGAAAATGCAGGCGGGAAATTGCTTGAAATGCTTGACAAGCATTATGTGCATCTGGGAATTACCGATCAGAGACGCGAAACAGAAGACGCATATCATTTGAGCAACTTACATTGAAAAGCAGGTGATATATGATTCAACCCATTCCGATCATTATTTGTGGTACCTGAATTTGCGTCGACAAAGAAAAAGCTTTTAAAAAACTTCATCCGAAGACAAAGCTCCTGCACGAAATGGTGGGAACAAAAATGGATGAGTCCGGATTTCAAGTATTTCAGGCGTCAGACTAAATTAACTAGATTAATGAACATCATGAAATAGTTTTGAACAAAAACGATTTGATAAAAATGTAAGTTTTTCATAAGTTTATTTTTTATTCGATTTCGTGATTCTTTATACAAACTTTGTATTTTGTGAACTGTAAGCGGATTCTAAGTACGTTTTTCCGATCTTCTTTTGTTGTTTCTTTTTCTTTGATCGTTCCGACAAAATTTTAACATGTTTAAAGACTTTTCTCTGAAATCCAGGAACATACCGACACAAAAGTATGCGCGTATCCAGTGCACAGTTTGGCCTCGTAATGAATTTTGAGACACTTCCGGCGTCCATTCCCAGCTTGGGTTCATAGAGAGTTATCGTAATATCAAAATGTGTTTAACTTGGTAGCCTGGATTGAGTTCCTCCTTATACTTCTTGTTGCAAAATGATTCAACTAAGCCAAACGACAGCTGATGCACAAGCCACTCTCTCATTCGATCGAAAAAAAAACCTTTATTCAAAACTCGGCTTAGTGCACAATAATGTCTCTCGAAAGTTATGACATCCCGGGTTGACCTCCATAGACCGAAAATGCTAATCATACAATTTCATACACTTAGTCTATGGAAAAATGCTAGTCATACAAATTTCATGCATTTTTGCAAAATGAGTTTAATCGACTTTTAAAGGTATTTTATAGTTGTTTTGCTATCGAAATTGGTGTCTCTTCATAAAAAAAAGGAAAAAAATGGTATGAAAAAAACATGCTAACCATACAATTTCATTTCCATATATGGAAATTGTATGATTAGAATTTTTTTTTAATTTTTTTGTGAAAAAAAAAGCTTTGAACAATCAATTCAACTGCTGGCAAACCATTTAAGCGTTTTTTGGGCTGCTACGACTAAAAACTTTGACTTTTTTTATTTTCGTTTTCTGAAAAAAAAACACTAGTCATACAATTTCCATATATGGAAATTGTATGACTAGCATTTTTATGATGGCGACGACAAAAATTTTTGAAATTGCCCCCAAAAATTTTTTATGATTTTTTTTTTCAACCGCAAATTGATTTTCGTATTCAAACAAACATTTTTTGAAAAAAAAAATTTTGCATGCAAAATTTAATTTTTTGTGTGTATAACGTAGTCCTGGATATACTAATATTGGATTTTTTTTCCTTTTCTTTCCACAACTTTTTTCAAAAACGCTTAAAACTCCTCGTTTTTTTGTATGACATGTTTTTGAATGCCTTGATCAATGTTTGGTAATTTAAAAATTCAAAATTTAGAAATAATCATCTTTGAAAATTATTGCCAAAATTTAAAAGTTCATTACTTTCGTTATATTGTTTGTCTGAGACAGAAGTAACACATATCAGGCTGTTTCCAATGCATTTTCAATGCGAGAAGGCCAAACCGTTGGTGACTACGTTTGAGCAATCAAGGTTTATGTCATTTGTGTTCGTTAACGAACACAACCACAAATTTTTGAGAAATTAAATTGTAAAAAATCAACATTTTTGGTTTATGGAAAAATGCTAGTTATACAATTTCCATATATGAAAAAAATATTAATCATAGACCTTCCATGCAATTTTCTGTACGTATGGAATTGCATGAAAAGTGTATGACTAGCTTTTTTCCATATATGGAAATTGTATGACTATTATTTTTGGTCATCCCGGGATAATAATATAATGAAGATTATAACTTTCAAAAAGTAACCAAATACTTAAGTGTGGTGTACTTTTCATGTTTGAGCGATGAAAATAAAGTTTTAAAACAAATTTTATGTCAACCGTATTGACGATATTGACTCAATGTTGAAAGATATTTTATCCTCAATTTTTTTCGGTTAAGTTTGAAAACTGGATGTTAACAACGAACGTGAAATTCTCCTACTCCTATTTTTGGTTGTAAATCAATTCAAAGCCAATTAAGCAAAATGGCTAATCAACTGGAGTACATGACATTTTGGTTTCGGCAAAAAAAATTACGATCAAGCGTTACAAACCATTAGCATATTTTTTCGAAATTTCTGAAACCAAAGATAACTACTGGGTTAGAAAACTCAGTTCTACTTCACTGCTAAACGCTTTAAAGTTTTTCTCAAATCTACTGATTTGACCGTGAACCATGAGACAGAGATTGAATGAAATCAATTGCGTGTCGGCATGATGTTTCTATGCGGATCTTGAATCACCACAGCCAAATGCACTGACTTTGTCATCCATTGGTATGTGAAACATTTTTTACACAGAAGCGAAATTGAGCTTTGCACCTCTTGCGATACACAAAGCCGCCGATTCGTAGAAAGAAATATACAAACCGCCAAAAACAACACACAAATGTTTCAAAATTGTTTGTTTCAAACTGAAACTCATTTTGCTGAAAAGATGCGGCAGATTAAAACATCCAGTATTGAACTAGCTTGAGAAACTTCGCTTTACACTACACATTGCGCTAAAATATAGCCAAACGACAGCATTGATTTTCGTATTCAAACAAACATTTTTTGAAAAAAAAAATTTTGCATGCAAAATTTAATTTTTTGTGTGTATAACGTAGTCCTGGATATACTAATATTGGATTTTTTTTCCTTTTCTTTCCACAACTTTTTTCAAAAACGCTTAAAACTCCTCGTTTTTTTGTATGACATGTTTTTGAATGCCTTGATCAATGTTTGGTAATTTAAAAATTCAAAATTTAGAAATAATCATCTTTGAAAATTATTGCCAAAATTTAAAAGTTCATTACTTTCGTTATATTGTTTGTCTGAGACAGAAGTAACACATATCAGGCTGTTTCCAATGCATTTTCAATGCGAGAAGGCCAAACCGTTGGTGATTACGTTTGAGCAATCAAGGTTTATGTCATTTGTGTTCGTTAACGAACACAACGACAAATTTTTGAGAAATTAAATTGTAAAAAATCAACATTTTTGGTTTATGGAAAAATGCTAGTTATACAATTTCCATATATGAAAAAAATATTAATCATAGACCTTCCATGCAATTTTCTGTACGTATGGAATTGCATGAAAAGTGTATGACTAGCTTTTTTCCATATATGGAAATTGTATGACTATTATTTTTGGTCATCCCGGGATAATAATATAATGAAGATTATAACTTTCAAAAAGTAACCAAATACTTAAGTGTGGTGTACTTTTCATGTTTGAGCGATGAAAATAAAGTTTTAAAACAAATTTTATGTCAACCGTATTGACGATATTGACTCAATGTTGAAAGATATTTTATCCTCAATTTTTTTCGGTTAAGTTTGAAAACTGGATGTTAACAACGAACGTGAAATTCTCCTACTCCTATTTTTGGTTGTAAATCAATTCAAAGCCAATTAAGCAAAATGGCTAATCAACTGGAGTACATGACATTTTGGTTTCGGCAAAAAAAATTACGATCAAGCGTTACAAACCATTAGCATATTTTTTCGAAATTTCTGAAACCAAAGATAACTACTGGGTTAGAAAACTCAGTTCTACTTCACTGCTAAACGCTTTAAAGTTTTTCTCAAATCTACTGATTTGACCGTGAACCATGAGACAGAGATTGAATGAAATCAATTGCGTGTCGGCATGATGTTTCTATGCGGATCTTGAATCACCACAGCCAAATGCACTGACTTTGTCATCCATTGGTATGTGAAACATTTTTTACACAGAAGCGAAATTGAGCTTTGCACCTCTTGCGATACACAAAGCCGCCGATTCGTAGAAAGAAATATACAAACCGCCAAAAACAACACACAAATGTTTCAAAATTGTTTGTTTCAAACTGAAACTCATTTTGCTGAAAAGATGCGGCAGATTAAAACATCCAGTATTGAACTAGCTTGAGAAACTTCGCTTTACACTACACATTGCGCTAAAATATAGTCAGTGGAAAGAAGACAGAAGTCAATAAAATTCTGAAAAATTAAGTTGAAAAAAGTATTTGAAAAAAAAATCAACAAATTATACAAGCTACAGCTACAAAAATTTCATGGTTGTATCGGATGAAGTTCAAAAACAGCCTTACAAACAATTGGAAACCAGTCACCAAGTGCCAACAAAGACGACAAATTATGGTTCGAAACCTGTCGAGTCGAAAACAAATCTAATGTCATAGGAAATTTCATGAAAAGTTTTCACGACCTATCCATACTGAAGTACATAATCCTATCTGATTATTCCCTCAAATTTAAGCAAGATAAGTTGACTAAGCCGAAATAACGAACTGATGAAATCCAAGCAAAAAAGAAAAAAAATCGCAAAATCATCTCGCACTCAGTAAAAAAAAAATAAAAGATTATAGTGGATTTTTATTGTCAGTCTCCATAAATTTCAAAATAAATTGATTATAATCGATTAAAATGGATTATATTGTTACAATTTTTCCAAACAATAAAAACCATTATAATCGATTACAATCGATTATAATCGATTGTTTTATGAAAATTTTTCCTTAAATTTTTTTTGACTTTTAATCCCTCATAAGGGATTATAATCCATTATTATTCAACAAACGTCATGGCTTCATTTCGCTTTAGTTTTGTTTTGCTTTTTGTGCTTTTCAGTTGATTACCGAAATAAGAGAAATTGTAAACTTGTACTTATAGCCACCAGTGGAATTAGGAAAGGGGGCGTCGAGGGGTCCCCATTTTCCCACCACTATTATCAGATCCCCCTACTATTTTGAGGTCCCCCACTATTTTGAAATATCCATTTTTGGCTTACTGACCCTGAAATTTACTAACGGCGCCTAATATATATTAATTTTGAGGAGGGTGCGCGCCGGAAAAAGCAACTTTTTGGTCACATTTTTCCAAGAAGTGCCTAAAAATGCCGTTTTTGGCCAGTTTTTATTCACAATTTTGAATGTGGCGCATAAAGTTTGACAAAAACAGGGTCTTTTTAATGCCTTGAGAGAGCTTCGAATCAATCTAGTCAAACCTTTATAGGGTTTAGGAGACCCCCTCGCAAAAATCCTAGATCCATCCCTGGTTTACTGATTCTTACCTTACTTCATATTGATGTTTACAGTGTTTTCATGCATAATAGCTAAATTACAATCCATTATAAATGATTTTTCTTGTGAAAAAATATTTTGATAGAAAAAGGGATTAATTATAATAGATTATAAGAGGTTATAGGAGATCTTCGGAAAAATTATAATCAATTATAATTGATTATAATTTATTAAAATTTCACCAAAAATGTTATCATTATAATGGATTATGAATCATTTAAACATCTAAAATTGGCGCTTATAATGAATTATAATTTTGCTGAAAATACAATTATAATTATAATATAATTGATTTTTTCATCTTTTTACTGAGTGCGGGATACTAACTAAAATAGTTAAAAAAACTGTTTAAATTGGAACAAAATCCATGCTTTAAAAAAATCGATGCATCAAAACAAAACCAAGTGCGTTTTGAAAAACATGAAAATGAACCGACAGAAACTAAGACGAAAACCACGAACCCAAAAAAAATTTGAGAATTTTATTTGAAAAATTAATTACAACCTGAAACAGTCTGTACTCAATTACAACGTAAATGATTGTAGTTTGAATTGAGTTTTAAGAATTTGAGCATGTCAGAAGTGGTACATTCCTACTGTTCGGGTCCAGTTTACCATTCGTACTACAATGCCATTCTGTGAACAAAAATGTTCACTGGGAAAAAAGCCTAGTACCCAATTAAAATACCCTTGCTTATCACAAGGGTAAAATATTTAATGATGTAAATGAAAAATTTTATTTTTGATTGCAATGCTCTAAGTAGTTTTATTGGCATGATATATTGATTCTATATTGTTGGCGGTTCTTTTAATCACTCATTCTTGGTCAGTGGTCCTCAATCTTCGATCTTGAGATGTTTCCTCTCTTGTCCTTGGATACCACTTCGCCGATTGGAGGCCAGTAATGGTGCTTAGACACTGTCTGGGTCAGCAGGTCGTGAGCAGAGGGAGTCTTTCGGGAGACTCTTCTCAGGTATGACCAATCTCCGAGTGACTACAAAAACAACTCTCATGTCAATGCTCAGCACAGTAACCTCCCAAATGGGATATTCTGAATCAATATTTCCCTGATGTCTTAGTTAGAACGATGTTTTTATAGAATTAAGTTTTTTTTTAAAAAAAAACTCAATATCCATGAGTTGAAGACCAAATCATTGAGCCAATGCTTACGTTTTGCTCTGAAAATAATGAAAAACTGCAATTTGTTATTTACTTATTTACATTTCATTCGAATTGAAGTTACAGATAACAGAAACGGTATCAATTTGAAGTAAAAACTTAAAGTTAAGTCTGGATAAAAAACTTACCTCAATTCCAATTGAAGAAAAAATGTAGAGAGCGAGAAGACCCATCGCAACAAACTTAAAGTCCGCTTCAGTCTCAAGCAGCTAAAACAATCATGAGCAAATAAATATACAAGTTAAGCTCTGCATTTCATATACTTGAAACAACGCCTGACACAGCCTGGCCGCTAAAAAAATCCTAACCATACAATCAAGCACACGGTTTTTTCGATGGGCAGAATTTCCACTGAATTTCGAAGAAAATGTCGACTTATTTCGTTTTCCGTGCTCTGCAACGAAACTATGAGGCCCCTAATCAGATGAAATTTTCTGTCCCACGTCAAATTTTGGAGAAAAAATCAGGCCAAAAAATGACATTAGAAGGCACATTGTAGGAGATTTTTGGCTCCCCCTAAATTTTGTCTATAGTGGAGTCACACCCACAGTATCAATTTTAGGGTTAGTCGAACAGGGTTGCTAGACACAAAGTAATGGTTTACCATATAAACAAAAGGAGATACACTCTTGTCGGTATAATAGCCGACTTTCGCTAAATTAGACTTGACTGACTTTACAACGACCTAAACGAAGCTTTTCTTTGTTCACGAGCATGGATATTTTAGTCATAAATAAAAAAAAATCTGAAGCAAATACATACCCCGAAAGCCGTGTTTAAGAAGTCCACTTGTTGGCTGAAGATGGTGAAATTGGCAACTGTGAGAGCAGCCACTATGCCAACGAACACAACTAAACATAAAAATCTTCTTCAAGTCCATTTTTTGAAGGTAAATATTAAGTAAAACGCCAATAGGAATTTAAACGAGACATAGAGAACAAAAATATTTCATGCTGGCAAAAAGGCTCTTTTCAAAAATCGACTGAATCTAGAACCCAAGATAAAGGGGGAACTAGACTTAAAACAAAAAAAACTGCCACAAACAGCAAAAAAAGTAAATAGGGCTCGAGTAAATAGAAAATTGCCGGAAAAAAAATCAACTTCGAAATAAAAAATTCTCCGAAGAAAACGAGATTCGAACCTCAAACCAAACGACTCAATGATTAAAATCTACATCACTTCAGCGTGGAATAGGCTGCTTTCACATACATATTGATAGTGAGCCATGTAGTAGCGAATGCTCTCCAATTAAGACGATAGAACTCAGGATATAAGAAATCAGACCTAAATGAAAGCTTATATTACACACACTAACACAAACTTCACACAAAAATTGAAAACAAAATTGCTACTCGGAAAATTGACAGATTTGATCAGACAACCGTTAAGAATGACATAAAAAAACGAGCAAAAATTGGAATAAACGCATAAAAATTGGACAACTCGGGTTGCTAAGGTGGTGTAATCGAATTTTAGAAGACTTTTTTTTCTTTTGGCAAAAAAGTCGGTGTATCGTCATAAAAGACCTTTGTGACCATTTCTATCCACTTTTCTGATGACGATATCAAAAACTTTATAAAAAAATTCGGAAGTGCCCCAAAATTGTTTTAAGTTTTTTTTCAAGCGCAAAACGAATTTCGTACTCACGCAAACCTTTAGAATTTTTTATTGCATAACGAAGTCCTGGATGCACAAAATGTGGATTTTTTTTTACCATTTCGCTTGATAGGTTTTCTCTAGAACGCTCAAAAAGGATATTGATTCTGTATTGCGTATTTTGAATGCTTTGGGCGATGCATGATTTCAAATTCGAAAAATCAGCATCCAAGTTCTCAAATTTCATTATATTTGTTTCTGAAAGATATTTTAAGTCGCTATCACTGCATTATTTGTGCATGATCGTTAGAATTTTAGTGACTCTAGTTCTGAGTAACAAGAGTCTTGGTCACTTGTTATCGGTTACAAACACAACCCATAAAATTTGAGAAACTAAATTTAAGAAAACTGTGTTGGCTTATGGAAAAAAGCTGATTATACAATTTCCATATGTGAAAAATCAGTAAGCATACCCCTTCCATGCAAAGTTTTGTACTTATGGACTTGCAAAAAAAATTTGAAAAGAGAGTTCGCAATTTTTCATATATGAAAATTGTATGACCAGATTTTTTGGTCAACCCGGGAACTGAAAGCCTATTGGAAAAAAGAAAACTTTAAAATACAATCATCATTGATTTTCCAGCCACACCGAAATATAAAACGCAGAGTTCAAGCAGAGGTTTGCCGCACTTGCGATCCAAGACAAACAGCATGGTAATTGAGCAGACAGACATTAAGACGAAAGTAGCTAAGCCGAAGAAAAATTTTGAAAATGTCAAGAAAAGCTAGATCTACCAAAATTTTCATATCTTTGTCTCAATTTGCCTGGAAAAATATTCATTTAAAAGGGCCACATTTGTTAACTCAAATTTGCATCGAAACTGCTTACGAAGCCGCAAAAAAGATGACAATATTTAAGCAGACTCCCATTGAGCCAAAAAAAAAGTTTTCCCAAAAAAAAGTTGAAACACCCCTCAAAAACTTGCAAAAGCAGTACAAACTTCTTTTGCCCATCAAACAATGCAGAACCTATCACTAAGCGTAAGCCGATAAGGTATTAACCAATCACTTCTAGGCCGAGTACCCAAAAAAAAATAAGAAAGAAAAAAGTTAATTAGTCCGAAAACAGTTTAAAAGTCCGATATAGGTAAATTAAAATGAATAGTACGGGTATTTGAAAAGCAGTAATGCTATTGGTTGGTATTTATGCTATACCGAGATGTCATTTGATGACATACTATGTCTGTATATTATACTGGTCCGAAAAAAATTAATTATGCCGGTTCGAAATTGGTAAAATTGAAATCACCTTTTAAACAAAATAACGACTTGTAAAGGTATTTGAAAAGCAGACATGCTATTGGTTGTTATTCTATGCAGACATGATATTTGATGATATACTATGTCTGTTGGTAGACGAAAGTGCAGCCTTGAAAAAACAGTTCAGTGATTCTGTTAAGACAGTTGTTTGCAAGAGAATGATCGCTAGCATAAAAATCGCATGCGTTGAATTTTCATTCATAATATTCGACAAAGCAAATAAATTTACATTAATTCAAAAATGACTTTCTTTATTTGAAAAACTTCCTTTAAAACTTTTCAAAATTGCAATAAACTTCCGCAATACATCTTGTAACTCGATTACCTCCACCAATGGTGCATTACATATGGCAATCAGACACTAAAAAACATTCCGTACTAAGTGAACCAAGCCGACAATATAAACAGATGGACGATAGTTCGAAACAGCAGAAAATTTCTTGTTCGCAAAAAATAGGTCCCAGGTTGACTCTAACGCTACGTATGATTTCAGACCCTTCAAATGAACTCTACGGGTGATCGAGAGTGCTATCAAACTAAAACTTTTTCATTAAAACTAGAAACACTTTCAGACAAAGCAGAACTATAAACCACATTAATTTTAGTTGTTGGTTCACTAATCTTCGAGAAGTATCAGAAATGAATTTATAATTAAACGAAACTTGAAATTTAAAAAAAAACCGCTCGGAAAATCAAGTTTAAACCTATATAAAGAGGCATTGAAAGGAACTAAAAATTTGAATCGTCTTTTGGTTGAAGGCTCTATACATCTGAATTTCTCACGAGTAAAGCTTTAGACAGAAACGGAAAAGATGAACAATAAACCAGTTGAAATTTTTTGAAAGTTTTTTGACCAATTACACTTGGCTGTCAGTTTTGTTTAGACAATTATATCAACTGAGATCGAGCCCTGATACCGCAAATATTCATCGGACTTGAGTGGTATATCATACTAAAGCCATTTCAGTCGTGATTTGAACCACATTGAAAAATTCCCAAAAAGTTTTTACAGTGTCAAGAAAACCGGTTTGCAATTTTTAAATTTTTGTCTTAACTCGAGCGAATAAAGCAAGCGAGCAGGCTTACAAGCTGCATTATGCCTAATTTAAGACCTTAAGACTTAATCTTAAACAAAAAAAACTAGTTTTTGAAACTTTTTCAGCTTTATTTTGAGAAACAAATTCCTCAAAAAAACTCGAAAATTTTCTGCAAAAACTTGTTTAGTTTTTCTAGTCAATTTTCTACATAAATTTCGATGCAATTTCCCTAAATTACTATGACTGTCTAATATGTTTAAATTATATTTTTACGTCAGATCCTTTTATCACACCAAGCAGAAAAAACTCTACACTAATTTGGAAAAAAAATTTTCTAAACCGTAATTTTCTTAAGACTATGGTTGGAACATTTTGTGGTTCTTGCACAGTAACCGGCTAGCCTTGTTTACGATTTTACTGGTGCTTCTGGTGTTAGTTGCCCAGGTGAAACAATCTCTAAGGTTCTTTTAAACTAAAATACGTTGAACAAACGTTTAAGCTGAACAAACGTTGGGCCTTTCAAGGACAAAAACGATTGGTCTGAGTAGGGAAAAAAATAAGGAACAAAATAGAACGACAAAAATTTCAATTTTTGAAAATTTGAAACTTCACATATTTTACTATTGACAATCAACAATTGGCAATTTTGCAAAGAAGTTCTTTAAATTGCAAAAATAATTTACCAATTAGAGCTTTATTAACTGGATTTTTAGATAAACTTTTCGTACTGCTGTAAAATTAAGAAACTATACGATTTATACAAAAGTCTTTCAACCTCTTTTTCAGCATCATTTGCACTTTGAACAATGCAGATGGTTTTTTTCCACATGGCAAAAAAATTGACTGCACAAAATCGAAAACCAAACCCCTGAAACAAAAAAGTTAACAAAAATTCCCAGAAAAACAGGAAAATCATGCTTCGAGCAATTTAAGAAAAACTTTTACCAGTTCAGGATAAATCGACGTTTTATCCGCAATATATATTTATTAAATAAGTCATTTTACTGACCTGGCAAGGATTTTTGAAACATCGGCACGTACATCGACTTCTTATATGCTTCAAAACATGGCTTTTGGAAAAACAAACTTGTATACAGAAGCGACGCGGATCTACGCACCATTTGCTATGCATCACAAACGTAACATGGCAAGCTAGCGAAACAAAAAAGAGAGGAAGCAATTAAAAAATGAACGAATTCATTTTTTAAATGTCAGAAAAAAATATAGATACAAAATTTTTCAACCTTAGCCTTGATTTGTTTCCAAAACAAATTCACTTGGAGAAACATTTGTCGAGAAAGACTATTATCAGCGTTAATTTCAGCAAACTCGCAAAGCAATAACTCAACCGCTAATACCACGGTAGACTTTTGAGTCATTCCCCTAAAGAGACAAACGACAATATAACAAAGGCAGAACCTAGTTTTATGAAGAAAAAAATTTTAAAAAATCTGAATCACTAAGCATTATTTGCCTCAGAATCATATTATTCCGGTTTTTTTGATGGTTCATTGATTTTTTCAGAAAACACTTTTCCAACTCTTGTGCAGCGAAAGAAAACGCGTTAGAATTGCAGAACATTTACAAAATTAGTTTTCTTTTTTTATAACACAGGCGAAACTGCATTTGCAAACACAAAAGAAAAAGATGCAACGAAGTAAAATTTCAAAAAAAATCAAGAAAAAAATTTAAAAAATTGATGAGTTCTGAAAAAAAATTACGGGAATTAAACCTCAGTTCTCGGACGTTCAAAGTTTCGAGTTGAATGCCCAACACAATTGTGCCAAAGACGGTCATCGGGAGCCAAAAAGGAAGCTACAAAGTGCACAAAAACAGATATTTTGCCAGTAATAAGTTGGAATGCATGTAAAAAGTGAAAAACGTATAGCCAAAAAGCGTATGAAATACGTATTTCAAAAATTTCGCGAAATATTATGAGTTGGAAAAGTTTGAAAATCAGTTTTAATTATTGTACTGTTGTAAGAAGCAATTACCATTCTTCGGTTCATTTGATGAATTAAAAACGCATCAAATGTAATAATTTGCTAATAATTAAATGTCAACGCACAAGTGGTTGAATAGTCAACTCGGCCTCCTGCCTCTAAAGTATCACTAAAAGTAACACCAATATTTTCGATTCAGGTTAGGGAAAAAGTAGCTGTGTATTATCACACCACAATTCTATTGAGTAATAATGATGTCCAAAAAAACTTGTCGGGAGTGAAATGGTAGTTTAGATGGGGTCATTCTCACAGTTGGACAGAATGTGTGCTCTGTGTGGGGGTCCCCGACTGAGGATTCCGGCGACGATGAGGTACTGGAAGATGGACACGACAAAAAGTGAAGTATTTTCGAAGCACTCCTCCTGTAGACCTAACTCCTTATTCGTCGACGCGTGAAGAGCAGGGTAGTACCTAGAAAATATCAATGTCATCGCAGAACAGATTTACAACAATGAATTTCAAAACTGTATTGTTATACGGTCGCTGAAAATGATGTTCTTCTAAGCACAGATCTTAATGAAGTGTGGGAGGATTTTTACATCGCGGTCAAGTTTATAGTTTTGTATTGCAAGGAGATTGGACTTCCGGTAAAATCAGAATGTTGTTGCAGGCTTTGTACTGAAACGCCAAATTAGTTTTCCGGACAAAAATTTGATTAGTTAACACTTACCACGCAAAACTTCTGATGATGAAGAAAGATGCAAACTGCACGGATACAATGAGAAAAACATGCAAGAACATGGTGACTAAATTGGGAAGTGTGACTAGAGACTGAGGAGGCCTGCGGGAGGCCAAGTGATTGCTGGGGCCACTTCGGGACACCACGAGGGCGAGGGAGGTGCACAGCACCAGGTCACAGTAGAGATACTGCATATCAGTGAGGTTGGACTTGGCCTGAAATATCAAACCAATCTTGGATCGTTCCCAGTGGTGACAACTTAAGTGAGTCTTCCGTCAAAAATACTCAAATGATGTTCCTATCTTAAATACATCACACTAGTTACATACTTTTCATCCATATCAAGTACAATTAACAATAAACATAAAACACACTTGCTTTGATACTTGATTACTTCAGAGAAAGGCACACATATTAATCAGAGAAGGCAAGCAATGGCCTGCATACATTTTTGTATGTTCAAAAATTGCAATCAATTGCTTATTGCTATGAATTTTTGCTAACCGAGTAAAGCATTACAACAGACGTGAACTGAAT
The DNA here is from genome assembly GCF_963678635.1 of Symsagittifera roscoffensis. NCBI lineage: Eukaryota > Metazoa > Xenacoelomorpha > Acoela > Convolutidae > Symsagittifera > Symsagittifera roscoffensis. Next base: position 60,918,669 of record NC_087065.1, on the reverse strand, counting down.
CATACTGTAGAGCACCATGAATTTGACGAGAGAAAACGAAGTCGCTAGAGAACAGCGCCCCTCTTTGATAACAGCCGGCACACATTGCAGACTCTGGTAATTACTAGTAAACGGGGCGGCAATCGACGCCTCGGCTTCCGAGAGCGAAATGCCGACGTCTGCATTCCGTAGAGCGCCGCAGTCGTTAGACCCATCGCCGCACATACAAGTCGTGAATCCGAGTTTAGCGAGTAATTGCACGAGAGAACTCTTTTGCGTTGGCTTCATCCTCGCGAACACAGTACCTCTTAGCAGAATCTGATTCAGCAGATCAGGATAGTGTGTGTACAAAACGTGGTAGGCTTGGCCGTCCATTGCAAAATGGTATTCCAATGGAACCGAGACCTTTGTATCATCAGACTGAAACAAAATACATCATTTGAGCCGGAGCCTGACAAACCAAGAGATTCTATACGCAACTTAATTGCCGGAACCCCCTCCCCCCTCCCCGCGCAACACAAGTCCACTTTTCCTAGACCCCACGCCTGCCCCTAAAACAACTACCCCCTCCCACCCGAGCTTTGGAAAGGGGGCGGGGAGATCTAAGGTCTGAAGGGACCCCATAGGAAGATTTATACGCAAAGTTTTTAAAAATGAGCCACATAAAAAAGAGCTCCAAATTAAAAAAAAAACTATTTCCACGCAAGAAAAAAGTCTTCATTAAATTAATACAACTGCAAGCCAAGGAGAATGTTCCATGAAATCTTTGGCTCGCTTTTTGCATGATATTAATCAGAATTGATCAGACGTCGCGAGACCCCCTGATAATTCTGAACTTGAAATGAAATGCTTCGCAATGAAAAAAAAATCCTTTTTTGTCCAAAAAAATGTCCAAAACCCTCAAATTAAGTGCTGCAGAACTAGGCAAGAAAAGTAATGTTAACCTTCTGCCATAGTACATCGTCATTGTTTGAAGTTGAGCTAAGCAGCTTGAATTCGACAGACGGAATAGCTTTCTTGCAACTCAAATCAGAAATTTTCACTTGGACAATTTTAGCTTCCTCGTTTATCAGTGAACACTTTTGAGCCACGGATACTGCAGTACTCAAATTGTCTCCCGTAATCATCACTTGTCGGATCCCAACCGCATCCAGGTATTTGATCACACTTGCGCTGTCTGGCTTCAGTCTGTTTTCCATCACCAAAACACCCAAAAAGCAGAGATCAGTTTCCAGTTGAGAGCGAGGCATTGAAGTGTAATTGGAGTTTGCAGGTAGTGGTTTGCTTGCTAAGGCCAGTAGTCGGAATCCTTTTTTGCCAAATTTTTCGAGAATTGCTGGCAGATTGCGCGGAACTAGAACAGAGCCGATAAAAACTAGAACATAGCCTTACTGTTGCGATAAAACTATTAAAAAGTTCATAGATGGCTAATGGAAACTTTCAATGATCGACTTCGTCGATGGTGAATCTGTACGATCCCTCCTCAAAGTTTTATTCAAGCAAAGTGGAGAAAATGACAGGCTGTTAAACGACAATTACGAGCTGGAAAAACCAGTATGTTAACGAACTTGACTAAAACCTGTTTCGAACTTTTTAACCGGTTTTTATATAAAAAGATCAAAAATAAAGTCTTAATAAGTTCTTGATAAGATCATAACAAGATCTATATATAGATCTTATACATGCCAAAATGCTGAAAAAACCTTCACAGAAAATTAATGATTGCTTTCGCAATTTCAGGTTAAATTAAAAGTTAGGACGGCTTAACGAAATTACCACGATAAAAGGTGGACATGTTGTAATAATTTTTTCGCCAAACTTTCCAAGTCTTCAAAAATTTCGGAAAGCAGACGGCATCTCAGAACGAGATTGAACCAAAATCACTGAAGAGTTTTTTTTGTGAACATAGATAAAATCATATCACATCCTGTTTCTAGCTGCTATAGAACATTTGGAGATAACTACTTCAAATTATGTGATTTTAAAAACAAAATGGAGATGAAGTCAACAAAATTATTGCTTCGTTAGAGCCAAAAACTTCAAAAACAAGTCATGGTGTTCTATCAAGAAAAATGATAGGGTTGTGTGCACCAGTCATCTGTTTTCTTGGGAAAAAAATAAAGAGCCAAGTCAAATTTCCCACTTCCTGGTAAAATTAAAGTTATAGCTATTTTTAAAGAAGGAAGCAAAAACAACCATACCATTCATCAATTTATTAATTTAATTAGTTTTTAGCAAATTATTAGAAAAAAATTCATACGCGAGCGTTGTCCTTCAAAAAAGCATAACTATAGTACCAGAGCAGTTTGCTTTCCGTGAAAACCATTCATGTATCCATGCAAAATTACGCGTCACGGAGTTTATGCGAAAAAGCACTTTTTATAGACTTACGAAAAGCATTTGATACAGTTAAGCAATCAATTCATTTATAAGCAAACTTTAAGTTATTAAACGAATAGACAGCAATATGTTGAAAAGTCAATGGGAAACTGCAGTAAACACAAAATGCATTTGGAGAGAAACAAGGCTCAAATCCTGAGACTCTGTTTTCTTGCTTTATATCAATGATATTAGTCAAAAAAGAAAAAAATTGTTGCTAAATCTGAATTGAGTCTTTTTGCAGGTTAAAAAAAAGTAGAAAAGTGCAAAAAATTTATATTATTTTACCCTGTTTAGTTGAACAATTTCTATTGCAGGTGAAAAAAATCAGTTTTACTAAATGTTTCAAAAATTTGAATGTTTTATTTCACCATTATTTACATTTACAGATCACATATATACTGTATGCAAAAAATTAGCCAGATTCAAGGGCATTATGTACAACGCCAGCATATTTATTCAAGAACTAGTTACACATGCCAATGTAATGCCTATAATGTCTCATGTTTATGGTAGAACAACTGAAACAAATCTGGAAAAAATTTATATCAGCCAGAAAAGAATTTTTGGAACTATTTTGTTCGAACATAAGTTTGAACAAATAACTTAAAATTTTAGAAAAAACTCGGAATCGAAATAGTTCATGAAATCTATTTTTCCCAACTTTTCAAAGAAACAATTTTTTTTTCAATATTTAAAACAACTTCACGTATTGATTCTTTAAGTGTCAGTAGTACTAGCAGTCGGAGAAATATGCCGTTTAGTTCAAATCATCTGATTCCATTTAGCCGTAGTAAAACAAAAGTTATGGCAAATTCCCTTTCATGCAAAACAGTCAAAAGCTTCAATTTCTTGAAAAACATCAAACTTTTACCTGATGAACTTACAATGTTTTCAGATGACCAATTTTCAATGTTTTTTTTCTGCTCAAAAACAATTATACTATTATAATTTTTCAGCTGATTGACATGTTTTTCTGATTTTTATTATATCACGTTTTTTCATTGCTTAAATGCGATAGTAATCCCAGAAGGTCGCTACTTGTTAGGCTGAATCGACTGTTATAGCTATCCTAATAGAGTGGATGGTTATGCTGCTATGTATTTTCTACACTGTATCGAATGAATTGAATTTTGAATATCAGTTAATTGAAAGTTCTTATACTTTTTTTCTGAACATAAAGAGAGTTTTTATCATTGAGCGAGTGCTTAGCCTGTACAAAATCATATTTAAGAAAAAAAAGGTCTTTACAGCCTACGTATAATTTTCTTTTGTAGCCTATAGTTTTTCAAATGGCCACAAAAAACCACCCTTAAAAAATTTGATATATGGCCATTTAAAACTTCAAGAAACTTCACCGAGCTTACCAGTACTGACATTGCACAGACTTCCAATGACCTCAGGTGAACCTTTGCAATTTAGACTCAACAAATCTTCATCTTCAGAGACATTCTTCACAATAACACTCATCCTCTGCAACTCCGATACGAATGGAAAAACCTTCACATGTTCAAACTTGGGCCCAGTACTCGTTTTGGGATCTGCAGGATCAGACATTGACAATCCCTCCTTGCTCTGATGAATCTCCTGAAATCAGAACTAGGTTTAGCCGGAATCGATGCTTCATAATGACTGCGAACCGACATCTTCTTGACAGATTATTTTATATACCATGCGGAAACTAAATGATATTAAGTTTGGTTGAATCAATTGCACTATATGTTTCACAATATTCAGTATAAAGACATCAGAAAGAGTCAAATTTGTAACATCTTTCCAGACAACTGCGTCAATGTTATTTATTTTTATGTCTATCACACTATGAACAGATTTTTAGTTAAGCGTAAAAAAAATCACTTTGATGCGATTTCAAATTAGGCAGATAAAGGCATTATACAGGCAGATTTTGCCTATATAGTAGCATCCTATGCCGGTTCCTTTAAATGACGAAAGATTTGTGAAAACCTTTAATTAACTAGAAAAAAGAGCTCCTAGAAATTCCGATTGTCTCTGAAATATACCATCTTGAAGTTAGCAAAAAACTTTAAAAGTCAATATCGGAAACTTTCGCTCGATTTATAAGGATTGAATTGTTTTTATGCTCAGTATTATAGCACTTAGTTAGTTTAACAAAAACAGCAGAGCCATTTTTTGTGTACATGCTAGTTTTAAAGACAAAATAACTTCAACATTCGACCATGATGAACGACAACGTCTTATTGAGCAAAATTCTAGCAAAAAGTTCGGAGACTTCGTCGCGGCTGGCCAAAAATTTCTCTAAAAATCTGATTGAGGGAAAAATCAAAAAATATCAATTTTGTGTTCATCATAAACTTTCTTTTGAAAATATGGTTCGCAACACTTTTTTCAGTGCGAGAAGAACTTTACTAAAATTAATTATATGCGTTGCATAAAACTTATAAAACTATATCAGATTTTAAAAAAACACACACTAACGGTGCATTTAGCTAATTTTTTTAAAAATTTTTTTGAAGATATGACCTCTAAAATTGAGCTTATTGTCTTTTAAAACTCCATGATAATTGAGACTACTATTATATTCTATGACGTCACCTTTGGGTGTCATAGAACTTTCACTTGATGTCCTTTTTTCCAAATTGGATCGTTTTTGATTTCGATGAGTTGATAAACAGCTTTAATATCGCCCAAAAACGTAGCTCGACTTTTTCACTTTTAGTCAAAAAAAATAGATGAAGTACAAGCAGCAAAGAGTGATGCGGAGCAATCCGTAACACATTGTGTTATGTAACATATACCAAAACAAAATGGTCCTAAAACTGATCCCCAAGGCACATCATTTTCAATATAACTAGTTTCAAACTTTTTGTCAGTCATTTCGATATATTGCAATCAATGGAAAAATAGTTTCTCAGTAAATTTAGATTTTAACCAAAAAAAGTCAGATTAACTATCACTCAGTTTTTTCTTTTTTTTTGCTCACTCCTCTGACAATTAATGCCTGAAGCAACGTTTAAATGATGTTTTCATCAAAAGTAGCAACGTTTGAATACACTAGCAACGTTTAAATATAGCAAAGTTTGAATGTTTTTTGCACTAATGTAAAAACGTTTAAAAATTGTAGCAACGTTAAAATGATGTTCGCACCAAAAACAGGCTATTTTTAAACGTGCAAAATTGAAAAGACTAAAAACATAATGAAAACATGCAACAAGAATGGACTGGAAAATGACCAGATACTAGCAAGCCTGTCTCCGCCAACCAATTGGCTCACAAAATAAAAACGGTTGCTTTTATCAAACTATTCAAGCTATAAAACTTAAAAATTGTTCAAGTTAACTGGATTATCAAGTAACAAGTAAATCTGTTTAAAATTTTCTAGCTTTCAAAGAACGAATCGGTCCATGAAAAGTTTTTCTACACCAGCTGGTCCAGCTAAAGAACTTATTTCAAAAATTTTGAAGTTAATTTATGAAGCTATTTGAGTGGCAACAAATTTATATAAGTAAGTTTACAAGCAAGCTATTCCAGCTCAGAAACTTTGAAGAAATATTTCAAGTTATTTACTGACGGAAATTGGATAGCGAAAAATTAGGGTTTCTTATTGGAGCCAATCAACCGATAAACTTATTTCATGAAATATTTCAAATTAATTCATGAAGGGAATCGGTGGGAAACGTTTAGATTTTTCTATTGAAGCCATTTAACCGATTCCATAGACTGATTCGGTTCTCAAAAAGTTTAAATTTTTCGAACAAGCTTTGAAGCTATGAAACTTTAAATTGATTCAAGTTATTTCATAGATTGAATAGGTTTACGAAAAGTTTAAGTTTTTCTCAGCAAGCCTTTTATGCTATGAAGCGTTGAAATATTTCATTTTATTTTATGGACCGAATCGGTTAACAAAAAAATTCTTTCTTAGCGTGGAAAATACAGTTTTTAGCTCATTCGTTTCAGACTGAAATGAATCTCTAAAGGCAAAACTTTGAACAAAATCAGGTACTGTATAGCCTTGAAGTTGGATCACGTTCAACTTCCTCTGATGGTTTCTCTGAATGATTCTTAGACGTTGTGCTCGATAGAAAAGTTAAAACTTTGCGTCCATGGCGCATTTAGACTTTCATTTAATATATAAGATTGGAGCCATTTAACCGATTCCATAGACTGATTCGGTTCTCGAAAAGTTTAATTTTTTTGAACAAGCTTTGGAGCTATGAGACTTTAAATTAAGTCAAGTTACTTCATAGACGGAATAGTTCGCGAAAAGTTTAAGTTTTTCTATGCAAGCTTTTTAAGCTATGAAACGTTGAAATTTTCATTTTATTTTTCTAGACCGAATTGGTTCGCAAAAAAATTCTTTCTTAGCGTGGAGACTACAGTTTTTTTTATTCGTTTCAGACTAAAATGAATCACTAAACGCAAAGTTTCGAACAAAATCAGGTACTGTCTAGCTTTGAAGCTAGATCCAGTTCAACTTCCTCTGATGGTTGCTCTGAACGATTTTTAAACGTTACGCTCGATAGTCCTTTTAAACATTGTCTCCCAATAATTCTTAAGCATTGTGTTCAATTAAGCGTTGCGTCCATAGCGCATTAAGACTTTCATTTAACATATAAGACATTGAGAGTGATCATCGGATAACTAACCCATCCTGTGAACTCAAACATCTTGACCTCCATCGGATCTCCCACAATTTCTTTGTCACCTGATTTTGAATTTGATTTGAGAGACAGTGAATGAGTCACAGCCAAACCCTTCAAAACATCTTCAAAATTCTGATCTCGGAGCTCGCTAGCTGCCGTCATCAGGCGTGGCAGCTCAACTGAAGGTGATACAGATGTGTGTAAAGATGAGTCACCATTGTATGCGAGTACTCCAAGGACATCCATACCGTCTTCTGTTATTGTTCCTGTCTAAAAATTTCGTCATAATTTAAACCGAGATGGACAAATTGATGGCGATGAATCTTAATTTTCAATGGTCTACGCTGATTGGGTTAAAAAGGCTTAAGATTATTGGAGCGTGTATAATTAACTTGCCGCCTGTCAAACCTCCAAAACTTAACAAAGATTCTTTTCAAATTTCAGCTCAGGGAGGGAGTCAATATCTTCAAATGAGTATAAAAGTGTCCAACACTTATTTCGATAAGTTTGCGCAAAACTTATTCCTACAGTGCACGACTTGCGATGGGAAAAGGACTAACCGTATAATACAACGCTTACAAGCTCGCTTGTTTAATTAACTAGTTTGCAACAAAACCATAAAAACCAAATTTCGCGGCCGATTTTACCTTATCGTAGCAGACCATGTTGACCCTTCCGGCTAAGTTGATTCTGGAAGGAGTGGTGCAGAATATTCTAGAAGCTTTCAGCCTCGCCTGAGAGTACACAGCAGCCACTGTGAGAGCGGCGGGTAGTTGCGGTGGCACGCAGATAGTCACAACATCGGCCGCCAGTAAAAACATCTCCCATGCTGATTCCTGTTTAAAAAGACTATTTGAAACGAGAGATTTGATTGTCCGACTCTATAGCTTCGGGGGGGGGGGGGGGGGGTAGCAATTTGGTAATTTGATGCTGTAGTATTTGAAACTAATTTGCAGCTAATATTGGAAGAAATTATCATAACGCCTAGAATTCCAATCAAAACTTCACATGTGTAACTTTTATTATTCTATGCAACACTCTACCACCAATTAGTCCAAAATTTACAATAACCACTACTTATATTTAAAATTTACACAAAAAAATGGTATAAAAGAAAAACCGTATTCTTTTTTGAAATAACAGCATAATCTAACCCCGTAAGTGTAAAGGACAATTATTGTATAGACGACTCCAATGACAGCCAACACGCTCATGACCAGAACGAACTTGAGGGTATCCGAGTAGAACTGGAAGTTGATGGCCCTGGGGTACAAAATGGACCGGATCAGCTCCCCCTTGCTAGTCATGAAGCCTGAACAGAAATCGTCAGTTAATGTTCGATAATGTTTTTTTTTCTGGTGGAAACAAGAAACTGGAATGTGCTGAAATAACAGATACTTAGAACTATTCTTGAAAATAAAGTTACCAGTTCTGATGACTACTGCTTTGACGCCATCTTTCCCCCCATATCTGCATTGCAACACCTCAGTTCCCGAGAACAACACGTGCCGCTTGTGGGAGTCTACACTAAACAGAGTCGCAGCACAAGCCGAGTCCTCTGAGGACTCCCCATCGTCGGCAGTCAACGGACACTTGGTCACGGGAACACTTTCACCAGTGAGCATGCTTTCATTGACGACACATGACCCAGATAAAAGGACGGCGTCAAACGGAAGGAGACTATGATCCTGATTGGATGTTATGGATACTATGTCCCCAGGTACGAGGCCACTAAACATTTAAAATAATTATCAGCCAAAAAAAACTCCACTTTAAGTTTGGTACACAAATTATGTATCAAAAGCTAGACAATTGATTCACACACAATTAATAACTCAGAAAAAAAGCTTTCAAAGATCTCCATTTTCGTTTTAAAATGATGGGATGGCAATATGCCAATACCTGCTATGAATCATTTTCGCATCGGAGCATTGAAAACCATCTTCTTCTCTCGTTGTTCCAGAGACACTTGGCAATTGATGATCGGATCTGTGGACTTTCACCTTCGACCCGGCACGACTCATTTTATGCAACGACATCTGCTGTTTCCTCGTCTCGTAAGTTGATAACGCAAGAGAAACTACCGAAATAACCAAAATGCACACTGCGTAATAGTAGTACTCTTCCAAAACCCATATCAAAACCGAAAAAATTTGGAATGCGTAAAATGGGTTAATGATTTCGCGGAAAACAATTTTCCATAACGAGCTAACAGGAACTGTGGTTGAGTTGGATCCGTATAGCTTCAGTTTATAATCGACATCGTCATTGGTTAGAAAAGACGTCTTAGTGATAAACCAGTTGACTTCTAGATCGGCATCTAGGGCTCTGAAAACAAAAAAACCTGAACAGAAAACAAATTTAAAACGGATAGCTGTTTTTTTGTCGTTTCTGTGCGTGGAGCGATGAGACAACTACACAAAAATATAGAAACTTATTAAATATAAGAAACTCTTAACCAGAGACAGGTAATTTACAAGAAAAATAGTTTTTAAGGGCAATTTTCATCAGTTAATATCGTGTCTTTCACATAGTACCAGCCAAAATCTAACATTTTTGAAAAGCAGACCAGACAGATCAATTTGCAAATGTCTCACTCACTTTATTTTGCAGAAGGTAAGTTTCTCGGCGTTGAAGATGTACCGCAGATGCTTGTGTTCAAAGTACTTCAGTCGTCTTTTATTCTCGCTGTCATCTTTTCTCTCTTGCACTAGATTCACCTGCTCGTCCGAGGAGAAAAACTCCGCCTCACTTACCAAACTCATACTCCTGCACAATGATTAAGATCCAAACTTTTTTAAACTCAAAATTGAGAAATACTTCGCGCAAACACAAGCCAAACAATAGAGAAAAAGGAGAGCCAAATTGAAATAAAACCCAAAAAAAATCTCAAAAAAACAAGCCACAAACTTTCTTGGGTATCAATGTGCGACTTCAAGTAATTCCACTTGAATCGTAACACAACATAAGCTTCGCTTGTGTATAAACTACCTCGAAGTGAGGCATGAATTTGCAGCTTACGAGTATGAATAGGGGAAAAAAACTTGCGGTTGTAAAGAAAAACTCAAGAAGCCACCAAAAGCAGGAAAAATGGTACTTACTGAGCAAAAAAATGTTGAAAAAACTGACGTAGCTGAATGCAATTAATAACAAAAATAACAAAAATAAATTACAACCATTTTCTTTTAGTAATATAAATTTGAGTTTTTAATTTCGCAAGAAATTAATTACACCTAATTTTAGAAATTTCATACCAGACTAATTACGAAACAATAGGTTATTCTTCAAAACAAACATAATGATCAAAAATTATTGTATAGAAGCCAAAAAGGACTGAAATGCGAAATTGAAAGTACAAAAATTTTCGAGATGAGTTGTAAATGTATTTTAAAAACGTTCAATTATCAAACAAGGATAGCCGGTTTTTGTCGTTTTTTCGGCGTGAGGTGATATAAGGAGCTGAACAAAAAAAACTTCAGTTTAGGCAAAATCGTCATAGTAGGTTAAGCCATTTAAAAAGCAGTTTTTTGGTATTTTGAAAATTGTGATTCCAAAAAGGCGCTAAAATACTCAAACGTTACTCAAATAAAACTAAGTTTTTATGTTTTAAATTAAGCTATTGTAAGCTTTTAAGCAATTAAAGTAAGACTGCTCGCTCGCTTTATTCGCTCGAAAATTGACGAAAAGTCAAAAATTCCCAACCGGTTTTTCTCGACACTGGGAAAAAAATTTTAAAACTTTTTAATGTGGCTCGAATCACGACTGTAGGGGCTTTATTATGATTTATCACTCACCCAGTCCGATGATTGTTTGTGGTACTTGATTTTGCGTGGAAAACAAAAAGAAAAAAACCAAGGATAGCCGTTTACTGTGCAAGTATCATATAATAATCCGACAACCGTCTTAAAAAATTACAAAAAAGTTTTCTCAAATTGCTGTTGTTTTTTTATCCATGTTGTTCTTTTCTCCAACTGTAACATAGTGCTACTCGCCTATGTTAGTCATTCTTAACTAGTTACCATAATTGGAGCATATTAAATATTCAATTGCTATTCTAAATGTCAATGTGAAAGTGTTAAATGATATTTGTTTAATGTAAACAATAAACTGATGAATGTTCAGTAAAATTGAGAGAGCCATTATAATCAGGAGCTCGCTAAAAGGAGACAATTCAACTAGTAACACTCACTTCTAATCTTAAGCTCAGACACAAGCGAAGGTTGAAACTGACATCACAAAGCGCATCCCTGAGTTGAAGATTCACTAGCCTAGACCACACATCCAACATACATACATACTTCAACACTCTAGAAAGCATTCCTCAATCAACCAATCGATTATAGCCAGTAAAGGTATATAACATGGCGACTATGAGTGGGATGATGTTACCAACCTTTCAAGACAAGCTGAAGCTGATTGCAAAGTGAGAGTGAAAACAAGACGACATCCACCACAAGACGACTTCCATACGCCACAAGCTGAAACAAGATCACGGCAGTAACTGGCTCAAACAGCAGAAAAGCGGGGCAAAAACTGTTTTGTGTTGATGACAACTACTACACTTCTCCAGGAAAGTGATACAGTGTACAAAAACAGTTAGTTAAAACTTAAAACTCTCGGTGCTTAAAGTAAAATTGATGAGTGCTCATTTGAAACTAGTCATTTGAAATCATCCATGAGAACCGTCTGAAAACCTATCCAGTGCTTAAAGTCTAACCAAATTTCAAAAAGAAAAATAGTGGAATAATATTAAAGCCGCAAGACAAGTTAACTTAAAAAGTAGAAAGTTTAAAAAATATAGCAACAAGAGTTAATTAACTCCGACTCGTAACTAATCATAGTACGAGCTAACTATATATTTTCTCAGAGACGATAATTACGTCCTTAAAATTTAAGAACCCACTAGGCAATAATTATTTCCACTATAAAATAGCGACTGATTCATCTGAAATCATTTTTGAATCAGACTTGACAATCATATAACTGTGATAAGATGGCGCACGCTCAAATCTCAGTCGAACCGTTTGGCGGAAGCGATAACGAAGATTTCGCCCAATTCGAACAACTTTTCCAAGGATACGTTGGAGTTGCGGGAATCGCAAATGCTCAGCAAGCGAATTTTCTACAATTGCACCTGCGAGATAGCGCTCTGCGATTCTACCAGACACTGCCAGCACTAACAAGAGCCGACGTACCTCTTAGTCTAGCGGCACTACGCGACCATTTTTGCAACCCTCAATTGCAAGAGGTCCACGTTCTAAAACTCGAACAATCGAAGTTCGATATCAAGCGAGACTCCAGAAAACTACCTGGTCAACCTCACAAAAAAGGCACAGCGAGCCTACCCTACACCGGATCTACCTGCGGTTGCCCCAATCGACGGAGCACTAGCAGACGCTGCAGCCGCTGCAGACACAGCGCGCTTCCATAGAGAGACGGCACAACGTCAAGAACGACTTGACGCTGAAAATGATCATAGGAACAACCAAATTAAACGTCTTTTTATAAAAGGCATGCCCAATTGGCTCCGTTCGAAGATGATGGAACAACCAGCTGCCACAACAGTACAAGAGCTTTGTAACCTGGCGCGCAAACAAATGACAATTAGAGACGTCTGTCGTAATGAGGATTACCCAGAAGATAGTTTCAATGAAATTGGAGATACAGTTTCTCACAACCTAATCAGTGCGTTGTCGAAACTAACAACAGCCCAGGAACAGATTGAGAAACAACTCAACGAAGTCCGTAGTGAGCTATCGGATCAGAGACAAATGATCCAGTCACGACCACAACGTGACAACGGAAACACACAGCAGAGCTCTCAACTGAATAGCCAAAACGCTGGTGGGAATAATAATCAAGCCCAACAACAAAATCAAGGAAACAATGCACAAAATCAAGGAACTGGAAATGGCCCTGATCAGGGCAATACTTCTGGCCCTAATCAAGGGAATGGTTATCAAGGGAATGGGCAACAAGGATACAATCAAAGAAAGGGGAGATTTGGTAAAGGAAAAAAGAACGGACAGCAGAGACATGATGGGGGATACGGAAACCAAGGTTTCTCCGGGTTTCAAAATATGCAGTACCCCCCACAAATGTTCCAGTTCCCCCAACAGATGCCTGGAATGCAATCGAACCCCTATTTCCAACAAAACCAGAACTACCCTCAAACACAACAGAACGCTCAATTTTATTCGAACCAGATGTACCCTCAGGGCCAACAAACCCAACAGCAACAAGCGATAGCTACGCCACCACAACAGAATCCTCAGTTTGCCCAGCAACTTGCACAACCAATGATGCAGCAGGTGCACACCCAAAACCCAAATACAGCAGCAGTTCGCACTGGATCGAAATTCTGTGATCACTGCGGGAAGTTTGGCCATACCATAAGCCAATGTTGGCACAAACCCAAGCCACAGGGACAGCAGCAACAGAATTTCCCGTTCCAAATGGAACCAAAAAACTAACTCAGCCACAAAGTCAGTCAGTCAAATCATCTAAATCACAAAAATCACGTAAATCAAGAAAATCACGCAAATCAAATATTCAAGACGTACAAGACGATGAAATTATTGATCTGTACGCCGTCATCCCAACTGAAGGAACAGTGCTAACTTATATGAAAATAAGATTAGCGCCAAGCCTTCAAAGAAGAGTACTGATTGACACAGGAGCATGTGCAAACGTAATTTCGAAACAAACATTCGATGAAATTAAAAACGAAAAAACACTATTCGCACCCTATAAAATGGCAAAATCAAGCCTCAAGCAAGTGAGAATGGCAGGAGGCCAACTAGTGTCAATTGAAACTGAAGTTACCATTGAATTTCATATGGCAGATATGAACTTTACGGAAACGTTCCTAGTGCTGAATTCAGCGAATTCAACGATCCTGGGAAACCCATTCTTTAAAAAACACCATATACATGTCTGCTCAAAATACAATCTACTTCACTTTCCAGATTTGACACTCCAAATCAACGAAATTAAACCCGCCAATGCACCTAGACGCACCAACCGAGTAAAAAAATTTCCTCTTGTCCTCACCAAGAAACAAATAATTGCACCTCATCAAACAGTCATAATCGAGTGCCAATTACAAGATACCCTGACTGACATGGAAAAAACGACAGGAATCGTAGTCCCATCACAGGAACTCGAAGAAAAATGCGAATTAGCAGTAACCTCATCAATAAATGAAGTTAACAAACAAAACATCATCTATGTCACGGCATTTAACATGACAGAACATAACTTAACGTTGCCCTTTAAAACCGAAATCGGAAAATTTTCGATACTCACGCTAACCGAGTACGAAAATTTAATACAGATCGAGCCGCAAACTTTGGCATTAGCGAAAATGAACCAGCCGGATAATGTCGAACTCGGAATCAATGAAATAATTTCGCAAAAAACAAGCCCTTCAATAGGATCAGAACAAAAACCACCCCCCGAATACGAGAAATTTTGGTTCCCGACGCCCGAAACGTGCCCTAACCCAGAATCACTTCCCAGTATTCAAAGGGAAATATATGACCAAATCCTCTACTTTCAAGGTCTTGAGAAAATTGAACCAAATAATAACATTCAAGACCGGTTGTCCTTTTTGAGTAACTTTCAGTGGGAGAATTCAGTGTTGACAAATGACCAAAGGTCAGAAGTAGAACATTTGCTCATCGAATATGCGGATATATTTGCCAAACACAGATTTGACGTGGGTTATAATTCCGACCTAAAGATCAAGTTGACACCCGAACATCAACGCCCACTGTACACCCAAGGACCACCTACGCCCATCCAACTAAGGAATGAACTGACGGTTGAATTAGCTCTGATGCACTACTTCGGACTTATAACAACACTGTCACATTCTAAATACAGTAGTCCGTTGTTTGCACATAGAAAGCCATCTGGAAAATTGCGGATGTTGATTGACCTCCGGCGTATCAATCATTCAATCAAAACGTACTATATAAATAGCAATTTTCCAATATCAAACATGACCGATGCATCAAACCACTTTGCCGGAAAGATTTTGTTTACTAAATTGGACTGCTCACAAGCATACCATTGTGTGCAAATGGCAGATGACCTTTCGGTCCAACTTTTGGCATTTAACTTCGGGTCGCGGACGTACGCCTATAAATGCCTAGCCCAAGGTCTAAGTAAATCTGTCACGGGATTCAGTTCATTCATCCGCCACTACCTCGATCCATGCCTAGCAGCCGATTTGTGCACACAATTCATGGATGATATAGGAAGTGCGGTGAATAATTATGAGGAACTAATACCCACGTTAAAGAAAATATTCGAATGCATCCGAAAATCAGGCTTAAAACTTTCACCTAATAAATGCGAAATAGGAACACAAAGAATGAAATTCCTAGGAAATGTAGTAACACCACAAGGAGTTACGCCAGAGGAAGCAAAAATTTCCGCATTCCTAAGCAAAATAAAAATGCCAAGAACAGTGAAACAAGTTAAAAGACTCATCGGGTTTGTGCAGTTTTTTAGGAACTACATGCCGAGTCTTGGTGAAAAACTAATACCATTCTATAAGCTGCTGAAGAAGCAGATCGACTTTGAAATAACTGAAGATCACCATAAAAACCTCAAAACCCTCAAAGCAGACTTAATACAAGCGACCACGTTGACACTCAGACTACCCAAGCCAGGACTGCAGTATGTCATACTTTGCGATGCCAGCTACCACGGGACTGGATTCGTGTTAATGGTCGAGGACTACGTCAAAAACGAGAAAAACGAAGAAATCAAGACGTACGCGCCCGTTTCTTTTGGTTCCCGGCTATTCAATACAGCACAGCTGAAATTTTCAATCTACTACAAAGAATTCCTAGCCTTGTATTTCGCACTTGATCATTTCTCGCACTACATCTGGGGATCAGTCAAACCAGTGATTGTATTAACAGATAATAGAAGTCTGACGCAATTTTTTCAGGCAAAAACCATACCGCCATCAGTGTGGAATTTCCTGGACCGAGTACTGTCTTTCAACATCATAATCGCCCACATCCCAGGAACAGCAAATTACGCAGCAGACTTCTTGTCCAGGATGCAAACGGACCCATCAGCATCTCTCTCACTAAAACTGACAGACAAAATACCAGTCAGGGAAATTTATATCGACACAACAGCAAGAGTACCCGATGCATCGCTTAACCTGGTTCAATCTATCGATGAGGCATTTTCTGAAACAGAGCAGGTCGATGAAGCTCTAGTAGCAAACCTGCAAAGATTAGGACTTTATCAAGCATACCTCGACAAACAAACAACATGTGATAGTCAAGGAACAATAGAACCTAAGGCGCTTGTAATGTTGAAGAGGCCGATGATGAATGCGATAGAGTATCCAGATCCAGCAGAGAACCACATTGAACTAGACTCCAAAAATGAGCCAATTGACAGGAAAAAGGAACAACAACAAGATACTGACATCGAAGAAGTAAAGAAGTGGATAAGAACAGGCGAAATACTAGACCTTACGTATGCGAATAGCAGACTAAAGAAGTACGCAAAGCAATTCAATCGACTTGTCATTGAAGACGAAGTCCTTCTCCGCAACTTCTACGACGATACTGGTAAAATCAAACATAAACAGTTCTGTGTACCAAAACACATGTGGAACGAAACCCTATACAGAGTCCATAATTCGATGACAGGAGGACATATTGGCATGACACGAACCACAGAGGAATTCAGAAGGAGATTCTATTTTCCCGGATTCTCGGAGTTTTTGGTCAACACAGTCAAAAACTGTTTAACGTGCCCGCAGCTTAAAAATGCTTCGAGTAAACATCAAACGCCACCACTTCAACCACTTTCCTCGTTACAATCATACCCTGGTGACATGATGCAGATCGATATAGTCGGACCGCTAAAGTCACCGGTTTACAAGTTTGTTCTAACTGGAATCGACGTTTTTTCAAAATACCTGTTCGCAGCACCAATGACGAACGCAAGCGCTGATACGGTGGCGAGAGAACTAACGAAGATGTTTTTCATGCACAGTTATGTGCCAAAAAGGATACTGTCGGACCTGGGAAGTGTATTTACCTCTAAGTTAATCCACGAACTCACAGGCCTTCTAAACATCAAAATTGGACACGCAACGCTGAAACACCCACAAACCATCGGACTGGTGGAAAGATCCCATGGGGCACTGAAAAGGATCCTCAAACTTAACACTGACGCCCAATGGACCGATTGGCACCGTTATGTACCCCTTGGGACCTTCATACACAATACGTCATACTACTCGTCCATCGGATGTTGTCCGAGCACCATTTTCCACGGGAGAGAGCCTACCAAACCGCTTGATCTCAGATTTTCGACCAAAGCATTGGAAATTGCTACGGCTAATGCCGACTTTGTAACCGCGTTACAAGACGCGATGCTCGAAAAATTCAAAGAGACTAAAGACAACATCGTGTCATCATATCACAGATACCGGGGATACTACGACCAAAAAGCACTAGCCCAACCGCTAGTACTTCACTCGTTCTGTCTCCTCCTCAACCCTCTTCTAACAAATCAGTCTGATACCCGGAATAAGTCAGTCCAAGTGTGGCTCCCCTTGTATAGAGTGGAAAACGTTCTAACTAACAGCAATTACATAGTACGGAAAGTCGGAACCAACCACACACAGTGTGTCCACAGAATTCGACTCCGATCGATTCGACCACAGAATCAACCAGAAGACATTGACCCAATCGATGAGGCTCAATTCGTGGTAGATCCGTCACTAAGCAAGTACCGCAGTGAGCCAGGGTTATTTGATGACTACCGACCTAGACTGCTTGACGACGTTCAACCGCAACACGACAGCGAAATCCAACAAGCAACTCCGACTACCATCCGCTTATCAATACCAGTAGGAGGACCACTGGCACCAGCGCCACCCCCCGCAGTAGTTATGGCACCACCGCCTCCAGTAGCACTCCCAGTACCGCCACTAGTAGTGCTTCCTCCACCACCACCAGCACCACCACCACCACGTGAACCACCAGCACCAATAGTACCACCAAGGCCGCCATCTCCACTTGATATCGAACTGGAACCAATGAATCCACCACAGCCTGGGCAACAGGAAGCACCCATTGGGGAAGATCACATGGACGGAGCGGGAGCAGCAGAGCCAGGTGAAATGGCACAAGAACGTGACGAAACTGCCGAGGAACAACCCGTACAAGAACCACCGCGAACGAGACGCAAAGCAGCAGCCATAGCACGTGACAGGATTTATGGACAAACTCGATTCAGCAACGACGTACGATACCACCCAATACCACCTCGGGAGAAGCACCCTCGCAAATATGGTCTGAGAACAGTAGATGGACACGAAGTTGCTCCGGTTACCTTTAGCCCAATATCTAAACGGAAAGAAAACCAGGAAAAAGTACGGCAACAAGCAGCTGAGGCAAACGAATTATTCCCCCCAAAAGAACAAAAGAAGAGAATTATAAAAAGCAGCCTCAAACGAGCAAAACAGGCAACGAGGCTAAACGATGAAGCTGGCAGCAGCAAAGACTCGATGAATTCTATTCAAGAACCAAATATCATATTTGGCACAGGAGATCTGATGCATTTCCCAGGCTCCATCGCTCATTGTGTCTCTAGCGACTTCCAGATGAGCAAGGGAATAGCAAAGCAAATTCGCGATGCCTACCCAGCACTACAGCCCACGTTGAAGTCGATTGAAACACCACAAGTTGGGGCCTCAGTATCAATGCACATTCCTTCTCAAAACAAATCAATATTCAATCTAGTGACAAAAACGCAATATTTCAATAAACCGTCTTACTATGATCTTACACGCAGCCTCCGCTGCATGAAGAAACAGCTAATCGAACAAGGAATCAAACAAATCGCTCTTCCCAAGATAGGATGTGGACTTGATAAACTACGAGAAAATACGGTTTTTAACATAATCTTCGAAATCTTCCGAAAAACAGACATCAAAGTCTTCATATACGTCTGACAACAATATCGACCCCCTCAATCATCATCATATGACCCCAAATGACGCTACAGAAGCCTGGCGCAGGAGGAAATGTATAGAACTCGAGATATCAAAAAACACCTCAACCTCCCATGTATTAAGATCACGAATAAAAAAGTTTCGAGCACCCCGACAACTCAGTGATCGGATCTCGAAAATTTTGACACCAGTGAGCTCTGTAGCACCAATGAGGAGCCTGCAGAAGCGCAGCGCAGGAGGAAATGTATAGAACTCGAGATATCAAAAAACACCTCAACCTCCCATGTATTAAGATCACGAATAAAAAAGTTTCGAGCACCCCGACAACTCAATGATCGGATCTCGAAAATTTTGACACCAGTGAGCTCTGTAGCACCAATGAGGAGCCTGCAGAAGCGCAGCGCAGGAGGAAATGTATAGAACTATGTGTCTGAAATTGAATCATCGAGCAATGAGAAGTTCTTTACGATTTCCAATGAGTTGTCTGAAATCAGAGCGATTCAACAACAAACCATCGAAAACCAAAATAAGAACTGGAAAATAATCGAAGAACAGTTTGCTACAATTCAAGGAAATTTTCACATTTTGCGAGACTGCACACAAACGCTATTCTCGAATCAGCAAATAAATTTCAACTTTGATACGGCAGCATCACTACTAAACGTAGTCTATGCAGATATAGCAAGCTATAAAACTGCTCTCTATGCCTTTAAGACAAACGTTTTAAATTCGATCCCAACGCTGCTGGATAAACGATTACCGATGTCACTAGTACCTCGAGAATCACTGGTGGCGGTCATAGACGCTGTATATAAAAGTCAAAAAGAAGAAAACCACCGTTTGACCCTTGCAATACCGCCAAGCGATGTCCACTCATATTATGACGCGAAACTGCTTCGCGATGTCACGATAATTGAGGAAGGACTTCTGCTCAATATGGCAATACCATACGCATCGAGTCAAACAGCCTTCCAGATGTACCGGGCACAGGTGATACCTATGCCACAAGCCGATCCAACCGAAGCCATAAAATGGGTCACTGAAGGATCCTATCTGGCCATATCGGAGGACTCCATGGAAACGACCGTTCTGACAGAAGAGCAGTACGCTAATTGCCTTGGAAGCTCGACGTACCGGATCTGTCACCAGACAATGGAGACACACTTGGGACAATCATCGTGCCTGGCAACGCTATATTTCCACTCCACGATGACAGCGCTGACGGTTTGCGAGACCGAAAAGGTTCTCCTCCCAACGCCGGAGAAAGCGACCAACCTTGGATATGGAATTTGGCTAATCACCTCAGCCAGTGCTGCGTTCTCCTTGCGGGAGTACAGTCTTGACGAACTGAACACTCCCAAACGAGAAGACCACCCCGGCTGTAATATCTGCCTAATAACATTGGACTGTGGGACACAGTTAATAAGCAAATTCATAAAGATCAGACCGGATTTAGATAGCTGCGACAAAATCCCTGCCAAACGAATCAGCGTATCTCTACCGGACCCGCTAGCACACTTGATTTCAGAACTGCCAGACTTATCTGACCTACCATACTACGAATCCAAAACTGACGCCGGAGTAAAATTACTCAGAGAAGTTAAAGCGAAACTCATAGACAGTCCACATTTGACAAAAGTCGATCAGCTGAACGAGATAGCAAAACCCATAGCACACAATATGCGATTGCTCAAACCTAGCCTTGTGGACAAAATGGAACAGTATGTACCATTACGGCTCTCCCTTACACTGACAGCAATAGTCTTTTTGGGGAATCTTGTCCTGCATGCACTCATCATGTACCTGTATCATCGGTTTGCAATCTTCAGAAAACTGACTCCAAAATTCTTGAAGTCCAACGCCGGCAACATACAGCTAAAACCGGTTCTGTCAGTAGCAGCAGCGCATCGAAATGAATTTATGGAACACGGATCAAAGATTCGTGAAAACTATATGGTCCTGACCCAAGGAGAAATGGAAGCCTGTCAGACACCGAAAGCCTTATCCAGACGGACATCAGCTTGCTCGTCAATGGGGGTAGTAAACGGGAACCTCGAACAAAATACACGTCCGAACACAGAAAGAGAGGAGAGTTTCAGCCAAATTTGACCAGTTACTGGTATTCATTGAACTCACATTCATAAATCACCTATAAGACTGACTGCGTGGCTTCCATTAACTGTTATTTGAAAGTATACTATTGCAACTAAAAAGAATTAAATACCACTTAATTTTATGTGTATTAGGGACAACCATTTGCGTATATTTGAGTTCCACTAATCTAGTTTCCAATATCGCCTATTTAGTCTAGTTAAATTTATGCATAAATTTATTAAGTGCTCGTGCAACTCTCACTAGACATCCAAATGTAGTTAATTAATCAACATGCTCAGTTAAGTTATTGATTCATTTATCCATCGATCTGTGCCTTGCTCAATAATTAACCGTCAGGAAAGAATCAACAAGTGTGTAAGTGTAACATAGTGCTACTCGCCTATGTTAGTCATTCTTAACTAGTTACCATAATTGGAGCATATTAAATATTCAATTGCTATTCTAAATGTCAATGTGAAAGTGTTAAATGATATTTGTTTAATGTAAACAATAAACTGATGAATGTTCAGTAAAATTGAGAGAGCCATTATAATCAGGAGCTCGCTAAAAGGAGACAATTCAACTAGTAACACTCACTTCTAATCTTAAGCTCAGACACTAGCGAAGGTTGAAACTGACATCACAAAGCGCATCCCTGAGTTGAAGATTCACTAGCCTAGACCACACATCCAACATACATACATACTTCAACACTCTAGAAAGCATTCCTCAATCAACCAATCGATTATAGCCAGTAAAGGTATATAACACCAACGAAATAAAAAAAACCTGATTTGGCGTGGAAGTCAAATGAAAGAAACAAGGATATTGAGAGTCATAGTAAAATAGGTCAATTGGAAAACAGTTTTTGAAGAATAATGACTAGAAAAACGGAATATTGAAAAAAATTAAAAATTCTGCGGAAATTTTGCGATAGTTCAAATTTGTGATTCCCAAAATTGCGCTGAAAAACTCCAAAAACTACCTTTACTTGAGCAAAACTAAACTTTCACGGCTTCAATTAAGCTTAAATAAACTAATCTAATTACTAACTACTTTACTAATTAGCTCGGAATTAGACCAAAAATCGAAAATTTCAAACCGATTTTTCTCGCCACTGCGATAAATATGAAATTTTATAATGTCATTCGAATCACCACTGAAAGGGCTTTAATATGGAATATCAGTCAACCCTGTCCGATGACTGTTTGTGGTACCGGATTTTGCGTGGAAAACGAATAAAAAAACAAGGATAGCCGATTACTATGCAACTAGCACATAATAATTCGACAACCGTCTGAAAAAATACAAAAACGTCTTCTCAAACTGCTGTTGGTTTTTTCTTCATGTTGTGATAACAAAACTTAAACAAAAAAAAGAACTTAGGCATATTTGAGAGTCTTGGTAAAATAGGTCAACTGGAAAACAGGTTTAAAGAATAATGTCAAGAAAAACGAAAAAAAAAATGAACAAAATTTCATTTTTTTGCGGATTTGTTTTTGAAATTCAAGTTTTCAATTCCAAAAATTGCGTTAAAAATTTCCAAAAACTACCTTTACTTGAGTAAAACTAATATGATATATCACTCACCCAGTCCGATGATTATTAGTGGTACCTGATTTTGCGTGGAAGTCAAATTGAAAGAAACAAGGATATTGAGAGTCAGAGTAAAATTGGTCAACTGGAAAACACTTTTTCAAGAATAATGGCTGGAAAAACAAGAAATTGAAAAAAAAATCAAAACTGCGGAAATTCTTCAAACTTTCAAACTTTTGATTCCCAAAATTGCGCTAAAAAACTCCAAAAACTACCTTAACTTGAATAAAACAAAATTTCCACGGCTTCATTTAAGCTTAAATAAGCTATTGTAATTACTAACTACTTTACTAATTAGCTCGAAATTAGACCGAAAATCGAAAATTCCAAACCGGTTTTTCTCGACACTGTGGAAACTTTTTAAAATTTTATAATGTCGTTCGAATCACCACTGAAAGGGCTTTAATATGGTATATCTGTCAACCCTGTCCGATGAATAATTGTGGTACCTGATTTTGCGTAGAAAACAACAAAAAACAAGGATAGCCGGTTACTGTGTAAGTAGCACATAATAAGCCGACAACCGTCTTATAAAAAATTCAAACAACGTTTTCCCAAAAAGCTGTTGTTTTTTTCTTCATGTTGTGATAAAATAATCTGAACAAAATGAAAAACTTAGGCGTATTTGAGAGTCATAGTAAAATAGATCAATTGGAAAACAGTTTTTGAAGAATAATGACTAGAAAAAAGAAAAATTCAAAAAAAAAAATCAAAACTTCTGCGGAAATTTTTTGAATTTTCAAGTTTTTGATTCCGAAAATTACGCTAAAAAACTCCAAGAGATACCTTTATTTGATTAAAACTAAATTTTCACGGCTTAAATTCAGCTTAAATAATCTATTGTTATTACTAACTACTTTACTCGAACTTAGACCAAAAATCAAAAATTTCCAACCAGTTTTCCTCGACATTGGAAACTTTTTGAAGTTTTATAATGTCGTTCGAATCACCACTGAAAGGGCTTTAGTATGGTATATCACTCAACCCTGTCGATGACTATTAGTGGTAGCTGATTTCGCGTGGAAAACGAAAAAATGAAGAAAAAAAACTAAAGCACACCCGAAAACAAAGTTCCTCCCCATTTTCAATGGTCCGAACAAAAAGAAGAGCCGGTCACTGTGCAAGTAGGACAGACGGTTCCGACCATGGTCTTTAAAAACTACGGTTTAGAGAGTATTTTTTTCCAATTAGTTTAGTTTTTTCTGCTTGTTGTGATAAAAGGATCTGACATAAGATATATTTTGGGCAAACTAAACAGTCATAGTACTAAAGATAAATTGGACAAAAATTTTTTATAGAAAGATGACTGGAAAAATTTTAAAATTGAAAAAAATTCAAGTTTTTTTGGAGAAAACTTTTGAAGTTTTTGGTTTCAAAAATCAAGCTAAAAAAACTCTTTAGGCGTAAAATCAAGCTAAATTAGGCGTAACTCAAGTGTGGTAAGGCGGCTCGCATATTTTATTTGCTCAAATGAAGACGAAAAATTAAAATTTTCAAACAGGTTTTTCTCGACTTTGGAAAAAAAATTTTGGAATTTTAATGTGGTTTGAATGAAAGTTCCTCGCCATGTTCAATGGTCGGAACAATAAGTAGACATCAAATCAATTTTCGAGTTCAAGCGTGCCTTTTCAACAAGGATGTAAGCACAATTCTAATAAAAATGACCACATAAATTCATAAAAATAGTAAAGAAAAGCCAGTTGATGGGCAAGTGGCCTAGAATACTCTGACTAGGGCTAGTTTGGTTAAACTTAAAAACATACTAAAAGTCCAGTTTCTCAAAGCTCTGTCGTGTAAGAGAAAGGTTGAAAACTTGCTATGAAAAAAATAAAGTTGCGTTATCAACTTGTCAGTGTACTTTAACAAAATTGAAACAAATGTTGTTGTAGTGATTAGACCCTAAGGGGCGCGTACGGTTTGCTCGAATAGAGTCCTAAAAACAAGCGAATTCGGCCGGCCGAAGTCACAGGTCAATTGGGGTTAGAAAAAGGGTGTTCTCGGAACAGTTAAGAAGGTGTAAAATGGTGTGTGGGGAAGAACAGTGAATGCAGTTAGGATGAGCATTTTGGTCTTTTCTGTTTAGGAAGGGACTATATCTGGACCTTAATTGAGCAAGGGTTCGCCTGGTGTCACGAGGGAGGGATTCTTCAGAAGAGGAGATATCGGTGGGTTTGAGCAGCAGTACTTTTGCGTGATAATTAGAGTGAAAAGTGGTCTTAAAATAGATTTGTAATTGTGAGAGGAAAAACAATTAGTTCGCTAAAATCGTTCAAAATGGTAAGAGATGCATTTGCTGTGCCTTGGAGGATATGTTCGATTGCGAGTCCATAAACTTCAAGTTTTGTTGGGCGGCTATTCTTGGCAGGTTGGGCGAGATGATGATAAAAAGTAAATAGTTCGTATGGATGTATGTTTTCAGTGTAAACTGAGCAGATAGTAATTTATAATAACGAGAAACCTCTAAAACTGAACATTCTGATTGTAAATAGTTTGGTGCACTATTTTTTTACAACCCGTTAGAGTGCGGAAAGGGCGTTTTGAACTCTTTGAAATTTGCTCACAGACAAGACTTTTGTCATGGGACCATGCGTTATCTTAAATTGTTCTGACCAAAGCCTTGAAGATTACCAGTATCCTCTCTTCAGAATGACGCCAATTTGTGTCCGATAAGGCCTTCTGGGTCAAGGAATGGTTCAAAGAAGACACCGAGTATTTTGGGGTACTTTTCTTAAGGAAGGATGTATTGTCCATTTTCATTGACAGTATTTAAAGAGGAAAAAAGCTGGTGAAGCCTTTTGATCAGGAAAAAACAAGAGATTTGGACGTAAAAAATTATGTGCAATTTGTTTAGGTAGTTTGATTAGTTATAGGAAGCCTTTCGAAGGTTGCTCGACTGAACGAAGAGATAGAAGTTGTCTGCGAACGATTGTCATTTAATTTCGGTGTTTTGATAATGGCGCATCATCGTTAAAAAAATTGAGGTGGGTGCTAGGACTGTTTCTTGTGGGAAACCTGGGCGAACAATCCTAGATGTTGACCGCGCATCCCTAAAAATTTACTCCGCTGGACGACCACACAAATAGTCTGAAAGCAACCTGTTTAAGCTTCCCAGTACGCTGGTGTCAAGAAGGAGACCCAAAAAAATCAATGACAGACCATATCGAAAGCGTTAGATGAGTCAAGCGTTGCCTAAACCGATCTAGTGGGTGGCCTTTGTTGTCTAAAACGGTCACTGATAAAAAAAAAAATTAATGACTGATAAAACCGTAGTAATTCAGTGCATCGATCGAAAGCCATGTTGGTGGTCGACTTTGGTTAGGTGTTTAGTTAGGGTTGGGTCGATGAAAGATTCTAAACATTTAAGAACTGGACTTAATATCGGGCGGTAGGATTCTTAAGTCATTTAAGAACTGGACTGACGGTTGAGGTTTTTAATTGGTTTAAGGAGGGTACCACCTTTGAATTTTTCAAGTAATTTAAACAAAACAATTAAACTAAAAATGAATCAAAACGACTTCACGCTTTTTGTCTACGAAGCAAAAAAGCAGTTTGTGGTCACTGAGCTAACTTTCAATTGCCTAAATTACCCTTCGAATCACGGTACGTTTTGGTTAGTCTGAGTAAACAAAATAGGAGAAGCGAACAAACCCAATTACCAAGTTACAAAGTCCCCTCTCTCCCTATTTCCAGTGGTCGGAGCAAAAAATAAAAACGGGTAAAGCATGTAACAACTTTTTCAAGATACAAAAAATTGTCCAGACCTGCCGTAATCAACTGTTGCTTACTCAGCCAGCAACTAAGCCGAGAGAGCTTTAGTCGCCGACTAAGCCAAAAAAATTATCATAGCTAACAGACATTTGAAAAGCATCAATGAACGCAGGTTAAAAAAAACAAATTTACGGACGTATTTTTTTTTTAAAAAAATCTTATGTTTCGAGCTTCAAAAAAAAACAGATGACTTGAAAGCTCTTTGAATTTCTAGAACAATTTACGATTAAAACTTTTTTGTTAAAATTAACCCAATTTCGATAACTAAATTCCACTTTATACACTAGATGTCGATCATGTTTTTCGTGACTATTACACTTTCGCTGTTTGATAGTGGAGTTTGCCTTCCTTTTAACAAAGTAAATAAACTGAACTTGAAAAAAAAAATCAAAATCAAACCACCAAAAAAGTTATTTTTAGCCTGAACAAATTTTAAGATTTTTCCTGGAAAAAAAAGTCGCGACTTATATAAGAGTCTGAATTACTTTCATCGACTCTTAATTGGGCCATCAACTTAAATAATATAAATTGACTTTTGTAGTCTATGCCATATTATTTGCAACTTTGGCCGCCAGGTTTTAGGTTTGCAACCGCTCAAGCCGAAAGATAAAAATACGGCAAATTTGATTTTAAAAACCTATGCATGCGAAACTTTTCGCTAGGTACTTATAGCCAACACAAGAACAGAAGTCAAAAACAAATCGGAAGTCAAGTTTAAACAATTTTGACACAGAGGCGAAGCTTCGCTTTGCAAACACTTGCGAGAACAAGACCAAAAAGCAGCTCTATCAAGTGAAATAAGAAAAAGTAAAAAAAATTGCGAAAACTCGATAAGGTGTAGGATTCGAATCTGCGAACTACTGAAATCAAGAGATTTTGAGTCTCATGCATTATCCACTCAGCCACGCAAGCTTAACAACCGACAAATACTCGTCACGAATAAAGCAGCTACATATGCTAATAACTTGCCAATGCTATTCAGCAAAAGTGGCACCAAATACAAATAGACTCAATTTTGCACGTAATAATTTAAAAAATAACAAACTGAAGGCATTCACACTAACTTTGCATGTAAAAATTCGCAATTTATTTATTTCAAAAAATCGAGTTTTCATTATTGTTATGTTGTTTGAAACAAATCACTTTTTTCGGTTTATTTGATGAATCAAAAATGCATCCACTGCGTTAACTTTTACTATTCGAATGTCAAAGCACACGCTATCAAAAAGCTGCAAAGGTGCCCCAAAAGTGGCACCAATATTTGCTATTTAAGTTCGAAAAAAAAGAAGGTGCGTACTAACACACTAGCTTCGCAAGTGTAAACAAAGCAGAGCCTACTATGCTGGAAAATGTTTATACAACACTGGACGATTGCGCTCATATTGAACCCTACTCGTAGCTTCAAATTGTCAATTTTGTGTACATGGATGTGGTAAAATACAGTGGAATGTGTTCAGGATACCACTACTGATAGCAATGTATCTAAAAGGAAAAGTCTTCTGTTTACAATACTCTCGCTAATCGCAAGGGTAAAAGACATCGATATAATTAATACAGACGCGAAGCTGCATTTCGAAAAAATTAGCAATTCAAACAAGAAAAAATGGGCTCTCAAAATTCAACCAAAAGCGATAAAAAAATTTTAAAGCAAAACATCAGCCTGCAAAAAAATTAGACTCGAACCAACAATCTCTTGACTCATTGTGACCCTAATCACTACGACACTCCTCTAGACAGTCAAAATTTAATCAGTAATTACCGGGGTGGCAACTAAAACGCATTATTTAAGCGGATAAGATACATAAGAATTTGATAAAAATCCTAAAAAAAACTTGAGCCGTCTACAGGTGTTGTAATTGGATCGAAAAGAAAGTAAGTTAGGTTCAAAAAGGTTAATCTTATCAGTAAAACTTTGCTATTTGTTTTACAATCAAATAAATTCACGACATTTGCAGATCGGAGATGATTCAAGATGCAGTCAATTATAATGCATTTCTTGAATCTACTTTTCCTTGATATACCCACCATTGAGCGATCAACTTATTTCAACTTCGAACATAACGCGCCACCTCAAGAGAGTATTCCAAAGAACCACTTGCGATACAACACAAAAAAAAACACGGCAGCTAGCCGAAGAAACTATGACAAAAGCCAAGTCGCAAAAAAAGTAGTTTGCCAATTGGAGCAAAAATCAATTTGAAGCAGAAATGCAAATGTTAAATGATTATTGAAACAAAATTTATCAAGCGCTAGGTAAGCAGATACAACTTGAGCAGACGCCATCTGAGCCAAATAAAAATTGTCAAGAAAAGTTTGAAGAATGAAGTTTTTGAAGCACAAACGCGTAAAAACTCAGTTTCAACCTCCAAAAGACACATCATGAAACACCTAAACCAATATAACACTAAATAATTTAAGCGAAAAAAACCTTACAGCTGAAAAGAATACAAAACATGTGATAGAAGCAGAAGATGTTACAACGTCAAAGGTTGTAAGCTGACAATTTAAAGTACAAAATCAAAATAAAACTGGTTTAATGTAAAAAATGGTAAGAAATGCTTAAATCAGAAAAAATTCAAAGATTTAGAAAGTAAGCCGATAAAAATAAGCAAACAAAAATGTTCCAACAATTATTTAGGTTCAAGAAAAAATTCAACTTAAAAACCAAATCTGAACTCGGCCGGAACCAATTATAATTTTTGATTGAGAGAAAAATTTAAATTCTAGGCTGCTCAAAATTTACCCAGAGTACTAAGATCAGTACTCAACGGGTCACTTCAACAAGAATACTTTTTAACAGAAAATAGTCTAGTTCACGATTACAAGACAGTTGCTCCCGCAAGTGTAACTCAGAGGCAATGCGGAGCTTAGCAACACTTGCGATACAATTTAAAACATTGCATTAAAAGATATTGAATAGAAAAAATGAGCAAACCATATCTTTTTGAAAAATCAAGCTGAAAAAAAACTTGCAAAAGACGAAAAGACTATATCTACAAAAATCTCCCATCTTTGTCTCAAATGATGTTTATAAACAGCCGTAACAAACATTGTGAATCAATGACGGAGCGGCAACTAAGGCAAAAAACTCGACCCGGTCAAAAAATTTTCAAAAAATCAAAAAGTTTCCAAGAACTGAACGTTTTTAAGGCGATTTTTTTCAGCAAAAATTCAAGCAAAATAAGTTGTGCAGCGAAGACTCACAATCTGTTCTTTCGATATTAGCCTTAGGTCAGACAGTCAGTTTTCGAGAAAGGGAAAGTTTCCAAGAAACTGCTAAAAAGCCAAAACTCTTTTTCTACTTAAATTAGGGCGTAACAGTTTGTGCAGGAGAGATCCACAGAACACGGTCTTTTGATTGAGTCCCAAATCTCAGATTTGTCATGGTAATTTCCAAGAAAATGAAAACAACCAAGAAAAATGGTCGAAAATTCCCTCCCGCTGAAATTTTCGAAGGTCGTATAACGCCCACAAAAAATGGTGCCAGCGGAATATCTAGGCACACAGCTGATCTCTCTATTGGTAATACTTTTTTGAAAGTCTGTACAGTAAGCCTCGAGAAAAACTAAAAACTTTGTCTCAAAAAATAATTAAAAAAATCAAATCCCATACATTTTCTTATCTATTTTTTTATCAAACAGGAATTAGCCATCAATAAGCCATATACAAAATGAAATGCTATGGAACAAAAGTTAACCAGATATAAAAATGCTGCGACCAAATAATGAGCACTTTTATCTGCAACTTAAGTTGGGAAAAAGGTTAGGTGGATATCATGAAATGACACTAAGCTGCACTTGACTAAATCGACTTTTTTACTATCCTTTTACCCATCCGTTCTAAGACAGGCAAAAACATTTCAAAATTAGTCCTTGAAACTACGCATCATAATATGACCAAACCTACGCATCATAATATGACCATACCATAATATGATATAAAATAAGCAGAACCCGTTTAACCAAAAAATAAATGTATCAAATATCAGAGTTGGTAAATTTATAAACCTCAGAACAAATTTCAATTATAATAAAACCTGTTTGAATCAAAAAATTTTTAAAAGCTTTGGAAAAAAGTGCTGAAAAGGCGGGCCAGATAATATAAATTGCATTTGAAAAAAAAAACGCAAATCAGCCGACAGAAATAAGGACGAAAACCACAAATCGAAAGAAAAATCACATTTTTTCAAAAAAAAATACGTTTGAAAAAATTCAGTACTATCTCACTTGAGCTAAGAGGTAGTTTTATTTGAATTTTCAAGAAATTGAGCATGCCAGCAAATTTGAGCAATTCAGCAGAATTTGTCGGAAAAGTTGTTTATGGGAGAAATTCTACTTCCCGATTACAACTCAATCGCTCTCACAAATGAAATTGATTAAAAGCATGAAAATTATGGATCTTTTGATTTAAAGTATGGGTTAAAAAAGATAGAGGGGTCGAGTGAAAATGCAAAGATCCCCAATATAAAATACACCATCTTAATATTAAGCAATTTAATGTTTCGGTGTAACTTTACGCATCGATTATGTTCTCGCGTAAGCCAGGTACGTTAAATCACTTTGAAAAATACCTTGAAAGCGATTGGACATGTTATGATTATATACTTAGTTGATCTATTCTTCTCATTATTGCTTTTTGCAGGGTTTCCTCTATCACAATTGTACTTGATGATTTTTGGGAATCGCAATGAAATCAATAATGACAACGGTTTCCTGACAACGATAAAACAGAAAAACAAAACGGTAGGAATAATCCAAATTCAACCAATCAGCGTCCATTAAAATAACTTAAATTTCTTATTTTCAAGCTTATATAAATCAATTTGTCGAATACTGAATACTGATTTTTGTTTATATAATGATATATTTAATTCAATTTTTCTGTCTCTATTTCCTCTATTTAAGGCAGCGCCCCTTAACTAATTCTTTTGCATTTTCAAAACTCACCCGTAAGTAGCTCCGTTCTTGTTTAAGTACCGCACTGCCACAAGAGGGTCTACTGAGGTCATATGCACTTCGCATATCATTTTTCTCGTTTCACTGCCCTGCTCAGCCCCGGGATCCTAAGACAACATAAAATTGAAACAAGACTGCTCGTATCAGGGCGAAGCCCTGAATGTTACGACTGCCTTTTAAAGTTTTATAGAGCAGTAATAACATAATTAAAAAAATAATTAAAAAATAAATGTAATAAAATAGAATGAACTTTTTTTTCTAAAATTTATGTTCGATAACGCTACTGGGCAAAAACGAATGAGTAAAACTTTGAGTCTACAAAATTTCTTAAGTGACGCACGCCAAGCATGAGTATACATAATTGCTAAGTGACGCAAGCCAATTATGACACATCAGCAGTACCAGCCAATTTGAAAAAAAAATTACCAACTAGCATGCCTCAATTTATAGAGCGGACGCATTTTAACTAGTATACGAAACAGTAACTACGCTACAGATCCATGCTACCTTGAAGCTAAAATGCTATTTGTACCATAATTGTCAGCGTTAATATCCTTAGTATTGGCTGTACTTAATAGCTGGTTACTGACCAAAATGAATACTTTCAAAATGAACACATTTTGTCGCAACAATATTTGCGTCGCAACAATTTTTGCGTTTTAGGTTGGAAAAAAAGAGAGTCCATACTATAACACCAGCTTTGCTTGTGTAAAGATAATTTCTGTCAGGTTGAGACAGATAGGCTATCGCTACTTTTGATTTTGACACTTTCACTTTGATAATTTTGATCGACTTTTTATGTATAACTTTTAGTTTCGTTTTTCACTAGATATTATGTACCGGCAGTCGCAAACAATATGTTCAATATGTTTAAATTCCAACTTTTTTTAAAACAAATATTTGGCATTGTACTCGATCATTACTAAAGGCTGAAAAAATAAGGAAAGAATGAAAGCTTAGATACTACCATTGAATAAAATAGTGAGAAAAGGCTGCTTTTTTGCAGCGAGACTTATTCTACCATAAAACTAGTGGCCCAATAAAGAAAAATGATGGAAAGTTTGGATACTTATTGTTCCGACTTTCGATACAAAAATAACGGAATACTTGTGCTCGGGGTGGGTTTTTTTTCTTCAGACAAATTTCGACTTTTTAACTAGCCATTTTTGACGGAATTTTTTAATATCATTCGAAAGGTATTGTTGTCCTGAGCTCAAAATTGAAAAGATATTTCACCTGTGATCATTTTTCGTAAAGTTACG
Source organism: Symsagittifera roscoffensis (assembly GCF_963678635.1). Classification (NCBI taxonomy): domain Eukaryota; kingdom Metazoa; phylum Xenacoelomorpha; order Acoela; family Convolutidae; genus Symsagittifera; species Symsagittifera roscoffensis. The sequence continues at coordinate 60,886,010 of NC_087065.1, read as the reverse complement.
GGGGTTTAAAAATTGTCAATTTGGCCAACTTGGGACAATTAACGCGCGATATATTTCGCGCTATTAACGCGTAAGCGTAGATTTAATCCGTCTTAGAAATCGTTCCAAATTGCTTAACGGAAGCTTATTTGTTTGCCATAATTGATTTGTTACTAGAAAAGAAATCTATCACTTTGTACTTTATATGGCATGTGGGGGGATGATTTTCACAAAAAATCTCAATTTTTTTTACAACATTTTTTTTCAACATTTAATTTTTCCATGTTATTACTGCTTCATTAACCTTTAAAGGCAGTCGGAACATTCAGGGCTTCGCCCTGATACGAGCAGTCTTGTTATATATAGTTTGTAACCAGACGTTTTAGCGCTACAGATTCAATCAATATGGCTAAAGGATGGCGAAAGTCAAAACTAAATTGTGAGCTCATACTAAGTGTCGTGAAGCTACAAAAGCTGCCATTATGGCATTCAGGTTCAGCTTAAATTAATTTTAAAGCATCGTTAATTTACATGGTTCGCAGAACTCGAAAAAATGTGCATTAAGCTACGAGCAAGGTTGTACCCCCATCCATGACTTATTTCAAAATAGGCTCTTGAATAGTGCCCTGTATGGTGTAAAATAGTCTATCTACGTCTCGCTTACTTTGCTAATGAAAGACAAATTATATTTCAATTTTTGAACCTTGGTTGTACGCTAACGCCCCAGACAATATAATCTATTTGAAAAGAGAAAAACTCGCGTTTTCCTAGGGCTCTAATTATTTTTCTACAGAAATTGGGGCTTTGCAGTTCATGCAGGGAGGTTTATCACAACCAGTTTTTCATTGAATTTTCAGTCAAAATTGTATTTTCGAGAGTATTTTCGAGAAAAAAGTACCATACATGGTGACGTCCCATTTGTACCAACGGTCATTTGTACCAAAATGAAAAATCGGTCCCATTTGTACCAAAATTATTCAACTCGATTTCTGATTGGTCGAGTTGTGAGCCAACGAATTATTACATTAATTTCCTACTGTTCAAACAGAAGAAAACTAAACAGCAGAAGTGACCGCCGCAGTCGCGCCAACGTGTTGCGAGCTTGCCATCAGAGGGTAGGACTCTATACGAAAATTAGAGCCGGTTATCGCCGCAAAGCGGTGACGCGCGCATAGCGCGCCCACCGGCGACCTTAAACCAAGAGCTTAAAGTAGTCGGCTTAATAGTCTTGGGCCAATTGAATATTTTTGGTACTAACCCGATTGATTTTTTATTTTAGTACAAATGGGACTGATTTAAAATTTTGGTACTCGTGAATACCCACCACCATACATAATCATAAAACCTGTTTTTATCAAGCAGGAATTCCATATATAATCATTTTTTAAGCAATTTACTCAGGTTAATGTTCCAAATAAGACGACGTATTATTATTTCCTCAATCTAGTTACAAAAATTTTTAGCTATTTTCAAACAAATATCAGAGCACTCTTACCTTGGCATAAATATGAGTAGCATGCATTTCACTGCACTTAACTGTATTGCAATACAGCCACAATCGCGGGTACCAGTAGCACAGCAGTGGGAGCAAGCCCAGAGTTAAAAGAGAGAAAATGAAATAAATTAAGTGTTTCCACCTCTCAAATTTGAACGAGTGGAACTTGATCGCAAACATGTCCTGCTCATGATCATTATTCAAGTTCAATTTCTCTTCTTCTTGTAGGACGTTTTTAGCCTCTGATTTTTCCAAACTATGCTGCGAATTAATCATCTTTTTAAAGCTAAAGCAACTGCACAATGACACTTTAGGAAAATGTGTTTCGTATTTTAATTAATGATAAAGTATTGAAATCAAGGAGTGTTATGTAAAATGCAATCTATTCGACATCAGTAAGCGATATGTCAATTTCAGTATTGAATTACAGCCAAGATTAAAAAGCTCTTCACGAATTACGGGCTAAAAATCGAAACATGAACATGTCATAATCAAGTCATGCTCGTTTGCATTAACATAAATCGAAGAATAATTACTTTTTTGTCTACTCAACCTTTAAATATATGCAATTTATTCATTATTTATTTAAGTAAAACAGAACAAATGCAATAAAGTCTTTTCAACTGTTCACAACAAATGCTGCATATACCACCAAACCGAATACACCATTGAATAAAAAAAAACTTAATACATTTATCAATAGCGTATTTTAGCTTCTAAACTAACTCATGTTTGACTTGAAATAAAACTGACGTGAGATGCACAATTGTAACACCATATTCGACAACTATAAAGAGCAATTATGACCAACTTTAGCTGGGATATTTTTTCAAAACGGAGAAAAAAGACAAATGCGGAAAGTAATAATGCATTTGAAATACTCAGACCAACAAAATAGTGAGAATTCAATGTTTATCTAGTAAATTGTACATCATTGGGCCAATAAAACACATCGCCACAAGTTCACCACAAAAATTGAAAAGAGGACAGTCTTGAATGGGAAAAATGCTGATGTGGGAAAACCTGACAAAGCCGCTAGACGTCCCATTCAATTCAAAAACATTTAACACAAAATCGAATTCAAAAGAACAGCTATTTAATCTCAATAAAAAGGGATGAACTTAGATACTTCTCACCTCACGATACAAAAACATGTCATGTATTTGAATTATCAGCGCGCTCTTTCACTCAGTAAGACACACAATTGAAGCATATAGAAGATATTGCCTCAATTTAAGCATAATGTCCTTCTCAACATCGATTTTGACAAATTCAATCTAGGCGAACCAACCAATTAAAAACAAGTTTAACTTCATCATACTGAAACTGATTTAAGAAACAACAACACATGAAGTCAATTGTGATTTGATTGTTGAAAGAAACAGACCACAAACTAAACCGATAGATTCTCAGCCAAAACGCGCGCAAAAACCAAGCCAGGTCTTTATCGATCTCGACGCAGGAAGTCGAAAAAAAAAATGACACAAGCTTATTGTAGCATAACCAGGGTGGGTGATCTAGTGTATTTTTGCAGGATTTTCAAATCGCAACATAGTTTTTTTGCTAACATATCCTGCGAAGCCTACTTTTCTAGCTAGTTCAATTTTTATTTCAAGAAAAAATTTTGAAGTTATTTCAGACTGATTGGTTCGCGAAAAGTTCAAATTTCTCTAAGCCAGCATTTGCAGCTATCAGACTTTGAAATATATCAAGTTATTTCATGGATCGAATCGGTTCGCTAAAAGTTTTTTTATGCAAGTTACTGAAGCGAGCTAGCTTTGAAAAATGACAGAGTGTTCCATAGAGCGAATTATTTATTCAAGTTATGAAAAATTTCAAGCTATTTCATAGAATGATTTGGTTTGCAAAAATTTTAGGTTTTTTAGGTAAGATAACCCAATTAAGAAACTTTGAAACTTCGCGCTCTGGGTCTATCAAAATGGATGTATCACAATGGATGCAAAAATTTATTCAAGTTATGAAAAATTTCAAGCAATTTCATAGAATGATTTGGTTTGCAAAAATTTTAGGTTTTGTAGGTAAGATAACCCAATTAAGAAACTTTGAAACTTCGCGCTCTGGGTCTATCAAAATCTATGTATCACAATGAGTCAGGCAAGCTTTCAAACAAAAAATGCCAGTACAACATAATGTGAATAATTTGCATCGGAAGAAAACTTACTAAGCTCTAATAAAGCCGAAAAAACCCCAGCACAAACCCTCTTAGTCGAAAAAATCAATGAGTTATTAAAAGTTAACACGTGCACCTCACCCTCGCAACACACACACAAACACAAAATTTTATTTGCTGACCAAATGAAAAAATATGCGGCCAGTAAACCGATATAATATAGGCCAAAACCTAAAAAATAGAAAATAAATAAATAGAAAATAAAAAACAATTCAAAAAATTTAAGACCAATGAAAAGTTATAAAATGCCCTTCAATCTCAAAATACACATTCACGCACAATTTTTTCGCTTGCCGAAAGAAGCAATACGAGGCTATAAAGTCGATATAATTTAAGCCGAAACCAATCAAGACGAAAAAATGAAAAAAAAACACCGAAAAAATAATTGTCGCCATGAAAAACTTCAACAATATTCTATTAACAATTTACTAATTTGTGCGATCCACAGGAGCATAAAAACTATGTTGCACGTGAAACGACTCAACATTAAGTCAGTAATCCGATAAAATTTAAGACGAAACCGTTTGGGCAGAAAAATTTTAAAGCGAAAAAAGATACGAAGTCTGAATATTACAAACAGCCAAAGTAAATCAAAACACTAAGAACATCTACAATGTAAATTGTGTATAGAAAAAAATGTACGATGCGGTAACTAAAACGACATAACGTATGCAGACAAAAAAAAAGCAAACAAATAAAAAAAAAGTCCTGTCAGATTCGAATCTAGAACCTTTGCCTTCCCAAAAGTATTTGTTACCTCCAGACCATATGTGCTAGAGATACAATAAATTAGCTTACAGCACGGGAAAAGTAAAAAAAGTGGAAACTAGGCCAAGAAAACATTGGCAGACACTTGATAGGGCGATGATTTTTTAATACTAAATACTTCTCGTTTTAAAAAAAAACAGGCGCTGACCGGATTCGAGCCTAGGCCCTTAGTCGTCAACTAGTTTTCGTCACCAGTAGTTAAATTTGAAATTTCAAAAAAATGAGCAAGTTTGCTGCAGAACGAAATGCTGCAAAAATGATTCAGTGATTTTGCTAAACTAGTTGTTAACCCGAAAAAGTCTTTTATAACGCTTGCTATTCGCAAGCGTAATCAAAATCCGTTTTGTTTTGTAAATTCGAAAAGATATAAACAGAGTGACCGTTTGTTCACTTTTTAAGTTTCCAATAACTATGCAAATTGCTCAATTTTTGGTAATTTTTTGCGAAAACTTTTAGCAAAATTATTGTTTTTTTATACATACATATTTTGATATAATTATGATTTCTTTTTGATCATTCGGTACCCTTACTCAAAAAACTACGGGTAGACTAAAAATGGGCATAATCTCCTCAATTTTTGGGCAGTTCTTATCAAAGTTAACCATATACTTCAAAAAAAATTACACAGAGGCGAAGCTGAGCTTCGCACCACTTGAGATTAAAAATATGAATGAATATGATTAAAATCAAACGGAAAAAATTCAAAAAAACGTTCTTGTCAATAAAAATTACAACAAAAGCCCAAAATATCCAGAACAAAATTGCTTGCAACACTAGAAACTCTACAAAGAGCTTTGGGAATGCTTTAAAGAAGGCATTTTTTTTAAAAATCCTTTCTGCGGAACTAAGAAAACAAAAAAGCAGACGGACAATAATCTAAATTAGCCTTAATCAAAAAATAGTCTTAAATTTTCTATTTGTAAAAAAAAACCGGTCGCACCTGGAACCGGACTCCCGTGCTTTGTGGCCCCAAGCATGGGGGCTACATCAACTTAGAATAAAGCTGAACAATCGAGCTACGAGAACCAAGCCGACAAAAATAAACAGACGGACGATAGCCAGAAAAAGCACAAAAACTCTAGCTAGCAAAAAAACGGCAAGGTTTTGCCATCTAAAGTGGTTGTTTTGTATCTACAACACATAGGCCGGATGGTCGATTGAATTTGAAATTATAATTACCCAGCGGTAACAATGCCTAAAATACCTGAGCAAAAACCATTCATGCCGAAAAAAATTCTAAAATGAATTCTCAACTTATAAAAACTTTAGATCACTTTTCCCCTCAGAGCACGCACACGCGCACAAAAACTTTTTTTGGCGTAACGAAGCATTTAGAGGCCACTAAATTGCTATTAATTGAGCCGAAAAAAAATTAGGCCGATAAAAAAGGCAAAAAATGAAGAAAAAAAATGAAAAAAAAAGTTAACAAATCGAGCTGGTAAAATTACAACCAATGTGAAAAACAAATTTCGATTTAGCCGCAATTTTAATTTTTCAATATTTTTTTATTTTTAATATTTAATAATTGAAAATTGTGGTCCTGGTCAGATTCGAACACAGGCTTTTGAAATTCCAGGCTTATTAGTTACCACTACGCTAAGTGTACAAGAGACACTACAAAATTTGAATTCACTTAGAAGCAATGTACATCAGGAGTCCAATGAATCCTGTGGACAAATCTCGTACCCGAGTGTAATACACTTGCTTATCGCAGAGGAAAAGATTGCGAGATTTTTTATCAATTTAAATCGTAGCCCAAAAATATAGTTCTTTTTTCACAAAGCCAATAGAAATCAAGCAAAAACCAGAAAGCAGAAAAAAAACATCAACTTTGAGCAGACAAGTTGAGCCAAAAAAAACGTATGGAAATTTTTTTAAAATTGTCAAGTCCGCTGAAACCACATTGAACAACACTTGCACCTGCAACTACAAGAGAGTTGTTTACAGTACAAGTAACATCCAAGATGCGGCAACTAAGCTGACGAAAGTTGAGCAGAAAAACAAGTCCGACAACTTAATTTTTTCCTGGAAATGAGTTTCAAGTGCATACAAACAATTGAGAAAAATGGATCATTAGAAACTTCTTCTTTTTTTTTTATTCCGAGGAGAATCTTAACATTCAAAACTACTAAAAAATCATCTGAGCGTGATAACATCAAATTTGAGTGTGAACAAACCTGGAAACTTTTTTCCTCAAAACAAATGACAAAACGAATACAACCATTACGAATGTTTTCACTAAACTTATTGGCACTTCAATAAATACAAACTAGCGTGTAACGCACCTCCGGTGCTTCTAATTTTTGATAACTCATGAAAAACCGCATATATTGGAAACGAGATCTGCAGTCTTTTAGTGTACTCTGACACCACCCCATTACAGGTTGGGTAATTTCAAATTTTTTAATTCCAAATTTGAAAAAAAATTAGAGCGTCATCTAGAATCATAAAAAACGTCATATATCGAAACTTAAAAGATTAAGCATTCATTTTTAGAGGCAAGATTCGCGACCCCTGGGTGTACGCTGACAATCATATGGTTGTCTCTTCATCAAGTAAGGAGTTTCAAATTTTGTAATTTTTTGTACGAAATTCTTTGAAAAATTTTTAAATAAAAAAACATAGCATCTCGGAAACTAAAAGCAACTAAGCAGTCGCATTTGGACGCAAGATTTGCAACTCTTGAGGGTACACTCACATTACTCAATGACATGGCTGAGAATTTCATATTATGAGAAACTTTTTAAATTTATGTTTTCCGAAAACTTTCCAATTAAAACACTAAAAACGTCAAATCTCGAAAACTACAAATATGGGTTAGTCACACTTGGAGGAAAAAGTTACAACTCCTGAGAGTACCCAAGCAGCACCCAAGTACAGGGTTGTGATTTTTAAAGTTTATGAATTTTTTTAAATTTAAGTTAATTTTGAAAAAGTTAAATTTAAGTTAATAAAAATTTTGAAAATCACAAAAAACGTCATATCTGGAAAACTACAAAGATTTGAGCAGTCATAACTGGAGACCAAATTCGCAACCCCTGAGAGTACTTTGAAGGCACCCAACTACAGGGTTTGGAACTTCAAGTTTTGTAAACTAAAAAAATCACAAAAACTGTCGTATCTCGTACACTAAAATGATTTGTGCATTCATAATTGGAGGCCAAAATTGCAACCCCTTGAGGAATCCTGACAGCATCCCACAATCGGCTGCTTAACTATAACTCGGTGAAATAACCACTTAATTCAAACTGGAAAATCGAAAAAAAAATCCTAACCATTGCAATATACGTGAAAAAATATCAACGTGAAAAAATTCGTGAGCTTAAACGTGAAAAAAATTCTTTCGTTAAACATGCAAAAACAATACAATGAAAAAGCTTAAACGTGGCGAGATAGTGAAGCCCGCATTTAAATAGATAATAGATTTGAAGCTCTTTCAACTTCTACAACCTTTTTTGACAGACATTAGTTGATAAAACTAACCTACTTAGGAAAACTGGTCGGATTGATTTTTGTTCCAGAGAACTCTGAAAAGGAAGGCAACTTATAAGCTTAAAATCAAGCTTCACATCTGCTTTCATTTTCAACTTTGAGACTGAGAAGCGTATAACCTATGACTTTTTTCCGCCAATTGAACTGTTGTTACTCAGAAGCGAAGCAAAGCTTTGTACTACTTGTGAAACAACACAAACATAGCATGACAAAATAGCACAAAGATATTGAACGATATTGAGACAAAAGCCGCTAAAAAGAAAAAAACTTTCTGAACACGTCTAGAAGAGCTAGATCTACCAAAATTGTCTCAGCTTTGTCTCAATTTAATATAAAAAAATCATTCTAAACTGAAAAAACATGGTAAACAAGACAGTTGAAAGTTAAATTTGCATCAACACAAACCTTACGAAGTTGAAAGAGCTAAATAGAAGAAACATAATCGACATTTTTGAAAAAAAAATCATAGAAAAAAAAATAAAATTACCCCCTCAAAAGACTCGTATACATAAGAACCTTGTGTCGCTCATTATGAAAGCGTTAAATTTTAAAATGTATTCTCATTTTGAAAGCGTCACCTAGAAACCTTATGGGGCCTCTGGAGAAACTTGGAGGCCAGATTTGCAACCACTGAGAGTCCCTGAGAGCACCCTACTATAGGGTTAGGAATTCAAAATTTTAGGTATTTTTTTAAACCTAAGTTTCCCAAAAAAAAAATTAGAAAAAAAACGTCTTATCTCGGAAATTAAACTGATTTGAGCATTCATATTAAGATGAAAGGTTTGATGCGCCTGGTTGTACGCTGACAAAAAGGTTGTATCTTCATCAACTTAGTAGTTTCAAATTTTTTTGTATTACTTTGATCTTTGAGAACTTTTGAAAAAATCAAATAATGTCACATCTCGGAAACTCAAAGCATTTGAGCAGTTGCGTTTAGCAGTCGCATGTGGCAAGATTTGCAACTCTTTAGAGCACCCTGACAACAACGAACTATAGCGTTGGGAATTTCAAATTTCGAAAAAAAATAATTTAAATTTTCCGAAAAATTTGAAAAAAATCACAAAAAACATCACATCTCGAAAACTACAAAGAATTGAGCAGTCATATTTGGAGGCACGATTTGCAGTTTTTGAGAGTACTTTGAAAGGACCTAATTGCAGGGCTGGGAATTTCAGATTTAAAAAAAAATCATAGTTATTTGAGTTTTCTGAAATTTTTTGAAAAAATCACAAAAAACGTCATATCTCGAAAACTACAAGGATTTGAGAAGTGAGAATTGGAGGCAAGACTCGCAACCCCTGAGAGTACCCTGACAGCACACAACTACAGGGTGAAAATTTCAAAAGTTGAGAAATTTTTTCAATTTAAATTTTCTAGAAATTTTTTGAGAAACCTCGAAAATTGCCTATCTCGTTTAACCAAAAAGAATTTGGTTATTCATATATGGAGGCCAGAATCACAAAACCTGGGAAAACTCTGACAATATCCTACTATTGCGTAGCTACTTTCAAACTTGATGAAAAAAAACACTGAAATCAAACTGGAAAATCGAAAAAAAAAACCTTAACCATTGCAATATACGATATAGCTTAAACTTGAAAAAAATCATTTGTTAAACACGCAAACATTATACATTGAAAAAGCTTAAGCTTCGCGAGATAGTGAAGCCCGCATTTAAATATGTAAAAAAAGATAATAGATAGATAATAGATGAAAGTCAAAAAATTAGGCGATGGGTAGACAGACAATCAAATTAATTAAAAAAGCAGGTAGACAGACTTAGTTTGGCCTCGAAAAATAATACTGAAAAATTGATGACCTTGCGAAAAATTAATTGAAAAATTTTGTTAAGCTTTTGCAATATATGATATAGCTGAAACATGAAAAAATTCTTTCGTTAGATATGCAAAAATGTTATGCTTTAACATGGGAGATAGCTGTCAATCGCATTTAAATATAGTATAGATAGGTAAGAACGAAAAGTGCTGCGAAAACAATGTTTTGTTGTGATAATATTTGCTAAATTTAATTTGTATGATCATAAAAGTTGTCAGCTCCTAAGATTGTTGGATGTAGCTCAATGATACAGGGTTGTGATTTTTGAAATTTGTGAATTTTTAAAAAAAAAAAAAAATCACAAAAAACTTCATATCTGGAAAACTACAAAAAATTGAGCAGTCATATTTCTAGGCAAGATTCACAATCTTTGAGAGTACTCTGACAGTACTCAACTACAGGATTGGGAAGTTCAGATTTTAAAATAATAATCGTAATTTAAATTTTCTGAAAATTATTTTAAAAAATCTCAAATCGTCTCATTTCATTAAATAAAATGATTCGGACATTCAAAATTGGAGGCCAAATTCGCAACCTCTAATTTGATATTGGGCTTCTCAATTTAAACTCGGTAAATTAACCACTAAAATCAAATTGAAAAAACGAAAAAAAAATTCTTAACCATTGCAATATACGATATAGCTTAAACATGCAAAAATAATACGTTGAACAACGTGTAAAACAAACTACTGGATTAGAAGAAAAAGTCTACGCTCCAAACTGATAACGCCTGCTAGTCGCATGCATATTAATACCGAGCAAATTAACAAACGGAGAAAAAATTTTTAAAATTTTTTTTTTTTTTCAATTTTCATTAAAATTTTTTCATAAAAAAATCTTAATTTCAGCAGTGACTTAAAACTCAATTGCCTCTACCAATGGGGTTCAGAATTGGTTTTCAGAAGTTATTCAGAAACTGGCATTCGGAAACTAAGCCGATTAAAAAAAACAGACGGTCGAAAAAGTATAAAATTTCTTGTTTGCAAAAAAAAAACAAGTCCCGGCAAGATTCGAATCACAAGCCTTTCTCGTCTCAAGCCGGTGAGTTAACTCTACGTCAGATGCGCCTGATAGCCGATTGATTTGAAATTATCATGCAACAATTTGAAACATGTGTAGCTTTAACGAGCGGCTAAGCCTTGTTAACAAAGTTGTTAACAGGAAAAAAGTCTAGTACCCGGTTGCAACACCCTTGCTTATGACAAGGGTAATTAGAGAGCATAAATTACCCAACGTTAAGCTAATTACTTTTCAAGAAATTGAAAGAAAAACCGACAAAAGTCAATTTGGCACGTGAACTTTTTTTCGAGACTCCTTGAAAAACTCAAGGTAAATAAGTGTCTCCTCTGCGTTCTAATCAACTAATTGAAGACGCAAGAGGAAAATTACCAAACAAAGACAAAAATTAGGCCGATGCTTTCTTACAATTCTAAGCAAACAAAACACTGTTTAAATTGTGCTTTGTTGCTATGCAGAAACATTTGTTTTTGTTGCTACGCGTTTTTGTAGAAAAAATTTTGAGCAACATTTAAAATGTCGTTCAAGTTTTTATATAAACATAAAATTTTGTCATAACCAAGCAAAACCATGGGTTTCTGGAAAACCAAATCATCAAAAAATGTTCAGAATTATCATGCTTCAATGCTTAACATTTTAGATTTTCATTTAAAAAAAAAACAGAACAACTCAAGCTAAGCAAAACAAATGCCTTTTAAACTGACTTTTTTTAATCTTAAAACCCAAAACTAACACTGAAAATTGAATTCAAATTATGCTGACCCATTTTATTGTGAAAATTAGAATGTTGAAAACGAATTCAAATGTTGCACCATATTCATTCTAATAAAATTCAAAGCAATTTTGTGAGCATTAATTTTTGTCTAAATTCCACCCAATTTGAGAAAAACGCGTATTAAATTTCAGGTTTTATCCTTTTTGTCCGGAGAAATTGAATACACCAAAAACCGGAACCTTCGAACCGACAAAAAACCATCCAAAAATTGAACCATAATCCACTTCACAAATTTCCAACGAAATATAATGCAACTCAAACTTTAAAGGCTCCAAATGAGCAGTGTCAAATATATCAGAATTTTTTTTACAAGTTTCAAACGGTAGCCATAACCTTGCGGATTGATAGAAAACAAATCGAAGAATATCTGCACGCGGTTTCGCATTAACGGCTAAGATTCGATTTCGATTAAGGGAAAAATGTTAATTATCCACGAATACACCATGAAATTTTCCTGCATCGGCGATACGGAGTTCGCAACACTTGCGAAGCGATACAACCAAAAGATCGAATTTCAAGATAGAAAAAAGAAAATGAGACGGAAAGTACTAAAACAATTAATTGAAAACAAGTATGTTGAAAAAATTTATAAAAGTTTTTTGATTGCGTCGACTGACAATCAGTTTAAGGAAAACACAGACGATATACGCAATTACCAGTATTGAATAAGCATTCACACTTATCAAGCACCCACTTAGTCGAAAACACTGGGGTCGACTACAAATCAATTAAGCGAAAAGAAAAAAAAAAAAAAAAAAAAAAAGGAACGTCTTCAAATGTTCAAAATCAGGGATGGTAAATTTTCAAATAACAGAAAAACTTTCAAGAGAGTAGCCGATCGGAGCTTTGCCTCACTTGTTATACTGCATAAACCTAGCATTGCAATTTAGCTGCAACAAGCTATTGCAAAAATATTGAAAAAAAAAACGATTACAAAATAATCATATTTTTGTCTTGAATGGTGTTCAATTTGAAGAAAACACGTCCAGCAATCACCGGCGGCAAATGAGTATTTAAAACATTTATCGATCGGCAACTAAGCCGATAAAAACTTTTGTCATGAAAAACTTTTGCGCTCTCAAATTGAGGAGGGGGTGTGAAAATGTTTCCTTTCAAACGAAGCAGTATTGGTACACTACGCCGACAAAATAAAAGCTGAAACTTTTAAGATCGAATAAAGTAAGAAAATGTTGAGAGAAAAACGATAACAAAAAGGGGAACTATACACAGCTAGGGTTACAAAGTTCAGAAATTACACGAGTGAAACAAATGCAACAACCATAAAAACTACACTAGGTACAAAAAATTCCGTGATGTGCAACCAAAATGAAAAAACATAATCAGACATACAATAGAATGAAAATGTTTTTGAAACTGAATAATTCGCGTTTTCAAACAAAACTGGTCCTAGCCGAATTCCAACCGCGGACATTTGTTGTCCCATGCGTAGTCGTTGGTTTTAGGTCAAGTGAAAGAGAAGCCCACAAGCTTGAATTTATCCAATCAAGATATCAATAGACAAGTTGTTAAACAAGTTAAGCTGAAAAAAAAATATTTCGATTTAAGAACTCATGCTAGATCGAAGACGCAATTACAGTTTAAATTGCTTGTATCTGAAAAAATTAAGCCGAAAAATAAATAGACAAACGACGGTCCGACAATTCAATTTTCCAAGAAAATTCATTTTATGCTTATAAAAAAAGCGAAATTCACACTTCAGACCTTTATTAATAGACCAAATGGGAATTGACCTTGAAGTTGTTGAGGTTCGATAGAAAAGCAAGTATCGATGAGGTTCGATAAAAAAAGCTTTGTAAGAAAAGTTTTTTACGCGAAAAATTCTTGTTCCCGATTACAAGTCACTTCCACTCGCAAGTGATATCAATATTTGTATTAAATTACTTTGTCATAAACTTGTCAATAGCTTTAATGAAACGGGGAGACAATTTGCTTGAGGATTAGATTGGAAAAGATCAACTGTTTGTATCTTAAAGCTATATGCTGAATGAATATGGACCACCTACTGGATCTGGAACAAAAACGATACTCAAATACTTAAATTAAATTAAAACAGAAACAATCGTAGAGAACTATTTAAAAGAGTACAATAGCGCAGCAAAGAAGCACTCAAAAAAGACATATATTACATCACTAATCCGAAAACTTTGACTTTTCCCCCAAAAACACACGTTACCTTATAAAAACGAAATACCGACCGACAAGAATACTAATTCGCATTGATCAGCCAATCAAATGTTCAGATGCATCCTTCTCGAGATGGCTCAAATTTGACTTGAAACGTACATCACTTTTGTGAAACGTACAGTAACTTTTTCAAAGAAATAAAAACTATGTCACAATAAAATCAGCCATTAAATTAGTTTGTACATCTCAGGACGTAGCAGTTTATGTTATATTCAATTCGAATACCATTTTCCTTTCCAGTCATCCGGTTTTTGGGTTTCGCGTATGAGTGCGTGCTTATGTATCTTTCTTCTACTTGTGACTGGTGTCCCTTGACCTGTAGACTATCCCGTGTGACTTCAGTTCCTGCTGGATGTGGCGAGGCAGAGTGCCTGACACCGAGATTGCATACATGCCTTGAACACACTTGTCCACCCTCTGCCACTTACCAACCCACGACTCCTAAACATGGACAATGCGAATAGCACTTGCTAATCGGATCAAACAAGTTGAAGCGTATTCAGAAAGGTTTAGCATCAATAACACAACGTGAGTAGTCAGTACCGTTAGAGACATCTTCTCATCAATTGATACCAATCAAAGGTTGCGAATTTGTGGGGGATGGTCGAACTATCTTTGGTACTATTAAACGTGGTACAATTATGATAGTTAGGTTTAAAATTTAGATATCTCTAATCTTTCATACTTCTGGTTTTTTTTCAGGGACCCAACTATCATGCTATTACTATGAATAAACCTATTTTAACATTTTCAGCGCGGATATTTTCGTCAAAATGCTGTCTTTTTAGAAATTGAGGAGAGATCCGATTTTATTCACGTAGATGAAAGGCCGACGAAACTTTGGGAACACTATTAAGCATAAGCATAAAGATAAGAATAAACAGAAATGAAATTGATAATTGCTTTATTCTCCAATCAGTTCAGTCTGTTAGTTATGGAGGCAAACACATCAGACTGCTGATCTCGAAGCTTTTATGTTTTTTTTTTGGTAAAAACTAAACCAAATTGAAAAACATGTACCACAAGGTATTTTTTAATCGGCTGCAAAATCCAACAAACAAAATCCACTTTCGAAACTTCGAAAATCCAAGAACGTTTTTTTTTCTTCGCCATTTGGAAGTTTGCTTTAGGAGAGAAGAGTTTGCCTTCCTTTCAGTAAAACAATCTGAACTTAAACTTAGAGACGAAACGGAGCTTTGCACTACTTGCACTTGCGATACAAAATAACAGAGAATAGCAGAGGTAGCCGAAAGCCACGAAAGAAAAAATGAAAAACGCAATAAACCACTACAAAATTTTCATACGTCTCAAAAACTCAATTGTATAAGAACCTGTCGCAGAGCACGAATGCTATCATTAATTAAGCAGCAAGACAAAAATCACTGATCGGTAACTATGCCAACGAAACTTGGTTAGGTGCTCGTAAGTCAGGGAAAAAAACTTGTCTAACGAAGTATAAGACAAAAAATTTTTTGAAAATCGTAGATTTAAGTAATCTCAGAAGCACACAAATGCAATTAAACCTAGTTTCATTTTTCGAACGACATAATATAGGGCAACTAAATCGATTAAACACGCCTAAACCAATTAAGTCGAGAAAACTTTTTACGCGAATTATACAATCATGGAACATAATTACCTGCAACGATTAAATTTTGGATATGGTTTTGTCCAAAACTTGAAGAAGATGAAGTATCAAAAATGAGCGTATTAAAGAAATTCAGCCAAAAAATTAAACCAAAACACGATCCTGCGAAAAACAGATTTTTAAAATCAAGAGATAAATTTACAGATAAACTTTTGGAATTTTTTGAAAAATTAGTGATATTTCATTTAAAAAAGGTGCCAATACCTTTGAACTAATATAAAAAAAACTTGTTAAAAATTAAAAGCAATAGAAAGCTCAATAGCAAGAAAATAAGCATGAAAGGACCGACGTAGAAACAAAAGCCATGCAGAAGAAGAAACATTTATTTATTTTTTCCTTCACTTAAAGAACCGTTTTTTGAGAACGCTTTTTGAGAAAATCTACTAAAATTTAACACTTCTAGCCTTATCATGAGCAAAGATTATCATTTTTTTTCGACATATATTATCTGATCTAATGGCAATTAAAGCTTTACAAACCTGATTCTATTGGCTAAAACCGGCAACAGAGCGCTTAATCCAATATTAACAAGGGTACCCAGTTACTTTGGAAGTAGGACAGAATTTCCCGACCATACACTTAACAAACACATAAAAAAGCTTTTCCAGGCATTTTTTCCAATAAGTGATGTTTTTTGTGCGGCGAGTAAAAGGATCTAACAAAGACCTAAAAATTAGGCATATTCGGCAATCATAAAAAATAGGCAAATCGGGCAACCGTTTCAGTCAAAAACGGAAAGAAAAAGAACACGAAAATCAAAAAAAAACTTTTAATTTCTTTTCACTTATTTTTTGCATTATTATTTTTTTGAAATTTGGAAAACTTTTATTCCAAAGACGGCGCTAACAAATTTTCAAAAATTATTTTCACTAGACCTAAAATAGAGTTTCAGGGTTTATTTTTCTAAACTAAGCATGCTCGCGTGCTTTTTTGTTCGAAATTAGAATAAAACTCAAACCGGTTTTTCTCGACAATGGGACAACTTTTTGAAAATTTTTCATTGTCGCTCGAATTAGGGCAGAAAACAATTTAGTATGATACATAACTGCACCCAATACGATTACTATTTATGAATTTATGATAAATGATTTGATAGAAAAATAAAAAAAGGCTTATCGCTCGCTTTACTCGGTCAAAAATAGACGAAAATTTAAAAATGGTTTTCCTCAGCACTCGGCTGTAAAGGCTTTATTATGATGTATCCGATGATTGTTCGTGCAACCTAATTTTTGAGAGGAAAACAGAAGAAAAAACTTAAAAACACCCGAATACAAAATTCTTACCCATTTTCAATGGTCGGAACAAAAACCAGTTGACGAAAAACTGATCAAATATTATATCAAGAAAATTGCGCGTTGACCCCTGATTTCAATTATCTTCACCAAAAACAATATGAATAATATAGCATGCCACTCAAAAATTAGCGAGTTAGTTTTTGAATAAATCTTCATCTGCAAACAAATTTTTTTATGATTCAAATGTTTCTTTAGTTGTTTCTTAAGAGTGTCCACTAAGCCAAAATTAGGCTTTCTTAAATTAATTGGAAAATTTGATTCGATTACAATTTACAGTGGCGTGAAATTTCAACATTCAAAATCCTAACTTCTGGGCCAAAGACTTTAAAATCTCATACAAAATATCTGAAATGTGTAGGACACAAGATATTCGGCAGATGAGCAGACAGAAATAAAGCCGACAAGCCAATTAGCTGATAATCAATCAAAATTTTTTAGCCCAAAAATAATCGACAAAATCCATACATGTACTGAAATCAAGGTGTTATACACAATTCGCAAACTGAACCGAGAGCTTAATCGAATACCGAAAAATCATAATATCGATGTTAAAGCGTAACATCGATGTTTTTATCGCTATTCGAACAACTAGATCTATCAAAATGAATAAAAATAGTTTTGGAAACACGTGCCCAGACAAAAGAATGCAAAATTAGGATCGGAACAAATTCTTAAAGAATATTGTAAAAAATGTAGAATCTCCCTTTCCCTCAAAACACATTCGTGCACAAAAACATTTTCGGTCATCAAACGACGCAACAAGAGGCGGCTAAGTCAATTTTAAAAAGCCGAAACCGATTAAACCGAAAAAGACAAGACGAAAAAAGACAAAAAAAAAACGAAATTTTAACGAATCGAGTAGGTAAATTTACAACCAAATTAAAAATTTCAATTCAGCCAGAATTTTATAAAGCTAAAATACTTAAACTAACTACAGTGAAAAATCTTACAGCAAAAAAACGATTCTTAGATCTGGAAACTAAGCCGACAAAACGGAAGCAGACAAATAATAGACCGAAATTGTTTTGAAGCTGAAAATTTACCGTTTGAAAAAAATAGGTTCTGGTCAGATTCGAACCCTGGAAATTTGTTGCCCCAAGCGTATTCGTTACCTCCGGGCTAAGTGTACAGGAGACAGTAGAAATTTGAATATATTATGAGCCAACGTACCAACAGGATTTGATGAGTCCTGCGAACAAAGTTGTTTACGGTGAAAAAATGTCTAGTACCCGATTGCACTACACTTGCTTATCGCAAGGGTAAAAATGACAAGAAACTAAAAAAAAAATTAAAAAGTAACAAACCGCGATAATTAAGGTCGCCATCTAGAAAGGTGAAAATAAAGCAAACATTTTTCAGAAAACATCACATTTCAAGAAGCTCGATGTACCATTTACAAAGCAATCACGATTCCCTGCATAAGCGACGAGACATGTAAGTTGGAGAGTATATTGGTAACTTACCATTTCTAAGTTCGTTCTAAATTTATCATTATGCAAACAAAATTATTTACGGGGGAAAAATTCTAGTATCCGTTTGCAATACCCTTGCTTACAACAAGGGTAAAAAATAGCGAAATCAAACTAGATCTATCGAAAAGACTATATTTGAAACAATAACGCGCCAAGATAAAAGAATTTGAAACTAGCATCGAAAGAAATGTTATCATGCGGTAACAAAGCCGCGTGAATACCTTAAAAGAAACGGATATTTAAAATAACCAACTCAACCATGCTTAATATTTGCAACCGAGAGGAGTAGGATTTGCAGAGGACGAAGATGTGAAGGTGTCTAGAATTGAGTCCGGTGGACAAGTTGTTTACGAGAAAAAAGTCTAGTAACCGATTGCAATAATCAGTACCCGGTAATCAGTATATTAAGAGCATCAACAACTAGCCTTGAACAAACATAAATTCGGAGCTGATTTACTCTGTAGCACAACACATCATCTGAATTATAGACTGAATTCAACATGACTGTCATGGATAAATCTCTCACCTCAGGACTCGTGAGAGCAATCATGCCTTCGAAGTTGGAACTGGTGAAGTCATGCACGTTCTCCGAGTTGCTTCGCATGTGTAGAAAATCATCACAATTGTCGCATCCGTCTAACTCAAACTGGTCTTCTGTCTTAATGAGTGAACAGAGGAGACATGCCCTTAGTTTTCTGATCTCATGGGGAAGACTTTGCATCTTCATCTCAGCTGTCGCCGGCCCTCCTTCGCTGTACACCAAATCCTCTTCCATAATAGCAGCACAAATTAGAAGCACACACGCAGTTCAAATGAAAAATAAAAAGTTTATTTTCTATTAAGACTTTTAAAAAAAATTGATGTTAAAAACTACATGTCTTTAATCTGAAATGAAAATGTATTTGGTCAACGACTCAGCAAAGGCTATTAATAATGTGAAATTTTGACCCAAAATCAATTTTACATTACGCCCAAATAAAACGCCAGTTTTAAAAAATATATATTATTCAAATATAACTCATACTCGAAGCTACGAATTATCGTTCACTTGCAGTTTTAAATTGATGATTGAATTTAACAAGATATAACCCAATCAGTTCACGTTCTAGTATCAACTTCGCTCGGAGAATTCTAAAAAACTTCAGCCTTGTTTTGATCTCTTCAACCATCGCCTCGTTTTTACACAGCATGTAAGCCTCAAATCTGGTAACAGCTGAAAACAACCATCCATAGCATACCAATACATCGACTATGGTAACAAATTGAGCATCCGAATAAATCGGATCAGAATTCTGAATCTTCGAAGCTTTTATGTACTCTCGAATGAAATTTTCGCGTTTTTTTCTGCCGGGAAGTTTCAAAAGTGTTAGTCTTACATTTCCACCGCCAATATCTTCTCGACACTGAGTGTACAAAAATGAGGCCAAATCGTAGCCCCACCAATGCATGGAAATCATGTCAAAATCAATGATTTTGTAATTAGATTTTCGCTCATCGACGAGAATATTATTTGGATAAAAATCGTTGTGACAAACTTTATGTACAGCCCCACGCAACTTCAGCTCGGAGTTAATCCACAAAAAACTTTCATGTGCGTCAAAACTTGTCTCGATAGTTTTTTGAATATAACTCAAATTCTTCTTCACTCGTTCCTGTTGGTACTGCATACAAATCCACTTTTCAGGTAAATTTTGCAGATCATCAAAACTCTGCAACTTTATGTGGATACTCGCAACGAGTCTTGCAACTTGTTTCCAATCAAACAAACCCACTTGTAAAGGACTCCCTGAAAACTCCTGGATTTCGAACCCAGACGATGATTCATAATGTAAAATCTTCGGGGCTAAATCGTAACTCGAGAGATATTTCTGAAACTTAAGAGAAACAATCTGAGTTTCAGCCTCAGAACTTTCGTTACTGATTCTAGTTTTAAACACAAACCTGCGATTTTGCGCCCCTTCGCTTGAATGTTTAAAACTGACAACGAAGACAGAGCTAAATATTCCGGTTTTACATTTCTGGTACGAGTAAGAAAGATGATCTTGTTCTGAATCGGTCAGAAACCCTCTGCACTGTTCTATAATATCATCGATTTGCATAGCTGAGGGCAAATAATGAAAGATCGAAGACCATTTCTTATCTGACACGTTTTACTTGTTTATCTCAAAATGGTCAACAAAACTGCAAGTTTGAAAACATGTATCTTTAGTTTATAAACTCTGGCTTAAATTCAACTGAAGAAGCTTAACAAAATTGATCTGGATCTGTTGCAAGCGCCAAAGAAAAAGAACTTCAGAAAATAAATCCGTATCGAGATGAGCTGGTCCGAGACTTGCTTCTCAAGCTAATTTACGACGAAATTGAGGCTCGCTTGAGAAAGGGAGGGTACGAGAAATTTGTCAAAATTTTTTTGAAGTAATTGTTGTTAATCACCCTTATTGAAGCAAAAATATATTGAGTAATTTCATTTTCCCATGACTATAAATTAAAAGCATCTTTTCCTATTATTTCCGCTTTTCAAATATAGCCAGCAGACAAATGGAAAATTGTTTCTGAAATCAAGGATACCAACATTTTTTTGGATTTTTTCTAGTTCCATAAAACAAACTGCATCATCTAACAACAATTATGCAAATCAAGCATCTTCTTTGGTTTACAAATTTTTGTGATGAAGTAAAGCAGCTTACAAAAACTTCCTTAGAAGATAATAATTTTTTCTACTGGAAACTCTCAATCTTAAATTCTCCTTTGACACTAAAACTAATCAAGCTTTTTCGTGCATCAAAAATTCAAAACCAATCAGGCGGGTTAAAGGAAAAAGAGCCTTAATTTTGAATTAAGCAGCTTTGCGATTGAAGCGCGTAATTTCTCTTCAATTTAACAAATAAGTATGAAATAAGCTTTAAAAACAAACCAGAAAAATAGGATATAAAAAAAGGGATATAAAAAGGAGATATAAAAAAAGATCTAAAAAAAGATCTAGAGATATTAAAAAAAGAGATAAAAAACAGAGATCCAAAGACATATAACACAGGAGCGAAGTTGCACTTCGCAAACACAAGCAAAAATATGACCGACAATGCTACTGGGAAAAACTGAATGAGTAAAACTTTGAGTCTACAAACTGTCTCAAGTGACGCACGCCAATTATGAGTCTACATAATCGCTAAGTGACGCAAGCCAATTATGACGCATTAGCAGTACCGGTCAATTTGAAAAGAAATTTACCAACTAATATTCCTCAATTTATAGAGCGGACGCATTTTAACTAGTATACAGAAACATTCAATAAAAACATCCGACCCTCCCCAGGTTCGAACCCTCTTATTTTGCTGCTGGTCGCCTTCCCCACCTCTACGCTACAGAACCATGATACTTTGAAGCTAAAGTGCTAATTGTAATATAATAGTGTGTGTTAATATCCTTTCCTTAGCATTGGCTGTACTTAATAGCTGGATCAAAATGAACACTTTCAAAATGAACACATTGTCGCAACAATTGCATCGCAACAATATTTGCAACTTGGGTTGATAAAAAAAAAGAAAGCTCATTCTATAACACAAGCTATGCTGGTGTAAAAAAGGGATATAAAAAATATATGAAAAAGAGATTAAAAAAAAGAGATATGAAAAAGAGATCTAAAAAATCGAACAAAGAGATATGAAATATTTTTAAAAAGATATTAAAAAAGAGATATAAAAAAGAGATATAAAAAAGAAATCTAGAAAAAAGAGATATAAAAATGATATTTAAAAAAGAGATACAAAAAGTAAGCATGAACACCTTAAGAAGAAACAGCATGCACTCCTTGAGGCTACTTCAAAACCCTCTGGACATAATGAACTTAAAAGAAAAGATCTAAAAAAAGATATAAAAAAGAGATATAAAAAGAGATATAAAAAAGGAGATGCAAAAAGAAAGAAAGAAGTCCTTAAGAAGAAACAGCATGAAATCCTTGAGGCAGCTTCAAAGTCCACTGGACATCATGGACTACCTTGAACGAAACGTGATCGGTGCAACTACCCTGACATACAGTCCCTTCGGCACCCGACAAATAACGTACGCGGATTTCACCGCGTCAGGCCGATCACTCCGTTGCATTGAAGACTACATCCAATTTGAAGCGCTTCTCTGGTCCGGTAACACTCACACTCAGTCATCTTTCTGCGGACTCTAGACGACAATCCTTCGCGAAGAAGCGCGAGACACGATTCGAATGTCCTGCAACGCGCCAAAAGATGAACACGTGGTGATTTTCACAGGAAGTGGGTGCACTGCAGCAATGCACAAAATGATAAACGTCCTTGACATCAGCGAAAACAATCCGGCCATTGTGTTCATTGGACCTTTTGAACACCACAGTAATGTTCTACCCTGGCGAGAGAACAAGCACGTTGAGCTCATCAGAATCAATTTCAATCAATTCGGCGAATTCGACGTAGATCAATTGGAAAACTATTTGAAGAAATACAAATCAGATCCGAGAAGGAAAATCGGATCCTTTGCCAAATCGAGTAACGTCACAGGGGTGTTGACAGATTGTCACAGAGTTGGTACTTTGATGCACAAACACGGAGGAATTGTCATGTGGGATTATGCAACAGGAGGACCGCACCAGAAAATTTACGTCAAGGGAGAAGGCAAATACAAAGACGCTGTGTTTATTTCCGTTCACAAATTCCTCAGAGGTCCCCAGACACCAGGAATTCTGATTGCTCGCAAGTCTTTGTTCGAAAACAAAGTTCCACACAGTCGCGGTGGTGGATCTGCGCTCTATGTACCGAGAATTGAACAGAGATACTTGGACAACATCGAAGCCAGAGAAGAAGGTGGAACACCTCCAATCGTGCAGTGCATTCGCGCAGGACTGGTCTTCAAAGTGAAAGAGTCCATTGATTCAACAGTAGTTGCAGACCGCGAAACGTTCCTCGTAAATAAAGCTATGGAGAAGTTCAAAAACATTCCAGGCTTTCATTTATTGGGAAGCTACTTCCTACAGCGAGTGCCAGTATTCTCGTTCCTCGTATTCCACGAACACTCGGGTCTCTACTTGCACCACAACTTCATAACTCAAATTTTAAACTATCTTTTTTGTCTGCAGTGTCGAAGTGGGTGTGCATGTGCCGGACCTTACGCCATTGACCTGCTGGAATGGACGAGGAGGTGGAAGAGAGATTCGTGAAAGCGTTCGACCAA
The DNA here is from genome assembly GCF_963678635.1 of Symsagittifera roscoffensis. NCBI lineage: Eukaryota > Metazoa > Xenacoelomorpha > Acoela > Convolutidae > Symsagittifera > Symsagittifera roscoffensis. Next base: position 60,862,641 of record NC_087065.1, on the reverse strand, counting down.
GACACTTCCAAAGTCGACTCCATCAAACCTGGATTCTGTCGGTTCAGCTTGGCGTTCTACAGCTCAGACCAGGAAAGTGACTTCATTCTTGATGCCGTCGAATTTGTATGCAAATTCGGAATTTACCTGCTGCCATTCTACCACTTAGACGTTAAGAGCGGAGTCTGGAGTCATGTACAGTCAAATAAACATGCGCAGAAGTTCCCGCACTTGGACGAGTTTAGATGTACAGACAACCTAAGTGATGAGCTCGAACAAAATTCACTGAGCTCGAAACAATTCAGCCGTTTAAAGTTCAAAACATACAACAGATACCTCCTAGAGGCAGGGCAACTTGTGGAAAAAATAATGAGCGGAGACGAGACGCTACCGACGAGGAGCAACAATGTCCAATTGGAAGGCGGATACGAGGAACCCATTTCGTGGTTCATGACCCAAAAAGAAGCCTTGAAATGGGTGAATAGTCCAACAATGGCCAAAATGCAGAGCAGCGGCCTCTACCTATTATTCCGTGTCACTACATTTCCAGATCCGACAGCAGAGAGGAAAGAAAAACACAATATCGAGGGCAAACAGATACGCCCTCTCCGTCCAATCAAAATCCAAACTATCGGAGATGAACATATATCAGCAGCAGCCAATAGCAGTTCATTTGACAATACTCCCATCTCTACTCCAAAATCAGTCCCTCAGTCCAAAATCAGTTCCTCAAAAAGTGACAGTGTCGATAACCGAAAAGCCATTGTGAGCACACCAAGGACAAGATCACTCACAACAGAAAATGGCGACTGAAGCATACCAAGCTTGCAGCGCAACCATCAACATATCAACGCTCACTGCAGACAGCATTGACCAAATCACAGTAGCAAATACGTGGACTCGAAGCCCAAAACTGGACTGCCTTTCTCGAGGCACCTTATAAGCGGCTCAGAAAACAAAGTCAGTGCCCAAACCAAAGAAATATCGCGACCATCTAGTTTAGATTCAACAGCCTAGTAGCATAGCACTTTCAGAATTCTCATGTCAATAAGTCAAATATAGGCTCGTGCACATCAAAATGACAATTATCAATACATACTTTGTAGCATTATGACAAGCGATGTTTCTTTTACCGCGATGTTTCTTTCAACGCCCCCGCCATCGAATCTTATAACAAAAAACGTCGATCACAAAGTCTAATAGCTATGACAACACGAGTAAACCTATTTGGTCTTCGCATCATTGCCATCCATGAAACACACTGGTTAAAAAGTGAAACAAATATTAATTACGGTTGGAAATGAACCATTTAGAGAGCAGCAAAGATTTATCCAACTTCCGTTCATTCTCCATTACCTTTTTTCGCTTTTCCAGATAAAAATTAAAGACTCATCGTCGTAGAGATGTTCTTCACAGTTGTTAATATGATGCACATCGCACTTCCTTGAAAAAAATTTTTTTTCGGGCTGGATGAAGTTGGTATTGGTATGAGCTTTGTTTAACTCTGTATTCTATGTTTGTTATTGTTTAACTTTTTGCGCGCAAAATAAAGGACTACAAATTAACACCAGATATAATCGATTGATATGTCCTACTAAATCCCTTTCAGTCCTGATTCGATCGATATCAAAAATAACAAAAAAATTCTGAAGAAACTGAATGAACAATTCATTTGCTTTCCAGTCAGATTAAAGCCACCACGAAGAGAACAAATTGTTCTTCAAATAGTTTTTGAAGCTTCATTTAGCTCTTCCCAGTCCCAAGACTCAAATATTTAAATATATATAAAACTTTTAAACCCTCTTCTACGACATGCACAAAAAATACCCAAATTTGAAAAATCGAATTAAACTCAACTTATTGTGGTCGGAACCGCACCAATTCACATCAACCGGAAATACTTGTTATTCATATTTCTTCCTATGATCGAAAACTCACTGCAAAACATTTGATTGTTTATAGGTTAAACTATAGAAAGTCTTACATCGTATTAAAAACTAGAGTAAACCATCCAGGACTAAAGTTTTGTAATCACATAACAAGGAAATCAATAGCAAATCAGGAAAAAATGGCTGCTGTGCAAGTAGCACAAAACTAACCACCAGTGATACTGTCAAAAAAGTTGCTTCATTTTTCAAACCTTTGGCTGTTTTGGGGCCAGAAAAGGGATTAAACTTCGGCTTTAAACACTTTTAAAATGATCGCATAACCCATAGCAAAAAATAGGATCACTGAACTGAAATAAAAAAAAAACAAGAAAACAATCAGACTGATTTTATTGCACATATTTTATGATGCAAACCTTTTGATAAATCTGGATGAAAAATCCGCTTCAAAACTAAAAATCGGTCACTTTTTTGCGCCATTTGCATTTTCGCTATTCTAAACACGAAAATCAAATTTGAGTGTGAATAAAGTTTTCCTGAAAAAAACAACAACAACTACCTTTAGAGGAAACTATTCACCGTGTTTATTGACACCTCAAAGTGCAAAGGCGAAAAATTATAATTCAGATATAAATATGAATTACTATCATTTCTTGCAGATGCAACGACAAATAAAAAAAAATATGAAAATTGCAAAAAAAATCTCAAACATTCGAACTGAATTACCTGCACCTTTAGAAATTGTACACACAAATACGAAGCAAAGCTTCGCACTACTTTTAAAACAACAAATACATAGCAAAACAAACTAACTGACAGAAATAAAGATAAAACCGTGGAAAGAAAAAAATTGTTTTAAATGAAAAAATATCGAAAAACTGATCTATCAAAAAGTTTTCTACTTAGTATTGAATAAAAATTCCTTAAGAGAAATATCGCCAAGAAGTGAGACAAATGAATGATAAAAAAGCATCGAAACTAAACTTAAATAAAACTAGCCTTCTCGCTCGATCCAATTGCTCGAAATTATACCAAAAATTTCAAGCCGTATTTTCGGAACACTGCGAAACTTTTTTTAATCAAATCAAGACTGAAAACGCTTTAAGATGATATATAACCAGACCCATTCCGATGAATATTTATGGTACCTGACTATGTGAGGGAAAAAAAGGAAAAACCAACCACTTCTTTCGCTAAGTTATCCAAATTAGAGAAAACGGCATCAATAGTAATTTTTTTATCCTGCTGGGAATTCAGAAAACTTGAGTAATTATTGAATTCAGAACACATAAATAATTTTTGACTGAAGTCAACTAGTAGTCGATCTCGTTTTTCTTGATCTTTAAACTTTTGCTGTTCGATAGTGGAGTTTGCCTTCAACGTAAAGGGACAGAGCTTAAAAAGAAATCAAAAGTCAAACCGCGAAAAAGTACATTTGAGCCTGAACAAACTTTAAGACTTTCGCTGAAAAAAAACGACCAAAAAAACATCGCGACCTATGTCAGAATCTGAACTACTTTCAGCGACTCTTAAAAACTCGTCAAGTGATATTTAGATAGGAAAAAAGCTGACTGAACAAACAAAACTCGCATGTGTAATCAGCACAACGAACGACCTAATTTCTCTTCAATTAAAGAAATACCTTCGTTTAACATCAATTCGATTTCAGAAAACCATTAATATTTAGCGCATTTTATACAATAATTTGAAATTTTAGCTGTATATTTGTACATATAAAAGTTTCATTGATAAAGCAACGACAACATTGTATTGCAGTAAGCCCCTATTAACACGAAGTATAAAGAGCTAGCGGAAAACGAAATGAGGAAATAATTAAGTAAACAATACTAAATGGAAATACGCTTCAAGATGAGATGTTGAAACCGAATGAATAACCACCAGTGATACTGTCAAAAAAGTTGCTTCATTTTTCAAACCTTTGGCTGTTTTGGGGCCAGAAAAGGGATTAAACTTCGGCTTTAAACACTTTTAAAATGATCGCATAACCCATAGCAAAAAATAGGATCACTGAACTGAAATAAAAAAAAAACAAGAAAACAATCAGACTGATTTTATTGCACATATTTTATGATGCAAACCTTTTGATAAATCTGGATGAAAAATCCGCTTCAAAACTAAAAATCGGTCACTTTTTTGCGCCATTTGCATTTTCGCTATTCTAAACACGAAAATCAAATTTGAGTGTGAATAAAGTTTTCCTGAAAAAAACAACAACAACTACCTTTAGAGGAAACTATTCACCATGTTTATTGACACCTCAAAGTGCAAAGGCGAAAAATTATAATTCAGATATAAATATGAATTACTATCATTTCTTGCAGATGCAACGACAAATAAAAAAAATTATGAAAATTGCAAAAAAAATCTCAAACATTCGAACTGAATTACCTGCACCTTTAGAAATTGTACACACAAATACGAAGCAAAGCTTCGCACTACTTTTAAAACAACAAATACATAGCAAAACAAACTAACTGACAGAAATAAAGATAAAACCGTGGAAAGAAAAAAATTGTTTTAAATGAAAAAATATCGAAAAACTGATCTATCAAAAAGTTTTCTACTTAGTATTGAATAAAAATTCCTTAAGAGAAATATCGCCAAGAAGTGAGACAAATGAATGATAAAAAAGCATCGAAACTAAACTTAAATAAAACTAGCCTTCTCGCTCGATTCAATTGCTCGAAATTATACCAAAAATTTCAAGCCGTATTTTCGGAACACTGCGAAACTTTTTTTAATCAAATCAAGACTGAAAACGCTTTAAGATGATATATAACCAGACCCATTCCGATGAATATTTATGGTACCTGACTATGTGAGGGAAAAAAAGGAAAAACCAACCACTTCTTTCGCTAAGTTATCCAAATTAGAGAAAACGGCATCAATAGTAATTTTTTTATCCTGCTGGGAATTCAGAAAACTTGAGTAATTATTGAATTCAGAACACATAAATAATTTTTGACTGAAGTCAACTAGTAGTCGATCTCGTTTTTCTTGATCTTTAAACTTTTGCTGTTCGATAGTGGAGTTTGCCTTCAACGTAAAGGGACAGAGCTTAAAAAGAAATCAAAAGTCAAACCGCGAAAAAGTACATTTGAGCCTGAACAAACTTTAAGACTTTCGCTGAAAAAAAACGACCAAAAAAACATCGCGACCTATGTCAGAATCTGAACTACTTTCAGCGACTCTTAAAAACTCGTCAAGTGATATTTAGATAGGAAAAAAGCTGACTGAACAAACAAAACTCGCATGTGTAATCAGCACAACGAACGACCTAATTTCTCTTCAATTAAAGAAATACCTTCGTTTAACATCAATTCGATTTCAGAAAACCATTAATATTTAGCGCATTTTATACAATAATTTGAAATTTTAGCTGTATATTTGTACATATAAAAGTTTCATTGATAAAGCAACGACAACATTGTATTGCAGTAAGCCCCTATTAACACGAAGTATAAAGAGCTAGCGGAAAACGAAATGAGGAAATAATTAAGTAAACAATACTAAATGGAAATACGCTTCAAGATGAGATGTTGAAACCGAATGAAATTGGAAAAAAACTGCAGTTTTCAAGCAGACAAACTTAATCCCAATCCGACAAAAAAGTTGATTGAAAGAAACTTTCATGTAGCGAGCAGGTTACTTTTTTCAAGAAAATTTTGTCTTGCGTTTGTCTGCTTGATAGTAATTTATATAATTGATCTATTGATGATCGAAGATTTATCTGACTGAACTCCCAGATAAACAATAAAAGCACGTGCGCATCATTGTTGCCCGTTTGAAATGTAGCTTAATTTTGAGGTGAAGCTACCTCAACACCGAAGCTAATTGATTATCTATTTTTTTTGCATTTTGTCTTTGTTGTTTCAATCGAGTTGGCTTCGCGGTGATTTTCAGGAGACATGACTTTCGTTAATTGTTGTTTAGTTCCGTTTGGGTGTCCTGGTCTAAGGAAGTTGCTTGGCGGTGGTGCTTAGAATCTAGGAGGTGCTCGGTTTGGTTTCCCTCTGAAGAATGATCGGACGATCAGCACTTGCATTAGAGATAGCACCACTAGAGCTATACATTCACCTAAACAACACATTAATTCACTAAGATTGTTAAAATCAAAACTCAAACCGCGAAAAAGTGAATTTGAGCCTGAACAAATTTTTAGACTTTTCCTGAAAAAAAAAACATTTGTCGCGTTTTCGATTTTAAAAAAAAACAAGTAAATTGATGGTTATACACAATCTGTGGCAACTATAACGCAGAGGCGAAGCTTCGCTTCGCCAAAAATAGCGAGGACACGGCAAAAAGCAGCTCTTTAAAATGCAATAAGAAAAATTAGAAATAAGCCTCGAATTAGTATAAACTCGGCTATGTCTGAGATTTGAGCCTGCGACTTAGCGATTAACAGTCTCACACACCAACCACCCGGCCAAAGACGCTTAATAGGTACCCAACACTAGCCAAAAATAGAGAACAGATGCTGAACAATTTCTAATGCTTGGGTGAAATTTCAAAATAAATGAACACTTTTAATGAACAATTTTATTTGCCAGTTAGGTTGAAAAAAAAGGGTCGTAATAATACACTACGCTGATAGCTAGTGTAAAAAGTGTTGAAGAACAAGGAAAAGAAAAAAATCGGAAAGGACAAGCAGCGAGATCAACAGATCCTCCAAGCGTTCCCAATTGACGGGCATAAAATGAAATTATTTAAAAGTAAAAAAAATAATTAGACAGAGATCAGAGCAGGGTAGAAATTATTGACAAATCTACAATTTTTATTGGCGACGGAGTATTTGCAGTACTCAATATTTTATATAGATCAACCGTGTATTTCCTATACCTATTACAACAAACATCACATTTCACACGACTTACCAACGGACCAGACTTGCACTCGCTCATTCAGCATTTCGGCCAAAGTGCGTCCTCTATACTCCCTTAGTCGATAGTCTGTCTGATAATCCTTGGCTGCATTCATGGACTCATGTATCGACACACAGGAGGACTCAATCTAAAAATGAACGCATTTAAACATAGGTAAAGAGCTCGCCCCCTAGCGATACAAGTAGCATGGCAAACTATCCCTCAAAAGCCGTCACAAAAGCTAGAGACGAAAGCCACTATGTTGACAAATTGGTTTCAAAAACTCGTTCTAGCCATAATATTGAACGATTTATCTCAATGTGTCTCTTATGAAAGTGCCTTTTGAGGAAATCATGTCAAGAAAAAAATTAATGCAAGAATTACATCAAAATTGAAAAAAAAACAATTTGAACGGTTACTAGGCCTACAGTACATATGTACAGTCACAGGACACAGAAAAAGAAACTCTTGCTTTTCAACCGATGAAGTTAAGAAACCTTTTCCTCGCCTTTTTTGTTGATTTCTCTGTAACTACTACAGATTCGGGGCTGAAATTTAAGAAGTTTTAAAAAAACGGTGCAAAAACTTTCTTAAATCCATAAGTTTTAACTGCAGCCAGCAGGTTGTGGCCTCTTAGGCAGAAAAAAAAATCCCAAAAACGGGGTTTCTCAATTGAACAATAAATCTGAGAGTTGGCACGGTAGTTTTTCCTTAGAGTCAAATATTTTAAAAAAAAAAAGGCGTAACCAATTATGCAGAGATTCACGCAACCTGTGATTTCAATTTAACCCAAAACATCAGATTTGAGAGGGTAGTTCTCGAGAAAAGTCAAAAGCTTTCAAACACAAATCGTCAGAAAAACAAAATATTTGGGCGTAGTCGCATATGCAAATGAGCTTCCCACAAAATGAGCTGAAGCTTGAAAGGACGCCAAAACTACTGGGAGTGACGTACGACACCATACTGATCTTCGGACAACACACAGCCAACGTCTGCAAGAAAGAAGCAGCAAGAAACAACGCACTCCGCGCTTTCTGGACTTGACTGGGGGCAAGATAAAGAAACACAACTGATAACCTATCGTGCCATCGGAAGATCGTGTATTGACTACGCCTAGCCTGCCTGGACACCAATAATCAGTAAAACCAACCAACAGAAACTTCAAATGATTCAGAACACTGCTTTACGGACAGCCAAATTGCATGCCAGTTAAAGTGAGGAAGTCGCTAGTTTCCTTACAGACGATCTTGAACAGAAACTGAAACATCTACACACACATGCAGTTGCCGAAGAGAGAGCCAAAAGCCAGCACAACGGAGTTTTGAAAAGACCCCTTCCTGGGATTTCGAAAGATGAAGAAGAACTCAGCCGCTACGACAGCTTAGATCAGGTTTCTCATGGAAACTAGCCAAACCAGACAAAGACTACAACCGGACCTTAAATCAGAGCTCTGCAGCAAATGCAACTCCAGCATTGAAGACTGCCAACATCTGTTCAACTGCCCGGCCAACCCTTTATCTGCCACCATTGAACATTTGTGGAAAAATCCCCTACTAGTCGTAGAAGAACTCGCGGAGATATTCTCCGAACAGTCCACGGAGCAATAACATCAACAACAACAGCTTCCCACAACCCGTTCTTTGAATTGAACCCAAAATCTCAGATATGGCTATGTAGTTAACGAGAATTTTCAAAAAGTTTAAAAACGTTCAAAACAAAACATTTCCGAGAGCGATAACTTTTAGTGTAATTAACATTGTGAGTGGCCGCTAATGCAGTGGAGCTTCCACTACCCGTTATCTCAATTGAAACCATAAAATCAGATTTGAGAGGTTAGTTTTAGAGAAAAGATACCCCCTGATTGATAGCCCTTTTTAAAATCAGTCAAAACTTCTGAGAAAAACTAAAAAATTTCCAGAGACATTTGGAAATAATTTTCCATAACGAAAAAAAATCAACTAACCAATTGATAAACATACAACCAATTTGAAAAAGGCTGACGGGAGTTTAAAATTGTGTTTCCCTTGAAACACCCAAAATAAGGTCATTGAGCCGATAAAAAATAGGCCGAAATAATTTGGGCAGATCAATTTTTAGCATGACAAAAAAACAAAGGAAATACGAACTCAAGGCTACAAATATGAAATTGTACGAGTCAATCCATCATTAACAGCAAGGTTATAGAAATATGTGTGCAGCAAAAAAAAACGATTCCAAGATAAGACAACTAAGCCGACAAAAGATAAGCAGACAAATAATCGGCCGACAATTTTATTTGAAACAGAATATTTCCCGTTTAAGAAAGAAAAAGAACCTAATAATATTCGAACCCAGGCAGTTGGCTGTCCCAGGCATATTCGTTACCTCCACATTAATTTGGCCGGAAAGGCATGGAACTTTGAATTAATTGAGAACCAAGATACAAATGATTCTGTTAACCCGAAAAGTCAATGTTCCGGTTTGAAAACGCTTGCTAATCGCGAGCCTAATTAACTTGTGAAATGGCGTTTTGAACAGAAAGAGCTTAAAACTAAAGGCTCTGTTACAGTTCCAAAGAGCGCGTCAATCAGTATCTGATACAAACTCATAGTCAGGGGCAGATTTAGCGGGATAGACGCCCTGACTGACCTTTAAATTTTCTAAAGGTGCCTTTCGCGCCACTACAATAAGTTTTTGAGGTGTGAGCGCGTGCCGAAAACGCAATTTTTTGGTAGACATAAAACGCCTTTTTTGGCCTGTTTTTTCAAAAATTTGCTTGCGGCGCAGACAATTTGCTCAAACAGGGGTCTTTAAAAAAATTTAGGAAAGCTCAAAAAACCTTTCAAAAAAAGTTTTTGAGAATCCGCCCCATCCCATCCGCGTTGAAAAACAACTCTGTTTTCTTCGTTTTAACAATTTAAGCATTACTTGTGTCAAGGCAGTTGCTTTGACGGACATTTCTTCCGTTAACGACTCTTCTTCGCCAATTCCTAAGTAGAAATAGACGACTTTGTGGGTGAAGGATGAAAACTCATTGTTGAAGCAGAATACGTATTGCCCTCGATCAACTGTTTTAAATTTGTAGGTTTCCTGTTGCTTCCTTCTATATGTTTGAATGAGTGTCTGTCCAGGACCGTGAATAACCATGTCTATATCGTTTTTTCCACCAACAAGGACCTGGAACTCGACTTCGACTTCCTGGTTTAGGTCTATGTCTTCATAAAAGCACTGCTCTTTATTGTCTGGTACCTCGAAAGTGAATTCATAGTCTTTGCAAAATACAATAGTTAATGCCAGACTCAAATAAATGACGTAAAACAGGTTCATTCTGAAATGCAAAATATTGTCATTAAAACAAAAAAAAATACGATTTAACTAAACTAGCGAAAAACAGCTTGTTAAACGTGAAATTTGTTTCCGTAAATATAAAATACAAATGAAATACAATGCAACCGTAAAATAGCCGTGAAATGCAGATAGCCGTTTGCCATTTAAAAAAATCAGATGTTTTAAAATACACTAAAATTTAGGTTCGTTTTTTACGGAACCGGTCATATCTTGTGACATTCGACCAGAATGTATCAAAATGCAGTTCGAATTCGAATTTTTATTCTAGCATCTGACTGAGAAGATTAACGATTTTAACGAATTAGTGGTGCTTAAACCACTCAGGAATGGTTAACTTGGCCTGACATGCTAATTTTTAAATTTTCGATTTGGGCGTGAAAGACACGTAACGATTTTATTTTTCGCGACAATTTAAAACTGCGAAAAGACAGAACAGCAATATTCTGAGACAGAAGAGTCGGACGAAAAAAAATGACGAGCTGAGAAAATATAGTGATTTACGACCATTCCGAGTTGTAACGATTGTGCCGCTACAATCGTTACAAGGAGATTCCTGAGTACCAGGAAGGGTGTTGGAACGAAGTGACCAGCCTTCCTGAAAGAGACAAGACAGCTCTTCGTCCGGACTCTGTGACATTCGACCAGAATGGACAAAAATGCAGATCCCGCAATTTCGAATTGTGCCAGTCAGTCATATCTGGAAGTTTGACCTTGAGGAATACGAAATACGTGGTTTTGGGATGAAGTTCAATTTTTCAAAAATTCGAATGGAGCCTGTCATGCTCAACTTTCTCGCGACAACTGAAAACATCAAAAATAAAATCAGAACGACCGAATCGCAATTGCGGGAAAGTGACAGAAAAAACAGCGGGAAAATGCTATTCGCAATTTCCGAGATTATAGTAAAAAAACACGAGAGTAGAGCTGTCCTATCTTGATATAGGAGACAGAGGGATTACGAAAAAAAATCGAAATTCAGCTGAACCAGAGTGAACCTTCAGTGGAAAGGTAGACAACTGAAGTCTCCCAGTGGTTCAGACCCAAAACTATATTCTCAAGTTAAAACTCATTTCCTTTGATTGGAATTCATTGATAGAAAACTTCTGGAGTTATATTCAATCGTATTTATGCTAGAGTTACAAATAGCTTAATTACTCTGATTCTCAAGTGTGCTGCTATGTGAGTACCTAATTTAATTTTCCCGAGTGTGTTTTATGATAAGTATGTTGAGGTAAGGCGAGTTTTAGAATGATCCATCTGAAACGGATCAAAGTTCCATTGTCCAATAAAAAGTAACTTAACGGATTGTTCCGACCCTGTTTTTAACGGCGTTTGTGTATTTTGGGTATTTTGAGACCTAAGTATCTTGTTTTCTTAATTTCTAGAGTGGGGGTATTTTGGTAGTGGCCTTGAAGCTGTAACGGGTTTTAGTCGCATGTCGCAAGTGAACCGAATTGGCTCCGACCGTTTTGAGGTAGAAAAACACAAGAGATAGTGTCCCTGACTCCTGAGCCAATGGTTATAGGGCCTATTTTTCTTAAGCCTCATATGTGACCGAAGTAGGCGACTGTTACATGGTGTTTTTATGGTGCTCCTGGGTGTTTTTACGACATCATGACTACGGAGTCGAACCCACTTGACGCAGCTCCGGGCTACATGCCCATTCTAGAGTACCGGTGAAACGGTTCAGGGGGAACGTGCAAACCTTCCGGTTGTACCGTGATAGCTTTTTAAGAAAACTCGAGAAAACTTCCTGATACGCTCTCCGAACAAGGCTTAGCTAACCGAGTAAGGGGGTTAACTAGGGGGACAAAAACACGAGCAAAAAGACAAAAAGCGAAACAAAAACAAGAAAAAAGAATAGAAAAAGGAACAAAAGCCATAAAACAAAAATGACAGTAATTTTGACGCCAGATTAGTTGGATCAAACTTTTATATTAATTAAATAGTATACCCATACTGCTTTATAAGACCGATCGTTTCGATCAACCTAGCAATCTAATCCAGCAACCTCAATAAGGTGCCCAAGTGGGGGGCGTTGTTAAGGGTTTTTAGATAGCTTGCAACTTAGCTGGGCAACTAGGAGACTTGACTGGAAGAGGTGACCAGCCGAATGGGAAAGTGGTTCACAAGGATTGAGCTGAACCACTAGGAGACTTGACTGGAAGAGGTGACCAGCCGAGTGGGAAAGTGGTTCACAAGGATTGAGCTGAACCGCTAGGAGACTTGACTGGAAGAGGTAACCAGGCAAGTGGGAAGGTGGTGCTGGTGTCAAGTGCAGTGCACGTCAAGGGGCAAAACCAGCACGGGACCGGTATAACAAGAGGAGGACGCACAGGGGTGTTCTCAAGTTGGACAAACGGGTATCCTTAAAATCCACATTTTATTATAGGAAATAAGTGTAAAATTGGATGAGCGGAACCCCATTGTTTTGAGGAAGGTTTTACTCAAGCAGGCCTGGAAACAGGTCTACGGTTTTCTCTCGAGAGGTTTAGCACCCGGCGCTTAAGGGAATTTTCGGCTTAAAAGAGGGCTAAAGAGGGGGGAGGTTAGAAGGGGGGCTGGTTAGGTTAGAGGTTGGTGGTTGTAAAGTGTAAAAAGGGGGGACTCATTAGAGTAACTAATTGATCGGCATCGTCGATTTAGTTACATTAGATTCTTACACGCGTCGGTTATCAGAAGCGGATATCCAAATTTAGCATCGAATCAAAAAGAGGTACAGAATCAAAGACAAAATATAACTCGTCGCTACGAAAAATGACATCGGTTGGCCCAAGAAGAACAAAGAAGAACTTTTCAGTTAGCATGGTCAACACAAGGAGTACTAGAGAGAACAAGACAAAAGAGGGCGCGGAAGGGAAACAAGCGGAACCCGCCAATGAGACTGACCTAGAAACACCAGACCAGAGTGTGGATGAGGTGGAGAAGAAGACGACGGAGTCGACACCGATGCCGAATGCAAAGGAACCAAATCAAAAGTCGATAGAGTTCTCGCCGATAGACACTGTGGAGGACACAACGGACAACACGCCAGAAACGGTAAGGGAAGAGTCTCAAGGAAAAAGAACGTCATTTACTGAAAGGTTGGCAATGATGGTCGGGATGAAATCAAGAGACATAGTGACGGAGGAACCGAAAACCGAGAAAGGCAAAACATTCGGAACAGTTTCCACAAAAACGACAGAGACCGACCAAGACGAAGACCAGGTCAAACTGGGAGCAGCAGCCAACAACAGGGCAACAGCTGACCATGAAACAACAACTTCTCTCGAGCTGGGCGATCTGATGGCGAAGCTAGATCAGATCGACGAGAGACTAAAGCACAGCGAGGAGGATAGAGAGGTGATAAAGAAAGAATTAAGGTACAACAAACACGAGTACCTGGACAACTATTTCAACCTGGCGAAAGTGACAGAGGAAAAGCTTCAACAGATGTCAGACAAAGTAGATGCCACTGATGGAGAGCGAGGCAAGAACATCAAAAGAGACATGCAAGAGATGAAGCAACGGTATGACGCAGTGAACAGCCAGTTGAGGAGTCTGGAAACGAGAATGGACACAATGAGTAGGGACCAGGCTGAGAGTTCATGTGCAATACAGGAAAAACTAAACGCCATCTTGAGAAACTCTACGTCACAGGACAGGCCCGCAGCGGATCGAACGCAAGGCAACAGAGTTGATTTCGTGGAACCACAACGGAACAAACTGCAATCAACACCGTTACCATTACCCCGGGATGCCGCGAGCACAGCAGCGGGGGGGGGCAAAGCAATTATGAAGAATGGAACAGCAAAAAAGACGAGTGGTCCAGGGGATTCCACGACTCACATTAACGTGGGTCCGGATGCTATGACGTGGGCAAGCACCTGGGAAATGATGAACAGGACATTGGAAGCCTTCGCCACGGGGAACACCGACTCGAGTGACAGAGGAGGTAACAAATCCAGGAAAACTTTCAAAAAACGGAAAGAATTCAAGGATGATTCAGACGGGTGCATTGATACTTGGTTAGAAGTCATGAGATTACACTTGGAACAAGACAACTTGAACGATGAGAGACAAGCATGCACAGCGATACTCAGCAACTTAGAAGGCACGGCGTTGAAATGCGTGGCTGCGAAGAAGGAAGAGGAACGCGACACTGCGGATAAAATCTTCGAGATATTGTTGAATTGATTCGGGTCAGGCATGAAGGGTCATCAAGCGATGATGCGATTTGAAAAGAGAAGGCAAAGGGACGATGAATCGATTGATCGGTTCCTAGATGATCTCGAAAGCTTGAGACGAAGAAGCGATCCTGAAGATTCAACGAACAGAAGAAACTTTAGCATCGCCTCAAAGTTCATTGATGGGGTAAAAAGTGATGACTTGAGAACAAACTTGTTAGCAACGTACTATACATTGTCAAAAGACAATGCACCGACTCCAGAAGAGATGAGACACAAGTCAAGGGAGTACATGCTAATGAAGCCCAAGAAATACACATATTCGGATAACAGGAACATGCAAGGGGAATGTCAACCAAAAAAGGTCGTCATGGTACAAGCCTAGAGATGACATGGACAAACGTAGATCATGCGCTAACTGCGGGTCAGCTGATCATTACGTGGCGGATTGCACAACATACAAGCAGGGCATGAAGAGTCTGGGATATGCACCAGATGAGGAAGATATGAGCCAGATGAAGAACACGAGTACTATAGTGGCTTAATCATCAAAATAGGTGCAAGATGCTTCTTCTGCAATCAGGAGGGGCACTTCAGGATGGACTGTCCTCTGTTTTGGGAGGCAGTCAAGAACCAGAGTCACCCCAAACATAAATTGGCATTAGCGGCGGTGCAGAATCAGAGAAATAGACAAACTGAGTTTGAAACAAAAAACTTGGAAGCACCAAGTACGGAACTGCCAACGAAGACAGTGAAGGCTGTAACGCAAGTTAAAAGTGCGATAGAAGCCACGGCCAGGAACGCCCTAGAGATAAATTATGAGAAAGCGGCGTCAGAGGCGATCAACAAGGTGAAACAGGACCTAGCAACGAAGGAAATAGAGCAACGGATGAAGCAAGAGATCGACAGACAGAGATTGAATGAGACGTTAAGTTGCTCGGTGCCAGTGCCAGAAGCTGTTATAGGGTCGACAAAGAGCGGAAATTGCAACACTCTGAAAATTGTGACGGGAAAGCCATTCGGCATAACGAAAATCGGAGCCAGGATAATGTCAATAATCACTGTAGGTGGCCATGAGGTGACAAGGAACTTAAGCGAACCCAGCGACCAGACAATAATGCACATCGACGTATACGCAGATTACTTGAGTGCGATAAGCCCACAGACGACTTCTAGAGCCTTGAGGGCGCTACTCACGAGAGGTGGCAGCAAGTCGGTCCGTGTGGACAACAGATATACAGAAGCTTATGGTCCGCATGAGGTGATGTTGAATATAGATGGGATAAACATCTACACGAAAACAATGATAACAAGTGATGAAGATCTAGTGGGGCAGATCTACGTGGGCAAAGAAGAACTAAAGGTGAGATCGAATGGACACTGTGCCATGCTGAAGGAAGATGCAATGCACATCGGGACAGAGGCAGACGTATCAGCACATGTGCTTGACATAAGTGGCAAGAAGACTCAGTTGCGCGGGTTGCTCGATACTGGAGCGGTCTTGAGTGTAATACCAATCGAAACTTGGGAACGAATGGGTTTCAACAAAGATGACTTGATAGACTCGAGAATACGGTTGTCAGCTGCTAACAAAGGGGCGCTGCAGGTGCTAAGCAGAACACCAATAATAGCCCTAAATCTGGGGGAACGCAATCTGTGGATGAGCTTTCTTGTGGTAGAAAACCTAGATGAGTCTGACCAGTTCATTTTAGGTAGAGACTTCATCAGGAACTTGGACGTAACAATTGATTTAAACAATGCGATGTTCAGGATACGGAACCCGATAGGAGGTACGCAATTAAACCGGTAAATTTAATAATGGCGATTGAAAAAAGTACCGGTATTCTTGAGTAGGAGGGTGAGGCTGAAGGCGAACGAAGCGGCAATTGTAAGTTTGCGAATGAAAAATTACAATGAACTAGGTGACAACAAGCAGGTATGTGTAGTCCCAAACCCAAATAGTCAAAGTGCTGCTGTTTTAGGAAGATCCTTCGCGATAACCAAGAGCGGTCTCTGCGTCAGTGTCTTGTTCAATACTCTTGATATAGCCATCACGATACAGAGGTGGAGGAAGCTGGGATATGCTTTACCCGTTAAAACTCGATATGAAATGACTGAAATTCAAAACAAAATGAAGTAGTTGATTGTTCCAATCATAGGGACAAAATTTGTATCTTGAGACGATTGAAGAAAATAAAAGGTTCATCAGGTCTTGTGAAATCACTTAAGTCAGAGACAGACGATGGGCTATCCAGCTTTTCGAATTTTCCGGAACGGCCCACACTAGATGAAATGCAGAGTGATAAACCGGTCCTACCGGAGATCGAACATTTAAGGGGCAAGTTGACGGACGAACAGCTCGAAGCCATCAAAGACGTACTAGAGCGGAACGAGGAAATTTTTTCGAGACATAAGGCAGACATCGGGTGTTGTAATTTTGTTGAGCATGAAAAAGAACTTGAAGAGAATGCGGTACCACACAGGGAGGGGGCGACACAAATCAGAGGCATGTAGGAAAGAAATAGAGACATTACTGGAGTATGACATGATAGAACCATCCAAGTCACCGTGGGCGTGTGGAGTATTGATGGCCAAAAAGAAAGCCTCTCGAAATTTTTTACGACTCTTGATTTAGGTTCGGCCTTCTGGCAGGTCCCTCTGAGGAAGCAAGACAGGGACAAAACAGGGTTCGCTTGCGAGTTGGGGCTGTTTCAATGGAAACAGATGCCGTTTGGTCTTTGTAATGCCACAGCTACATTTCAACGGTTGATGGCACATGCGCTGATAGGTGTGACAAAGACGTACAGCAATCTGGTAATGTGCTATGTGGATGACGTAGTAATAGCGACGCCCACACTAGAACACCACATCGAGTGACTGGACGAGGTGTTTGCATGTATGAAGAGGTCGGGGCTAAAGTGTAAACCATCAAAGTACGAGATACTCAAGGATTCGATAAAACACTTGGGCAGGATGGTGGACAGGCACGGCATCAGACCGGATCCAGATGCAGTAGAAGCAGTTCTAACTTGGAAATTGCCTAAAACGGAACACCAGTTGATAGGCTTCCTGGGTTTTGCGAACTACTACAGGGAATTCATCAAGGGCTATGCGGACAAGGTATACCCGATGCAACAATTAATGAGACACAAAGGCAAAAAGTTCACGTGGAACAACGCAGCAGAAGAATCATTCCAGAGAATAAAAAAGAGTTGTGCGAGGCACCGGTGTTAGGGATGCCAACGGAAAAAGGGATGTACGTGTTGGATACGGATGCATCGGTAGTCGCGATTTCTGGAATTCTCCATCAAGAACAAGAATGGAACGGGAAGACAGTCTTAAGACCAATAACATACGGGAGCAAAGTCTTGAGTGATACAGAAATGAAGTACGGGGCGCCGAAAGCAGAGATGTTCGCAGTGGTTACTTTTGTCGAGAAATACAGAGCATACTTTGGCAGTGAGCCATTTAAGCTGCGGGTCGACAACAGGGCACTCAGCTGGCTGAAGACGTACTCGATGGACCAGAGCTACATTGGGAGATGGATAGTTTGCCTGGATGGGTACAACATGATAATTGAGCATAGAACAAACGGGGACAAACATCACCAACGCTGACCTCGCATGACAAGCTGAAATTGGGTGGAAAAAATCTAGAAACATATTAGAAATTGATGCAACACATTGCTAGGGATAACTCAGGCTTGAGCCTGGCAAGGAGGAAAGACGCTACTTAATTCTTGAGGTGGATAATGTCGGTGATGACCGACAGCACCATCCTAGCATGTCAACAAAGACCGATCGGGAGTAAGACAGTGGAAAGAAGAATCTCAGCAGTCATCTTGAATGTATACCAGAGTACTTGGATAGAAAAGGAGGATGGTTCCAGGCAGTCTCTAGAGAGCCACAGAAAGTTAGACGAGATACGGAGATTCTACAACAAGAAGTTTGAGGAGGGACACGACGTACACCGTAACTTGGCCTCGTCAGGAGAGTACTTGAAACCCAATAAGCAGGGATAATATCAGTACGTGTCTGGAGTGATGGTGATGGCGTACAACCATTTCCTGGACTCGGAAGCCTGAGGCGCTCACAGGAACTACGAGGTGGCGGAGCTACTAAAGTTTTGGACAGAGAAGATAGTGGAAACAGACACAGTAGAGAGAGAGAGAGAGAGAGAGAGAGAGAGACCGAGCTTGGGCTTGATTCTCGAGAAAGCACCAGAGGTGATAAGCGTGCCGCGCTCAAGTAAAAGAGTCGAGCTGAAGATGGGTAACGGGAATGGCATGTTAGTCACGAATCTGGGAGTGGTGTGGAAACTGCTAAGGCCCTCCTGGTGTCCACATCCCCACGCGAGCCTGATCGAGGAATTCACGGAACGAGTGAGGTTAGCACCGGCGGAGGACGAAGATCTGGCAACATTGAGTATAGTGCACAAGCTGATCTTGCCTCAGGTGAAGGAGTCAGGCGAAGCGACGAGTAAAATAGGGTCGGTGAAGAAGATGGAGCCGGGTAGTTGTCTCGACTCGACGTGTGGGAATGGCGAGCACACCTGTGATGGACGGCCATGCGTTAGGATACAGTCCTTCCAAAAAGAAGATCTAGTCACTTGGTTTGAAGATATCACAGAGAGGGAGAAGAGTAAAGTACAGATAGTGGCTGAGTGTTACTCGAGTTACACGGTGAATATAGCAGCAGCTCTGGGATTCTTCTCAAGGATGTGCAGTCTGCAGTCACTGGAGAGGCTAGAGTCTGAACACCATTTGGTGACCGCGTTGAGCGTGGAGTCATGGCCCGGGGTGTTGCAGGTAACCCAGAAACACATCAAAAGCTTGAAGGTCGGACTTGAGGCGGAAATGGGATTTCCTATGAGCGAAGCCTATGGTCTGCCTCTAAATGCGAAGTCCCTAGTGGGGTCGGTGATGGCCAACCTATGCGGCAGCCACTACCCAATGCACATGGGGATGGTGGAGGTATCCAGCCAAAGGGTATTAATAGACAAGGCCTTCTCAGTGCCCAAGTGTGTAAGACTGGCTCGGATGTCGCATCACTCACACAGGTTGTTGAGAAAAATCCGAGGAACAGTGCCGAGAGAGCAGAGGGCTGACTTGAGTGAAATCTGGGGGGAAGAACTTTCGGGTTTGGAGAGTGAAAACACAAGTGACCACGAGAGACAAAACGTGATCAGGAAACCGATGGGTGGTGCTCCAAACATGGAGGAGAACGATACGATACACGAGAAGATGATGGAACTTGAACCTCTCCTAGAAGCCTCTGGAGAGCGCAACCTTAGGAGTATTGACCTCACACATGGGGAATGTCCATGCCACTGTCTGGCACAAACGGTGTGGTATCCGGATCACGCAAACCTCTACCTGATATGGGATGCGGAAGAAATTCGGTCGATAGGATTGCCTGATCAACAGCAGAAGGTGACTGTCTTGGTGGTTGGCACGATGCTAGCTCTACGATGGATTGAGGAAAATGTAACGAAATATCGGGAGTCGAAGACGCCAACGGCGGAGTCGATATACGCGATAGATTACGGCAGGAGACATGAGTTGTTTGAGACTGCATGCAAAGTATTCGCCATACCAATGGAGGTCAGACACGTATGGAGCCGCATAAGGTTCTTTCCTTGGTTTCGAGCGACGTTGACATCTTGGTTGTACATGGTAACGAAGGATCACATGAAGAAATATCAAAATGAATATCGACAGTTCCTGGCCGAGATAGGACCGGAAGCTTTCAAGAGACCTCTGCTGACCCATCGAAATGCGATCACGACGCGGAGGGTTTCAAAAACAATACTAAGGCGAGAGATTCGATACTGGAGGAAGACTTGGCGAAGAACGTGAGCCTGAGTCTACACAATTCGTTCTGTTTGAACCGAGAGTCGAGGGTGAAGAGTTTGCCCAACCAAGCAAAGATATTGCAGGAGCAAAGGGAATGGATGCGGTCCTATGAACAACTGAAAGCCTGGGAAGAGATCGTGATTAGCTCCGATGATGAAGAGGCACTGTTGAAACAGATTATGGTGTCAAATACGACTGGGCCGGGTACCTCGAAGGCAAAGAACGCGAAATGAGCAGGTGGCTCAATGGGAAATTCTAGAGTCTTGAGTCTTGAGAGGAAAGGAAAAGGGCTCGAGGGTGAACTTGTATGAAATCTGGGTTCACGAAAAAGAAATTTTAACAAATGAGATATTGTTATTAATATGTTATATCTATTATATAAATCAAAATACTGCATGACAATTTCCTGATTGAATAGGACAAAAGAAATTTTAAATTACTAGCTTAAAAAGCGAAAATTCAATGGTGCAGGTGTGTGCAGATTTTGATTGCTGTTCAGTTATAGTGTGAAAGTTTTGGGGTGTAGATAAACTTAAGTCTGCTGCAAACTTTTGTAAATGACCACTAGCACTGTACCTTGAGCAACACTCGGTTATCTGGGGATTCACTGACAGACAACAGCACGCGATGAGGACATCGATCTTGAGTCCGGGGATTATGTGCCAGTCGGTCATATCTGGAAGTTTGACCTTGAGGAATACGAAATACGTGATTTTGGGATGAAGTTTAATTTTTCAAAAATTCGAATTGAGCCTGTCATGCTCAATTTTCTCGCGACAACTGAAAACATCAAAAAAAAAATCAGAACGATCGAATCGCAATTGCGGGAAAGTGACAGAAAAAGAGCGGGAAATTGCTATTCGCAATTTCCGAGATTATAGTATAAAACACGAGAGTAGAGCTGTCCTATCTTGATATAGGAGACAGAGTGATTACGAAAGAACATCGAAATTCAGCTGAACCAGAGTGAACCTTCAGTGGAAAGGTAGACAACTGAAGTCTCCCTATGGTTCAGACCCAAAACTATATTCTCAAGTTAAAACTCATTTCCTTTGATTGGAATTCATTGATTGAAAACTTCTCGAGTTATGTTCAATCGTATGTATGCTAGAGTTACTAATTAGCTTAATTACTCTGATTCTCAAGTGTGAGTACCTAATCTGATTTTCCCGAGTGTATTTTATGATAAGTATGTTGAGGTAGGGCGAGTTTTAGGTTGATCCATCTGAAATGGATCAAAGTTCCACTGTCCAATAAAAAGTAACTTAACGGATTTTTCCGACCCTGTTTTTAACGGTGTTCGTGTATTTTGGGTGTTTTGAGACCTAAGTATCCTATTTTCTTATTTTGTAGAGTGGGGGGGTATTTTGGTAGTGGCCTTGAAGCTGTAACGGGTTTTAGTCTCATGTCGCAAGTGAACCGAATTGGCTCCGACCGTTTTGAAGTAGAAAAACACAAGAGATAGTGTCCCTGACTCCTGAGCCAATGGTTATAGGGCCTATTTTTCTTAAGCCCCATATGTGACCGAAGTAGGCGACTGTTACAAATTGTTTGCAGCTAACCTTCCGAATTGACAGTTTTGAGAGATTAGTGACGCTATTGTGACGATTAGTCAAACGGTGAAGGTCAAGATGTTCTGGTATTTTGAAACTTTGAAAATTCGAACTGGGAAGAAAACCAGAAGAAAATCAGAACAACAATAGTTGCGATAGTGATAACTACGAGAATTGCGATAGAAAAACTAGCAGAGTTAGCAGAGACCGTTCTGAGTTGCAACGATTGTGTCGCTACAATCGTTGCAAGGCCGTTCACAACAACGGCGAAGGGTAGAAAAACAGCCTTCCGGAAAGAAGATAAAGTTGTTATTTCCCCGGATTCAGGAATCCGGAGGGGTCTCGGGATTTGAACTGAAATTGTTTTATATAAATTTTTAGCTTCCCGGGTACGTCTTGAATTGAATTTATTTAACATCTGAATTCTTTTTCCGACGATGAGAAGCTAGGAGTTAAGGAAAAGGGTTGATCCATCTTCGATGGAGATGATGGTTTTTATCTACTGAACAAAAACAATAGTAAAATAGTAAATCGTAGTAGACCTGTTTTTAGGAGGACCTCGTGGTCTGGGGATACTGAGACCCAGCCATGAGCTCAATAAATTTGCATGTAAACAAGTTAATTTGAGCATTCTGGTCGAAGCCGGAGAACAGTAACGTTTTCGTCGACCCGATGTTAGAAAGACCACCAAAAGAACTGGCTTTGGCAAAGACGGTGAAAAGCATGTAAAGCTGTGTTTAGACGTTGGCCAGTCGTCTTAGAAGCTAGTTTTATTTTCTGTCGATATTTACTTCCAGGCGAGTATTACATAGATGTTTTCATGGCGCTCCTGGGTGTTATTCTTTTTAAACATCATTACCGGCAGAACCGTTAACGAGCACTCCGCGCCGAGCGGATGCTCATAATAACGCCCTTAATAGGTCCTAACTGCCGGGGCGGAAGGGTAGTTCGGAACCCGAAAGCCTTCCGGATTACCGTGAATAGCTTTTTAACCTAGTTAAGATCGAAAATTCACGTTCCAGGAAGGGTGGGGGGATTGGCCTTCCCCTCGTTCCCTGAGAGGTTTGTGACCAAAAACACTTAAAAATATATACAAAACCAAACAAAAATAGTATAGTACCCAAGAAAAACAAAAAATACAAAAAATAACCAAAAAAAAACCAAAAAACAGTTTTAAAAAAGTAAAAAATCAGTAGAAATCATCCCCCTAGACAGGATGTGATCCGACCCTCCCGTTTGTTGTTGATAGATATATTGTTGTTACAGGCATTTATATCGATCAGGATAATTAAGATCATTTTTGTAGCCCGTTATTGAGGCTTGTACTGTAGGGTTTTTTGAGTATTTCAGCACGTTAATGCTAATTTGCGCTCAATCCGGAAGGGTCTGCTGATATGCGCTCAATCCGGAGGGGTCTTGGGAAAAGACTAATCCGGCAAGCAGTACAAGGATCAAAAAGAAGGGGCTCAACGACAACGACAGTCGACTGTTGGGTATCGTTAACAAGTTTTGTATCTCTTTTGGTACAAAAAATAAGATAGTAATCTGTGGGGGGCTCGACAGTGCTGCACTGTAGTGACCCTTCACCGAACTGCGAAAATCCGAATAAAGCACCTTAATTCGGATATTGAACACACCCGGAGGGGTATAGTATTACTAATATTATTACTTATATGGCCTATATTAATACTCTTATTTCGTTTTTCAGTGAAAAACACAGTAAGCGGACCGGTTTTTAGGGTCAAAATAGCAATATTTTGATCCCTCCACAAATCGCGATTTTTGAAGTATCGATATTTTTTGAAACGAAAAAAAGCGCTAAATTAGTGAGTCACATTGTAGCTGTGCTAGTATAATAGGTAGAACCGGCTGAGTTTAATTCAGAAGTATTTGGAACCAAAAACCGAATGTTTGGTACCAAAAATTCAGTTAAGACCGAAGAAGGATAAAGAAAAGACCGGATTCGCGTGCCAATTGGGGTTGTATCCGTGAAAGAGGATGCCTTTCGGCTTGTGCAACGCAACGGCCACTTTTCAAAGACTGATGGCTCAGGCTTTGACCAGAGTGACAAAGAAGTACGGGAATCTTGTGATGTGTTACGTGGATGACGCAGTCATAGCAACACCGATCCTGGAAGACCATATTGATTGGCTCGATGAGGTCTTTGGATGCATGAAAAGAGCAGGCTTGAAAAGCAAACCATCGAAATGTGAAATCTTTAGGGATTCGATCAAGTACCTAGGAAGAATGGTGGACAGGCATGGTGTGAGGCCGGACCCAAAGCAATAGAAGCTGTGTTGACATGGAAGGCTCCCAGAACAGACACACAGCTCATGAGCTTCCTTGGGTTTGCCACTTATTACCGTGAGTTCATAAAAGGATATGCAGACAGGGTGTATCCGATGCAGAAGCTGATGCGCAACAAAGGGAAAAAGTTCGAATGGAGCGATGAAGCTCAAACGGCCTTTGAGAACTTAAAGCGGGAACTGTGCGAGGAGCCAGTGCTGGGCATGCCTACTGAAAAGGGCATGTATGTTCTCGACACAGACGCATCAGTAGTAGCCATTTCGGGAATACTGCATCAGCAGCAGGAATGGAATGGGAGAACCGTTCTCCGTCCCATAGCATATGGCAGTAAGGTGTTAAGTGACACTGAGATGAAAAATTGTGCACCAAAAGCAGAAATGTTCGCAGTAGTCACAATTGTAGAAAAGTACCGCTTATACTTTGGGAGCGCTCCCTTTATGTTACGCATGGACAACAGGGCGTTATCCTGGTTGAAGACATACTCGATGGATCAGAGTTAATTGGTAGGTGGATAGTAAGATTAGATGGCTACCACATGATAATCGAGCACAGGATGCGTGACAAACACCAGAATGCTGACAGCCTCAGCAAGAAAACCGAGTTCTCTGAAAGACTGGAACAGAAGCAGGCCAATCAGGCAGAAATAAAGGAAGGATGCTCGTTTCTGGACAAAGAAACTTATGAAGCGCTTCCCTTAACGAGATGGTTGGACAAGTCTGGACATCCAATTCCAGGACATCCTGAGTTACCTGTAGAGAAAGCAGCCGAGATAAAGATTCTATCCAAGAAGCACCCGGTGCCCTTGGATCTGTTGCTGCACTCAAACCTGGTCCAGCAGGAACTATCTCGCATGAACATTAAGAGCCTCCCATTAGTGGATAAAACGGTGCAGGTCACACCGCAAGTGATGCGGATGCTGGGTGGATTGTTAGAGAGAGAAGTGACCAGAGATGACCCCGAGTTGGCAGCAGCAATGGCATCACTGACAGTCAGTGAGAAGGTGAAGATCATGCCATCCAGACGACAACACAAAGAGAACGTGAGGGATTGTAGGACAATAGTTCAGCAACTAGTATCCTCAATAGCACACGAGGTTTTAACCAGTACTTCTTACGGACGGAAAGAAAAGGGGAACGATACGCAAAAGAAAACCGTTACCTTTGTGGACCAGGATAAAGAAGGTGAAAAGGTTAAACGAAACCTGGCGCAAAATTGATTGTCCGGGGAGACGAACGGCGAGAAGAGCCGGCGAGCTCAAGATCAACACCCGGGACAAGGAAGTTTGTCCGAGGAGTCTGATGTAGAAGAGAAAGTTCCTGATGAGAAGCAGGACCTGGAGAACAAAGTTTTGTCCGGGGAGTTCAGATGGATGCGAAGAAAGCACAGAACTGACCCAGGAGATGGTGCAGACTCCGTCGCAGACTCTTCAACAGACGACAATCCCGAAACTCAGGAATTGACACCTACTCAGACAGGAACTCGAGCTCAGGATCGGAACTGTCAGAACTAGCGATCCACACACTACTAGTGGGAACTCGAGCAAGGGATCTGGATAGAGAGGTATATCAGGACCCTGACAGTGATCGCTACCTCGTACCAGGTGAGAGAGTCTTTGATAAGGCGGCGGATATTCTGGAAACAATAGCGGTATCGAAACGTTCGATGAGTCTGTTGCCACAAAAAGAGGGAGTCGCGACTGATCTTCAGCCATTCGAACAGGAAACACAGCCATTGGCAAAGATTTGGTGCGTTAAGATGGAAGAAGATACGCATCAGCCCAATGAGTTGAATAGTCAGATGAGGGTCATGGAGACGTTTTTGAAGGCGAGATACACACTCTCGGATCTTCTAAGAGCGCAGAGAAATGACCGCATGACAAGCAACCTGAAAAGGTGAATCGAAAATGGTTCTCCGGACAAAGGAGACCTCGAGGAAGACAGTTACCGCATTCTGAGACAGTATTTTATGCAGAAAGAGGGAAGGTTATACTTGAACAAGGACGGGATTGTGGCTTGCAAGAGAAGAGATGAAGACAAAGTCCTATACAAGTCTAACGCGATAATGTTGTCGCAACTCTATCAGACAGAACTCTTATTCAGGTCGCGTGATCAGATGGGCCATCAGGGGATCGACAAAGTATATCAGAGGATCCTGAAGCGCTTTGAGTGGCCTAGAATGAAAAAGGCATGCGAGAAGTGGGTAACAGCATGTCGGTCATGCAAACGGGTCAAGGATCCAAGGAAATTGCGATTTCCTTTACAATCGATCAAGTCGTCTGAATTCAACGAGGTGGTGCAGAGAGATCACTAAAAGATATGCATGACAGACAGTGGTTATAAACAAGTCTTGGTCATGATAGATCACTTCACGAAGTATGCAGAGGCCGTGCCCTGCATAACTGCCTCATCGGAAGAGACGTGCGACCACCTGATCAAAATGTGGATAGCAATACATGGTTGTCCGATGACGTTTCAATCGGATAATGGAACAGCTTTCGTAGGAGAGCTTACGAAAGAGCTTATGAGACGCTCACAGGTTGCTCAGGCTCACTCCACGACATACCACCCTCAGACAAATGGCTTAGTGGAAAGGCAGAATAGAACGTTAGTGTCGATGCTGAGGGTATATTGTTCCAGGTACATGACCGATTGGGACAGATATCTTCCACAAGTGATGGGAGCTTACAACAGCACACAACATTCCACCACCGGAGTTAGTCCACATATGATGCTAACCGGGCACGAGAAGTCCCTGCCCTTGACTTTCTTCTACCCAGAGTATGAGGGTAAGAAGACGTCACCACAGGTCTATGTAGGGGATGTAATAAGACGTCAGCAGGAGTTAAACGACTTATGTAGACGAAATACTCAGCAGGCACAGGCAAGGCAGAGGAAAAGTTTTGACCAGAAAGCAGCTGGTGCAAAAGCCTATTCGTTAGGGGACTACGTATGGGTATTTCAGAACGTCATACCACCGAAAGGAACGAAGAAGCTCCTAAAAAAGTGGAGGGGACCCTTCATGACTACGGAGGTGCACCAGGAGGGACGCTTCTATAGACTGAGTACTGGCCGAGCCGCTCATTACAAAAAAATTAAGCCACACAATCCATCAGCAGAGACTGATGTATACCTGCAGACATGGAAGAGGGGGATTATCTAATGATGGACCCTGCTTGTGAGGTCAACGAGAAGGGCACCAGGGAAAAGAACGATGGGAATGAAGTCATAGAGGAAGGAACAAGTACACCCATGGACCTGGACCCAAATGAGGTGATTGAAGCTGGCGATGAAACTTTACCCAACGCAGAAGAGGACTGGCAAGACCCTGAACAAAGGGAGGTTGCCAAGAACTTGGAACCGGATCTTCAGTTCACGATACAGACTCGACAGAATGACAGGACAAGATCCAAGAGGAAATATAACCCTTACGGCGACGATTTTGTAGTGGACAGGATAGACCTAAAGAAGATAGGGGAAGAAGTGGTGGGTCTAGAAGGAATAACCGTGTCACAAGACATCGACATAGTAGATGACCACGACCAGGAGTGGATCGAGGACCGGTCGAAACCCGAAGTCGAATTCGACGATGAGCAACAGGAGTCCTACGAACAAGGTCTCACAAGTCTGCGTGTCTTGGAGTGGCTGATCGAAATGACATCAGACCCCAAAGAGACAAATGTCACGATTCAAGATGTAGATCGTGAAAGCATGAAATACAGGAAAACCGAACGAGAAGATCCTTCCTGGGCTGCCCAGGAGGGGCGATTACTCATTCCAGCTTCCAATCTCGACTTGATACCCGGTATGCGATCGACGGGGACGTCGATGGATATTTTTACCCACACTGAAAATTTAATAATAAAAAAATTAAGAATAGCAAGAGAGACAGGGGATTTAGAAGCAGAAACAGGCAAAGACCCAAAGAAACCGGACATAGGGAGGGTAGTTGAGTCATATTTTAACTTACCAAATGAATATTCAAGTAGCATAATACTAACGGACAGCGATTTCATACTCACAGATAGAACATGTGCGATAGCAATCACAGCAGACATGAGTTTTAAGACAGTGTTAGCGGCAGATTTTAAGAGAGAATATAAAAACATAGAATTCCTTTGGAAGCAAAGACCACGGAATAAGGGGCGTAGCAGCCTTGCCTCCGGCGGCGTCACAGATACCGGAAAAATACCTATGTTTTTTAGTGACACGGGCGACGGAGAAGCGGCACGTAGACCCGGAAAACCTAGTCTTGTCCTTGACGAGATTGAGAGACTTCCTCGTGGAAAACGATGTGAAGGAGCTCTCGCTTCCAGTGTACAATCCGAACAGAGGACGACTGCATCCTCGGGAACTGTACGCGCTCATACATGTAATCTTCTCTGATACTAATATACAAGTATACTTACATAAGAAATATTACTTAAGTGTAGGCTGAGTTAAGGTGACATGCAAGAGGGTGTCAGACTATCCAATCTTAGGTCGAACTCCAAGATTTTAGAGACCGATTGATTTTAATAAAATTTAGGATCAAAATCTTTTTCTCTGACTGTTTTAAATAAATTTTAACGAGAAGTTAAGGCAAAACGGACAAGTGTTTTTTTCGTGACCTCTTTTCTAGATCCTGATTGATCGTTTAATTACTCACTTGAGTCAAATCATTAAATCAAATCGAATCAAACCTGAAAAGAGAATGGATAACTTCAACTTGGATGAATTGATGGACCTGGCAGAGGCATATGTAGGACCGATGGTAGATGCGATCTATCGTCGGCTAATGGATCGAGACTTCGCTTTCGAGGACCCAGAGGTAGTCATGTTGCTGACCGTCCTGATAAATATCTTGGGGCATGACAACCGTGGGGACCGCCCCACGGAAGTCCTATTGATGGCAGCATAATGGAGAGAGGGGAGTACTAGACCGCCCAAACATGAGAGTGATGAGGTGGAGAAACGAAGCTCTCTCAGGGCGAACGAGACTTGGCGAACGAGCCTGGATTGGGAAGTTCTAGGACTTATCAACCAGGTGAGATGTCTTTGACCTCCAAGCCCAAGCCTGGGCTGAGGAGAATGCATCAAGAGATGAACAGCGAAGCTGCCTCGTCTAGTTCACTACTGAGAATAGCTGTGCCACCAAAGAGGGCGAGAGAAGAACAAGTGTTCAAACGAACCAGATCAAGCAAGATCTAGATGGGATGAAAGATGAGCTGGAAAGGACTAGAAGGGAGCTGGACGAAATGACTAAGACCATGCTCGCTATGGAAGAAGACAGAGACATGTGGAAGAGATTGTTTGAAGACTGCAACAAAATGCAAACCAATGAGGGTGAACATTAAAGAACCCGTGGAGCTATAACCCATGAGGAAAATAGACGAAATCAGGGGATTCTCAAACAATAAGCTGAGGCTCACTAAGGTATCCATGGGAGCATTGCCGAAGTCCAATGAATACTGTGGACCGATCAGAAAGAAGTCATACAGTTACGTGTCCGGAGTCATAGGGATAGCGTACAACCCGTTTCTCAGTGAAGACATACGCAATTACTTCTTCGATTACGAGCAAGCAGAGTTGCTGAGGTTCTGGACGTCTAGAATTGCGACGACAAGAAGCGCTGCTAATCCGCAGACCAAGCTGGGACTAGTCTCAGAAGAAAAAGTAGCTGCACCTTCCGAGCCAGAATCCGACAAACGAGTGGAGTTTGGATTGGGATTCTCAGATGAATTACTGAGAACGAGCTTGATGGTAGTGTGGAAACTGATGATAACATCGTGGTGTCCTAGTCCCAATGCTGCTTCAATACTACTTGCAACACAAGATGTGCAGAGGGAACTAAATGCAGACTGTAACCTGCGTGATCTTAATATCATATAAAATGTGAAGACAACAGCCTCTAAGAGCAACGGGGAAGACAAAGTGGAGTTGCCTGGCTGGGGACCAGAATACTGGGTCAACCCTGGTAGCTGTCTGGCAGGAGTCTGTGGACTAAAAGGTCATAATTGTGGAAGTCTAGATTGCGTGAAAACCCTGGAGTAACAACACAAACAGTTGACAATATTGTTTGTAAACCTTGTGATGAAAGCGAAGACGGAAACGGAATTGATCGCAGATGGTCATGGAGGAACCGAGGAGAATCTAGTGACTGCACTAGGATTCTACAGTGTGTTTGGTTCTTTAGAGTCACTATTGAATCTAGAACAGAAACATGAGATGGTCACGGCCATCAGTGTAGAAGTGTTCCCAGGAGTTTCGCAAACTGAGCAAAAGCACATAGAAAAATGGAGGGGCGGAAATGAACATCAGACACAGTGAAACTTATCATAGACCATCGGGAGGGCAATAATTGATGGGATCGACATTAGCTCCAATGTGCAAGAGCAGATACCCAGTGCATTTTGTAGCTGTTGAAGTAAAAAGTACGAGAACGATCGTGGATCAAGCCTTCTCAGTGCCAAAGTGTGTGAGACTAGCGAGAATGTCAGAGAAATCTTATGAGTTACTATGCAAAATGTTCTCAGCAGTTCCAGAGAGAACTAAGAAGGAGTTAGAATCGATACTGGGAAGGAAGTTCATGGGATACGTCAGTGGGAACTTCAGTGACTTTGAAAGACAAAAACAGAGAGGATCAACCGTTACGGATTATAATACAGTAGATGAGAATGATGAAGTCTATAGAGAGATGATGGAAGTGGAATGACTACTGGAAGCTTTGGGGAAGCAAAACTGAATGAGTATCATGTTAACAGATGATGAGTTTCCCTGCCATTGCTTGCTGCAAACATGGTGGTATCCCGGGCGTAGTAATTTGGTGTTGATCTGGGACTCTAGAGAGCTGCTTTCCATGGATTTACCAGACTCATCACGGCCCATAACAATAGTGATAATGGGAGTTTTGATGGCGATACAATGGCTGGAAGCTCATATGAAGGAGAACAATAGACAGGAGGCGCCAACGAGAGAACAATTGCTAAAATTGGATCGTCTAAAAGATTTAGATCTTTTTGAGACGACGTGCAAGATTCTGAACATTCCGATGGAAGTGAAAAGGATATGGGCAAGGAGATGACTGATGCCACTGTTTAGAGCCAACATGACTGCATGGTTGTACGAGTATGCCAAGAAGCATAATCGAAGCACGGCAGAGTGTACAGTGTGTATCAGCTGGACATTGGGGCAGGAGCTTTCAAGCGAGCTTTCGTGACTCATCGGAATGCAGTGACTACCGCTGTAAAGAGAATTTCCAGGACAAGTGAACGTATTGGAAGAGAGAAGGAAGAGATGTTGAAGGAAGATTTGGAGAGAAACGTGACGTTGTGTCTCCACAATAGCTTCTGCAGAAACAGAGAATCTAATGTAGATCCCCTACCTTGTTGTAAACAAAGGGTAAAAGAGCAGAAGTGTTGCAGGACTGCTTCCAACAGCGTCAGAATAGCTACTGACGTGTTGCAAGACACAGAGATTGAAAGTGCGGAGTCAATGTCGCAGGAGGAGGAGATGGAGCATTGACAAATGGCCGAAAAACAAGATGCGAAAAGAAAGAAAATTAGAAGAACTTAGAAGTTTTAGAACTTCTAAACGACGAAAAAAAAGGACAAAGAAGTGACAAAAGAGAAGATTAAAACGCAGAATTGTTTTATATGTGTGGCAAAAAACTCAAGTGACAAACCAAGGAACCAAGTTGTAACTGAAAACTGAAACATTTAGTTGAGTTTTGAACATTAAAGAATTTGTTGCATTAATAAATTTGCATTTCGATTTTAGTTAGTGGCTTTAGAGACACTTACTATTTATATAAAAAGGCTTGAATAAAGAGTATATTTAACTATTCTAGCCTGCATGACTGTTTTTAACCAACTAGGACGACTGATCACTTTGTGGTGACATGAAAGGCTTGGGTAATCTCTCGAAGAGGGAGATTGTTTCATGGTTTTTTCTAACCACAGAGTTCCTTAATTTTAATATTCAGGACCAATAACAACTAAAATTTCCAAAGGGAAGAAGCATAGTAGGATAATTTTAGCTTGTTGGTTGGCAGGAATGTCCTGCAAGCTAACACCTTTTAAAACCTAGGAGAAAAAAATTTAATTCAGGGCATTGACATTGGAAGTCAGAAAAAATGTTTCATCTTAAGTCAAATCCTCAAAGTGCAGATTGGTGAAAGAATTTGAAAGGCTATAGTAGTGTAGTATGATGCCATTTATATTCTGCAGTGAGTCGATATGACGTGTAAGAGAGTAATTTCGTGCATTTTGTAAATTCTGTTCGATGACAGTGTACCAATTTTACGAACATTGCGAGATTCAATGTGGACATTCACCGGGCTGTCCGGGGATTATGTGACATTCGACCAGAATGGACAAAAATGCAGATCCGGCAATTTCAAATTGTTAGCAGCTAACCTCCCGAATTGACAGTTTTGAGAGATTAGTGACGCTATTGTGACGATTAGTCAAACGGTGAAGGTCAAGATATTCTGGTATTTTGAAACTTTGAAAGTTCGAACTGGGAAGAAAACCAGAAGAAAATCAGAACAACAATAGTTGCGATAGTGATAACTACGAGAATTGCGATAGAAAAACTAGCAGAGTTAGCAGAGACCGTTCTGAGTTGCAACGATTGTGTCGCTACAATCGTTGCAAGGCCGTTCACAACAACGGCGAAGGGTAGAAAAACAGCCTTCCGGAAAGAAGATAAAGTTGTTATTTCCCCGGATTCAGGAATCCGGAGGGGTCTCGGGATTTGAACTTAAATTGTTTTATATAAAATGTTAGCTTCCCGGGTACGTCTTGAATTGAATTTATTTAACATCTGAATTCTTTTTCCGACGATGAGAAGCTAGGAGTTAAGGAAAAGGGTTGATCCATCTTCGATGGAGATGATGATTTTTATCTACTGAACAAAAACAATAGCTCGGTAGTTGAGCAATGGATTGAAAATCAAAATCCGAAAAATTGGTCTGACAGGGTAGTGTTTGAAACTCTTAACAAAATCATTGAGGGAAAGCAAATTTTAGAGGTGAAGGCATCAGAACCGAGAAATGATAAGTGGTTGAAAGACTCACCACCCCTTCTTACAATGCAATATCGAGGCAATCCATCTCAACGGTTAGCTGCAAAGGTTCGGCTAATGTCCGGGGCTCAAATATTTTTTACAACGAGAAACTGAAAACACGCCTGCCATCCCTCAAAACTTCCTTTGCTCGTGAACTGAGATCCAAAGTGGTGTACGAATTACATAAAATGGATGTAACTCCACCTATGTCGGCCAGACATTCCGACATTTAGCCACGATGGTCGATGAACACCGCAAAGGGAACTCCCCAGTAGGGCAACACTTGTTAGAATGTAATAAGGAGGTAGGCGGTACTGCTGAGCTGAATTCAGAGATTTTAGACCAAACAGCCAACACTCATAAGCTACTGACACTAGAGGCTTTGCATATTTTGAGTGAGAGGCCGAAGATCAACACACGCGATGAATTCAGAAGCCGGGAATTAACACTAAAACTATAGTCTATGTAAAACATGTTTAAAAGTTAAAAAGCTGACACGTAATTATTACGTAATTATATTATGTAATTACAGTTGTTGAATTTTGATCGGATAAAAATTTTTAGAGCCTTTTAAGACATGTTTCCCATTTTTCAGATGTTTGATCGTTTTGTAAATATTGTAAAAAAATTTAATCCTGATGATGCACAAGATGTGCGAAAATGTTTGAATTAACATTTTAAATTTCTTATAAAAACAATAGTAAAATGATAATTTTGTAGTAGCCCTATTTTTAGGGGTGACCTCGTGGTGTGTGGATACTGAGACCCAGGCATAAGCTCACTATTTTTGCATGTAATTAAGTTATTTAGAGCGTTCTGATCGAAGCCGGAAAAGTAATGTCTTTGTCGACCCGATGTTAGAAAGACCACCAAAAGAACTGGCTTTGGCAAAGACGGTGAAAAGCATGTAAAGCTGTGTTTAGACGCTAGCCAGTCGTTTTAGATCCTAGCTTTATTTTCTGTCACTATATACTTTCGGGCGAATTTAACAGGTTCGCGCGCTCCAAATCCCACAAGGAAAGAAACTTTTGATCATGAAGAAGCAAACATATTGGGAGATAATGAAAACCTGGGTCTGAGTTCCGTAGGAGTATTGGGATTACTTTGCCGTGGTAAATTTGATCCAACCAATCTAAAACCGAGACAATTATTAGTTAAGTTCTCAGATAGTTACACTGTAGAAAAATTGTTAGCGCAGTCATCAATGCTCAAATTATACGAACCAACATACAACGGTAAAGCGTATCGCGTGTTTCTTTCAAAATCTCGGAACAAAGAAGAACACCTGAAAGAACAGAAATTGTTGTAAGAGAGAAGAGAATTTTTAAACAACGATACTACAGAACCAAGAATTGTTCAGATTAAACGTGGTACCTGGTATGTTAAAAATCAAGCTATTGATCTGGACGAGTGACTACAAAAATCAACGCGAGAAATCATTTTCTAATGTTGTAACATAAGAAGCATTTACAAACCCGAAAAACGTTTCAGCAAATCATGTTTCTGTTAACACTTATGACATAATTTGTATAACGGAAACTTGGATTACAAATGACGTTTTAGAGGGAGAATTAATTTTGCCTCAGTTTCAGTGTTTTGGTGCAAACAGAAAGATACTAGAAGGCCAAACTACCTCACACGGTGGAACAATGATTTGTGCTAATCGAGCATTTATGGCAGAGCGGTTGAATATCGTCTATGAAGTAAGCGGATCAATAGTTGCACGTACTGTATTCATGGGAAACAAAAAAAATCTCCTTGTTACGTAATATTTTTACCTTCCCCCATTAGCACGTATGCATTTACATCTAAGGATCTGCAAAACTTATTCAATTTTATCAAGAAAGCCAAAAGAGAAGTAGATGATATTATTATTCGCGGGGATTTCAGTTGTCCTGCAATCAATTGGAACACGCTTTCATCAAGTCTATCGATTGAAACCTTAATTCTTAAACCTAATGGGGCAAACCAACTTAGAACAAAAAGAAAACTTTTTAACGGCAAATACTGGAATTTTGGAATTATTTCTTGTAAGCAATGGAATACAAGCTTAGGACATTTCAGAAGCAAACGTGAAACCTGATCTGTTTGAAATCTGTTTGAACCACTACCTCATCAAAATGAAGCTGTGTGTTGAAACGAAATGCTAATTGAAAAGAAAGTTTTGCCCAGAGGTGGTGTGTAGCTATTGCAAATATGATTATCAGAAGCTCGCTGAAAGTTTGATCATTAATAAATTTGAACCTTATTGCTGGTCTAATCCTTATAAAATAAATGAATTGTGGTAAAATGGCTTTAAAATGCTTTACAAGAAACGATACCTGAACGAACTGCTCATAGATCGTTATTACCTCTCTGAATTAATCAAAAAACATCACACTACATTAAATGTTTGCAAACTGCAAGAAGAAAATATCCATTTACTAATCTAATAGCTCATACAAAACAAAAAAAATTAACAAGAATTGGTCAATATTTCTAGTAATATGGACAAAGTCAGTATGAAGATAAATTAGCACAAGGAAGATCAACATCCAATTTTTTCAAGTACTTTAAAGCTTTTAGGAAATCAAATTTACCACCCGAAATGTTTTACAACGAATTCACTGTTGATTCTGACAAAGATAAAGTAGATTTCATTGCAAAATTCTTTTCTTCAGTTTATAGTAATTCCAGTGCAATTGAGTTTCCTCGCGATTTGTCTGCTGACATGCCAGTTCTAAAGGAAATAAGCATCGAAACAAAAAAATTAATGGAATTTTGTAAAAACTTAAAAGTCAACAAAAGTAAAGGACCAGATGAATTACCACTTTTTTTGGTTCACAAACTCATATCTTTCTATTCCCTTCTCTTACACAGATATATCGGAAAATTTTGCAAACCGGTGAATATCCAAAAGTTTGGAAAGTTGCAACAGTGTCTGCTCTCCATAAAAGAACGACAAATGCGATGTATCAAGTTACCGCCCAGTGTCTCTTAAATCGATCCCTTCCAAAATTCTTGAACGGATTTTGTTCATTCGGTTATACAACCACTATTCACAAATTTTACTCAACTCATAGTTTGGATTTAGATGGAATCAAACGACGATTACTCAATTATTAATATTCCTTCAAAAAGTTTACAATGGTATTGAAAATCAAAAAGAAATAGTTGTTATATTCACTGATTACAGCAAAGCTCTCGATCGCGTCTCGATCATGGTGTGCTCCTTAAAAAACTAGTTGAAACAGGCATTAGAGAAAAATTATTAATTTTCTGAAATCTTAACTAACAGATCGTAGCCAATTTGTTAGAGTTAACAACAAGTTTTCTTGGGAAATTAAAATAACAAGTGGAATACCTCAGGAGAGTAATATTGCGCCATTAATTTTCCTTGTTTTGTGAACGATTTGCCTTCAAAATGCGAATGTTCTTTCCCTCTAGTTCTGCTGCTAATGCAAATATAATAAGCATTGGAACAGAACCTAATTTACCACAAAAATGTTTAAATGCACTTTTAAAATGGACTGAAACGAATCACACGCTTTTCAAAATGGATAAATGTGCTCATGTTTGTTTCAACAGTAATGAAAAGAATTTTTATTTTGGAAATCACATTATCGAAAAAGATTTAAAGAAATCAAATTTAGGTTTGATGCTCTAGCATGACCTTAAATGGGACAATCACATCAAAAAATCCTGTAAGAAGGCAATAAGAGTTTTCTTCCTGATCAAACGAAACGTTTCGAATATATATATATATATATATATATATATATATATATATATATATATATATATATATAAATATATATATATATATATATTGGACAACGAAGCTTAACCTGTATATGTCAATGATAGTGCCAATATTAACTTACGGAAGTCCTTGCTATGGATTGAGCAAAAACATAATGGCTATGTTAGAGAATGTACAGAAGCGCATCGTTAAGTGAATATCACCAATTGGTGGAAGCTACAAAGATTGTCTCGAATTTTTGGAAAAACTACCGCTCTCTATGTACATTCAAGTAAGCAACCTTTTGTTTTTGTCCAAACTGATTTTGGGTAGAGATGATATCGATTTAATTGACATGCATTTCTATACAGATTCCTCGCGCTGTAATCTGTTTCAGCTGTAGAGAACAAAAAAAAGAGAATCTTGGAAGAAAATTTCTTTTATCAGACATGCAGACTAGCAAATTTTGTGAAAATTGATCTGCGTCAATAACTCGGACTAAATGAGTTGATATTACGTATTTTCTGTAGAAGATTTGAAGAAAACTAAGAGTTGAATAAATGCACGTTGAGAGTTGGCTGTGACTGCTTGACAAATAACCGCAGAAACAAGACTAAACTATAGAACTCGCAAACTGACTGGGGTGATAGCCCCTTGTGCTGACCAGCACGGAAGCCCTACTACTACTACTACTACTACTACTACTACTACTACTACTGCTACTACTACTACTACTACTACTACTACTACTACTACTACCACTACTACTACTACTACTAATACTACTACTAGATCTAGAAAAGTCGGAGGACTTTGACTGGAAAACCTGATGAAGGGATTCCTGACTATAACTTCGGTTACTATGATACTTTTGACATTCTGATTACGTTTATGTGGTTCTCATAACATCAGCTTGACAAAATTGTTACTGCTCAACAGATATCAGCCGAACCACGCAATCTAACTTAGTTACATGAGAAAGATGTGAGCTCATGGGCTCATTAGCCTAATTGTTGTGATAAACTTATTAAACAGTGTGTATTTTCATATTAAACGCGCTGAGCTTTCCTCAGAGATTTATCTTACCAAATTTCGCCTTCCCAGCCGTAGGCGAGTGTAGTTTTCCTGGCGTAACTAGAGGTAAGAAGGAGTGAGCTGATGAATCGACCTCAAAAACGAAGTCAGCTTGTACTACTACTTACTCTTCTTTTTTTTCATTTTTTTTTCTCCATCGCCCTTTTCTAACCAATTTCTAATTCCTAATTGAAACTATTCATAAATTATCCCAAAAAGCTTCCTTTCTCGCCCCAGTTGTCTCTGTCAGTAATTGCCGCGATTCCAGGCAAGATGCATCCCTGAGTTCTCACAGAAAGTAATTATTGGCATTTCAAGGACCAAATGTATCACACCAGCTCTAGTAAAATTAACAGTTCACTCCTACCGCGGCGCAACGCTTCATGATCTGTTTCAAACAATCAATTTTGCAATACAGATCAAATTGCCTAAAAACAGTGACAATAGTTTCTGCATACAATGACATCAGGCTGCATCACAAGAATTAGAACAGCGGCAGAAAAACTTGAATAACTTAATCACTATCAAGTTTCAGCCCAAGACACTGATCATGCCCAAAACAGTTCAGAGCTGTAATAACTCTGAAATAAATAGCAAAATTTATATTCAGAATCATGTGTTGTTTAATCTAAAAAATAGAATTGTACAACCACATACACTCATTATTTCACCTAGCCTCAACCTAAATCTAATTGTCCAAATGTTCCTGCGTGATGGCATCTACTTCTTGTTCTACGGTAATGCGTTTTTTACTAATTTTCTTGCAAACGTAATTTATAAACTCTCTGGCTAACTTGACACCGCCGTCCTACCTCAAATGGCTACTCAAACACATTGCCTTATTTGTAAAAACAGCTTGAGGCGGAGGTGTTTGGTGCTGCACATGCCCAGGCTACGTGCATGTAAAATTCAGCGACCTAGCCTGCAGCAGTGATCATTATGACAAATTCAGCTGTCATCGCGGCACCTCCCAGTTTTATTCAGCTAAAGACACTCATGAAGGCAATCCCGTTATCTTAGCAACAACCAGGCTACCCCAGTTGCTTCCACACCCTTCTACTGCCCCACACTCACCAAACTCAGGAGAACCCTCCACTATAGAAGCTAGAACAACACAGACCCATGGTCAAACCCATATCCAGAACTCATAGAAACCACAAAGAAAATATACACCCTCATTGAAACCCTCAATAGACCTCTGAACAGCCTTTTAGAAAACAACAAAAATACCATCCAAATGCACGCAGCAATGATTTTCCCATACTTACTACTGTGCAAAACAAAGTCCGAAAATGATGAATCTTTAACCAAAACAATAGCAAGGCGACTTAAGCAATGGGCAAGACGGAGCCCTGGATGACCTATATAATGAAGGGAAGGCGCTGCAAATGCGCCTGACAAAAAGGAAAAAGAACAAAAACTGAAACTGAAGCACAACACTTCAAAAAATTAATGAAAACTAGAAAAATATCAAGCGCATTAGCAAAACAAACGGACACATCAAAAAGCGTTTTTTTGCTCGACGAGAACGTCAAAAGTAAGACAGTAGAACAGACTTTTATAGAGAAGCTCCCACAATCTGCACCAATTGATGATGAGAACTATAATACACCAGTCTCAAATGAAACATTTCCTTTCCGTTTATCGATATTTGATCTGATAAACGGTCAACATATCAGGAAAGCAGCCATAAGCACGGATCTCATGGACCATCTGGCCTTGATACAAATGAATGGAGACGTATTTTGACACGATTCGGCCAACAATTGAGGGAGATTTCAAAAACAGTTTATAAAATAGCTAAAATATTGGCTACGAAGAATTACATCCAGAACTAACGGAACCATATAACGCATGTAGATTGATACCCTTAGATAGGAATCCATGAGTAAGACCTATAGGCATAGGAGAAATTATGCCTAGGATATAGGACGAAAAAATGCCTAAAAAACGAAATAATGTCGCTCGGTTCAAACTATCAACTCTGTCTAGGACAAAAATGTGGCATTGAATATGCGATCCACACAATGAGAGATCAATACAGCAAAAACCTCCGCCAATGTTGTTTTACTGATAGATGCCGAAAACGCTTTCACCTAGCTACATTGAAAAGTTGCATTGAAAAACATCAAAAACAACTGACCTTCTTTTTCAACAGCGATTAAGAACTCCTATTCCAATGCATCTAAACTATACGTTAACAAAAAAAAAACCATCTTCTCTCAAGCAGGAACAACCCAGACGGATCCACTAGCAATGGCCATGTACGGTCTAGCCATAATACCCCTCATGAAACTTTTATCAGCAGACAACGTATCCCAGAAATGGTACGCAGACGACGGAAACGCAGTCGGTAAATTAAACAATCTACGAACCGTCCTCGATAAGATTTTTTGGCTGCCATGATAAAGCATCCAAATGCCAACTCATTGTCAAAGATGAAAAACTCGGTGAAGCTGAGAAACTCTTCAAAAATACAGGAATCGCTATAAAGGTGTTTCACACTCATAGAAAACAATGAAAAAAGACATATTCGACAAAATCATGAACCAGGTTTGCCATGACGTCGAGATTGAACCAAAACCTGGGGCGTTTCAGGGCAAAACCTTTGTCAACAATTCAACAACAACTGAAGATGAGGCACAACTTGACATTAAGGCAAACGAACTCTGGGGTTTCTGTTTTAGCCGCGCTTTTTTTCAAGAAAAAAATTTCCACTCCCATGCCGAAAACTGCATAAAGACGCATACAAATATCACAAAACGCTAAAAAACTCCAAATATCAGCAAAAAATTTTAAACTTAGAGCAGAGTAGTTTCTGTTCGCTAATTTTTGGATGCACCGGTGGCGCTGCTTCAACAGCCACGCGGACGATGCAGCTATTAGGCGAAAAACTAAGTGAAAAAAGACAACAAAGCTATCTAGAATCGATAAACTACATAGGAACTAAATTAATCTTCGCGCTCCCGAGGGGATGCAGATCGCTGTGCAAAGCTCAATTTATCGACAGCTCCATTAGCACTATTGTGAAGGCAGGACGGCTAAGATAAATTAACCTTACGATGATGCAGTTAACGCTAATTTTTGACTTCATTGATAAACTATACAGTTTGCTGATAAAAATCATTTTTTATAACGCTGGTATGACCCTATCCAGCTTGTGCACTTGGCGTAGCTAAACGGAAAAAGATCACCAGACCACAAGGTCACTCCTAAAAACAGGGCTACTAAATTATTACTATCAAGTTACTATATTAGTATTATTGTTTTTGTTCAAGAGAGAAAATCATCCTATGCACCTCAGATGGATCGAACTTTCGCCTTAACTCCTAGCTCCTAAGGATCTGCAGATAAATCTGATGTTATAAATTAAATTCAGGCCAAACCGTTAAGCTGAAAGTTGGTCAAAATACAGTTTCCAGTTATTCTCTGAGACCACTCCGGCCTCAACAGGAAGACTATCGGGAAGGGTTCCAAATTCTCTCGTTAGCCTTCCTGCATTATATCGTTGTGAGAGATCGATTGCCTCTTTCCTTGACTCTAACTGCTCATGTTCGAAAAAACTAGATTATTATCGGAGTAAGTATAAAGCGTTCAGGGTATGACAACAGCTTGAATAAATTGTTAATGTTTGTCAAATTTCTCTGGGCAACGGACTTTTGATTCCGTACTCTCCCGGGATAACGTAGTTAACTCTCCAATTTTGTTGCGCGGTAAGGTTCGGTGCAATCCCGAATGCCCCACTGGACCGTCATTTTCCACAATCTTCTGCTGACAAGCACCTTGTATTATCATCGTTTTACGACAAGAGGCTTTGTTAATCTTGTACTTTCTCTATCTTTTTCGACTTTTTTGCGTCTTGCAATCAGCTGTTTTCCTTTTTTATATATTTTTGGTCAAAATGCCGTTTTCCGCTTTTCTCAGAACTTTTCCAGTCCAAATTGACATTATCAAAGTTTTTTAATTTGGGAAAATTCTGAGCCCCCGTTTAACTGTAACATTAATGACAACGTTTTAACGCTGTTTTCGCCGTGCGTCGGAAGGTTCAACTCTGCGATCCGGGGAACGGCACATACACCCCGGACAATCCACTCAATGTCCCCATTGAATGCATTACTTAGGGTTAACTTCAAGTGATGATGCAAAGTTCTATAATATTTTTAAAAACCGCATCGAAAAATAAAATTTTCTGCATTAACTCAACTCATGTGCCAGTCGGTCATAATCTGAGGTTTGACCTTAAATTTAATTTGCAAAAAATTGGAATCGACCATGTCATGCTCAAGTTTATCGAAACAACTGAATTGAGAAATCAATTTAATTAGGAGATCCGAGTTATAATTTCAGGAAAAATGACAAAAAGTTTTGCTTGAGTAAAATTGCTTATCGCGTTTTTAGTGAAATCATCAACTCGAGTAGAACTGTTTAGTTCTAGAAAGAGAACATTGCGAATTCACAGGAGAGGGTCATCGCTGGGCAAGAGAGAACCTTGTTTGGGCAGAAAGACAAGCGAAGCTGCCCAATCGTCAAAACGATAAAATTACTATGAGTCAAAACTAATTACTTAAAACATCCAGAGTTATTTTAGTTACATTATTTACGTGAGTCTATGGTGTTGTCAACATGTGAGTTTTGAATTTAATTTCTTGAGTGTATTTTACACATTTATGTTGAGACAAGGCGGGGTTTAGGTTGATCCATCTGAAATGGAACGAAGGTCTACTGTGCAATAAAAACTAATGGTATAGTTGAGTTTCCAACCCTGTTTTTAACGGCGTTCTCGTGTTTAAGGTATTAAAAGCCCTAGCCATGGGGACGTTCTCCTTTTTAGAGTGGGGGTATTTTGGTAGTGTTCTTTAAGCTGTAACACGATTTTGTAGTCCCATATCCTAAGCGAACCGAATTGGCTCCGAGAAGATGAGGTACAGAAACACAAGATATAGTGTCCTTGACCGTTGCACCAGTGGTTTTGGGCCTACTCGTCTTAACTTCATATGTGACATAAGCGAACCACTGTAAATTAGTGTTTTTTTGGCACTCCTGGGTGTTTTACGACATCAAGACTACCGTATCGAATCCCCTTGACGCAGCTCTGGGTTACATGCCTATTCAAGGGTACCGGTGGTACGGTTCAACTGGAATATGTCCAGCTTCTGGTTGTACCGTGATAGTTTTTTAAGTAAAGTTGTAAAAATTTCTCGGTGCGCTTTTGGATACAAAGCATAGCTAAGCAAGTGTGGGGGCCAAAAGAAGATCAAAAAATGGGTAAAAGACAAAAAAAAAGAAACAAAAACAAAAAAAGTTAAGGAAAAAATTATAAAAAAAACTAAAAATGGACTGTGCATTTGATTTTCGGATCAAGTGGATCAGACCTTTACAATAATTGATAATTTACGTATGCTGTTATAAGAACGATCGTTTTGATCAAGATAGCAAGTATTTAACAGATTCCCGAATTCGGGGTGTTGAAAGGGTTTTCAGATAGTTTTGCAACCTTGGAGAAACACTGAAAGACTTCACTGGAAGAGGTGACCATTCGAATAGCAAATTGGTGTCGAGGACAGAGATCTGGGAATCAAGAGAGGAAGCTACTGGGATGAGACTACCAGTAGTGTGACCAGTGCAGTGTGACAACTAGATGGGATCATCAGAGTGGGCTGTTTGGCCAAGCGGGTATCGTTAAAATCCATTTTGAACTATAAAAGTTAGGTTTAAAAGTGAATTAACGGCACCGCACAGTTTTGAGCAAAAGTTTTTACTAGAGAAGAGCTTGGAAAGAGGATCTACGGGTTCTCTTGAGTGATTTCGCATCCATGTCGGTTAAAATGATTTTCGGCTGAAGTGGAGGGCTAGATAGGGGCGCGGTTAGACAGGGGGGTTGATTAAGATGAAGGGTTGTTGTTAGAAATTGTAAAGCGGGGGGCCTTATTACTGTTACCATACAATCGGCATCGTCGATTTGGTTACCTTATTTTAACCAGAGTCAAGACTGACCACAATAAAGCCTGAAAACAAGAGTTGGAACGCGAAGGTACTCAATAGTAAACTCGAGACAAGGTAGGTGGTCTGACTGGATCAGGTGGTGGGATTGGAAATAGATGGTTTTATTAGAAACCAATAAAGTAAATAGCCCAGATTAACGTTAGTGGGGGAATATTGCGTGACAAAAAGGTACCAGAAAATTTTTTTGAGCGACGGTTTCATTAAGTTCGAATCAAAAGAATTATGTATTTTTCTACGAGAATTTATAACGTATTTTCAGTTTTAACTGGAAGTTTTCAAAAAAATTGGCACTCTTTCGAGACAGTTAGACTAAATTTTATGCGATTTACAATCATAACCTGATGTAGGAAACCCAATCAGACTATTCAGTTGAAATTGATTGAGGGAAGGCAGGACATTTTAATGACACTCAGACAAACTTACAAAGGAATTTTGGAGGGTGAGAGCACTTTACACGAGTTCCTGAGACAGTCCTGTAAACTAAATCAACTTCCCAGCACTACTTGAGTCCTGGGAAGGAAAATCAACTGCCCAACTTTGGTTTGGTGGGGTATTGTTAAGCTGAATCAACTGCCCAACACTATATCTACTTGAGTCCTGAGAAAGCAAACTAAATGCTCAACGCTGGTTTTGCTGGAGTATTGAGAAGGCAAATCAACAGCCCAACACTTGAGTCCTGGGAATGCAAATCACCTGCCCAACACCAAAGTCCTGGGAAGGCAATCAACTGCTCAACACTTGAGTCCTGGGAAGGAAAATCAACTGCCCAACCTTGGTTTGGTGGGGTATTGTTAAGCTGAATCAACTGCCCAACACTATATCTACTTGAGTCCTGAGAAAGCAAACTAACTGCTCAACGCTGGTTTTGCTGGAGTATTGAGAAGGCAAATCAACAGCCCAACACTTGAGTCCTGGGAATGCAAATCACCTGCCCAACACCAAAGTCCTGGGAAGGCAAATCAACTGCTCAACACTTGAGTCCTGGGAAGGCAAATCAACTGCTCACCATCTAAGTCCTGGGAAGGCAAATCAACTGCCCGACACTTG
Source organism: Symsagittifera roscoffensis (assembly GCF_963678635.1). Taxonomy (NCBI): domain Eukaryota; kingdom Metazoa; phylum Xenacoelomorpha; order Acoela; family Convolutidae; genus Symsagittifera; species Symsagittifera roscoffensis. Next base: position 60,817,797 of record NC_087065.1, on the reverse strand, counting down.
AGTCCTGGGAAGGCAAATCAACTGCCCAACACCTAAGTCCTGCGAACGCAAGCCAACGGCCCAACACTTGAGTCCTAGGAAGGCAAATGAACTGCACAACACATGAGTTCTGGGAAGGCAAATCATTTGCCCAAAAATTTAGTCCTTCGAAGGCAAATCAACTGCCCAACACTTGAGTCCTGGAATGGCAAATCAACTGCCCAACACCTGAGTCCTGAGAACGCTAATCAACTGCCCAACACTTGAGTCCTGGGAAGGCAAATCAACTGCCCAACACCTAAGTCCTGCGAACGCAAGCCAACGGCCCAACACTTGAGTCCTGGGAAGGCAAATCAACTGCCCAACACCTAAGTCCTGCGAACGCAAGCCAACAGCCCAACACTTGAGTCCTAGGAAGGCAAATGAACTGCACAACACATGAGTTCTGGGAAGGCAAATCATTTGCCCAAAAATTTAGTCCTTCGATGGCAAATCAACTGCCCAGCACTTGAGTCCTGGGAAGGCAAATCAACTGCTCAAAAAATTAGTCCTGGGAAGGCAAATCAACTACCCAATTCCTAAGTCCTCGGAAGGCATTTTGACTTCCAACACAGGAGTCCTGGGAAGGCAAATCAACAGCTCAACACTTGAGTCCTGGGAAGGCAAATCAACTGCTCACCATCTAAGTCCTGGGAAGGCAAATCAACTGCCCGACACTTGAGTCCTGGGAAGGCAAATCAACTGCCCAACACCTAAGTCCTGCGAACGCAAGCCAACGGCCCAACACTTGAGTCCTAGGAAGGCAAATGAACTGCACAACACATGAGTTCTGGGAAGGCAAATCATTTGCCCAAAAATTTAGTCCTTCGAAGGCAAATCAACTGCCCAGCACTTGAGTCCTGGGAAGGCAAATCAACTGCTCAAAAAATTAGTCCTGGGAAGGCAAATCAACTGCGCAATACCTAAGTCCTCGGAAGGCAATTTAACTGTCCAAAGTTTGATTCCTGGGAAGCCAAATCAACTGCCCAACACCTAAGTCCTAGGAAGGCGAATCAACTGCCCAACATTTGGGTCCTGGGATGGCAAATCAACTGCCCAACACCTAATTCCTGGGAAGGCAAATCAACTGCTCACCATCTAACTCCTGGGAAGGCAAATCAATTGCCCAACACCTAAGTCCTAGGAAGGCAAATCAACTGCCCAACATTTGGGTCCTGGAATGGCAAATCAGCTGCCCAACAACTAAGTCCTGGGAAGGCAAATCAACTGCCCGACACTTGAGTCCTGAGAAGGCAATTCAATCACCCAACACCTAATTCATGGGAAGGCGAATCAACTGCACAACAGTGGTTTGCTGGAAAATTGGGAGGTAAATCAACTTCCCAACATTACATCTACTTGAGTCCTGGGAAGGAAAATCAACTGCCCAACACCTAAGTCCTGCGAACGCTAACCAACTGCCCAAAATTTGAGTCCTGGGAAGGTAAATCAACTGCCCAACACATTAGTTCTGGGAAGGCAAATCAATTGCCCAAAACTTTAGTCCTGCGAAGGCAAATCAACTGCCCAACATTTGAGTCCTGGGAAGGCAAATCAACTGCTCAAAAAATTAATCCTGGGAAGGCAAAACAAGTGCCCAATACCTAAGTCCTTGGAAGGCAATTCAACTGTCCAGCGTTTGAGTCCTGGGAAGACAAATCAACAGCCCAACACCTAGGTCCTAGGAAGGCAAATCAACTGCCCAAAATTTGGGTCCTGGGATGGCAAATCAACTGCCCAACACCTAAGTCCTGGAAAGGCCAATCAACTGCCCAACACTTGAGTCCTGGGAAGGCATATCAACTCTTCACCCTCTAACTCCTGGGAAGGCAAATCAACTGCCCGACACTACTTGAGTCCTGGGAAGGCAAATCAACTGCCCAACACTGGTTTGCTGGAGTATTGTCAAGCTGAATCAACTGCCCAACACTACATCTATTGGAGTCCTGAGGAGGCAAATTAACTGCCCAACACTGGTTTCGCTGGAGTAATGAGAAGGCAAACCAACAGCCTAACACTTGAGTCCTGGGAATGCAAATCAACTGCCCAACACCTAAGTCCTGGGAAGGCAAATCAACTGCTCACCATCTAACTCCTGGGAAGGCAAATCAATTGCCCAACACCTAAGTCCTAGGAAGGCAAATCAACTGCCCAACATTTGGGTCCTGGAATGGCAAATCAGCTGCCCAACAACTAAGTCCTGGGAAGGCAAATCAACTGCCCGACACTTGAGTCCTGAGAAGGCAATTCAATCGCTCAACACCTAATTCCTGGGAAAGCGAATCAACTGCCCAACAGTGGTTTGCTGGAAAATTGGGAGGTAAATCAACTTCCCAACATTACATCTACTTAAGTCCTGGGAAGGCAAATCAACTGCCCAACACCTAAGTCCTGCAAACGCTAACCAACTGCCCAAAATTTGAGTCCTGCGAAGGCAAATCAACTGCCCAACACTTGAGTTCTGGGAAGGCAAATCAACTGCTCAAAAAATTAATCCTGGAAAGGCAAAACAAGTGCCCAATACCTAAGTCCTCGGAAGGCAATTCAACTGTCCAACGTTTGAGTCCTGGGAAGACAAATCAACAGCCCAACACCTAAGTCCTAGGAAGGCAAATCAACTGCCCAAAATTTGGGTCCTCGGATGGCAAATCAACTGCCAAACACCTAAGTCCTGGAAAGGCCAGTCAACTGCCCAACACTTGAGTCTTGGGAAGGCAAAATAACTGCTCACCCTCTAACTCCTGGTAAGGCAAATCAACTGCCCGACACTACTTGAGTCCTGGGAAGGCAAATCAACTGCCCAACACTGGTTTGCTGGAGTATTGTCAAGCTGAATCAACTGCCCAACACTACATCTATTGGAGTCCTGAGGAGGCAAATTAACTGCCCAACACTGGTTTTGCTGGAATAATGAGAAGGCAAACCAACAGCCGAACACTTGAGTCCTGGGAATGCAAATCAACTGCCCAACACCTAAGTCCAGAGAAAGCAAATCAACTGCTCACCATCTAACTCCTGGGAAGGCAAATCAATTGCCCAACACCTAAGTCCTAGGAAGGCAAATCAACTGCCCAACATTTGGGTCCTGGAATGGCAAATCAGCTGCCCAACAACTAAGTCCTGGGAAGGCAAATCAACTGCCCGACACTTGAGTCCTGAGAAGGCAATTCAATCGCCCAACACCTAATTCCTGGGAAAGCGAATCAACTGCCCAACAGTGGTTTGCTTGAAAATTGGGAGGTAAATCAACTTCCCAACATTACATCTACTTAAGTCCTGGGAAGGCAAATCAACTGCCCAACACCTAAGTCCTGCGAACGCTAACCAACTGCCCAAAATTTGAGTCCTGGGAAGGTAAATCAACTGCCCAACACATGAGTTCTGGGAAGGCAAATCAATTGCCCAAAACTTTAGTTTTGCGAAGGCAAATCAACTGCCCAACACTTGAGTCCTCGGAAGGCAAATCAACTGCTCAAAAAATTAATCCTGGGAAGGCAAAACAAGTGCCCAATACCTAAGTCCTCGGAAGGCAATTCAACTGTCCAACGTTTGAGTCCTGGGAAGACAAATCAACAGCCCAACACCTAAGTCCTAGGAAGGCAAATCAACTGCCCAAAATTTGGGTCCTGGGATGGCAAATCAACTGCCAAACACCTAAGTCCTGGAAAGGCCAGTCAACTGCCCAACACTTGAGTCTTGGGAAGGCAAAACAACTGCTCACCCTCTAACTCCTGGGAAGGCAAATCAACTGCCCGACACTACTTGAGTCCTGGGAAGGCAAATCAACTGCCCAACACTGGTTTGCTGGAGTATTGTCAAGCTGAATCAACTGCCCAACACTACATCTATTGGAGTCCTGAGGAGGCAAATTAACTGCCCAACACTGGTTTTGCTGGAGTAATGAGAAGGCAAACCAACAGCCGAACACTTGAGTCCTGGGAATGCAAATCAACTGCCCAACACCTAGGTCCAGAGAAAGCAAATCAACTGCTCACCATCCAAGTCCTGGGAAGGCAAATCAACTGCCCGACACTTGAGTCCTGGGAAGGCAAATCAACAGCCCAACACATAAGTCCTAGGAAGGCAAATCAACTGCCCAAAATTTGGGTCCTGGGATGGCAAATCAACTGCCCAACACCTAAGTCCTGGAAAAGCCAATCAACTGCCGCACACTTGAGTCCTGGGAAGGCAAATCAACTGCTCACCCTCTAAGTCCTGGGAAGACAAATCAACTGCTCAACACCACTTGAGTCCTGGGAAGGCAAATCAACTGCCGAACACTGGTTTGCTGGAGTGTTGTCAAGCTGAATCAACTGCCCAACACTACATCTACTTGAGTCCTGAGAATGCAAATTAACTGCCCAACACTGGTTTGCTGGAGTATTGTCAAGCTGAATCAACTGCCCAACACTACATCTATTGGAGTCCTGAGGAGGCAAATTAACTGCCCAACACTGGTTTCGCTGGAGTAATGAGAAGGCAAACCAACAGCCTAACACTTGAGTCCTGGGAATGCAAATCAACTGCCCAACACCTAAGTCCTGGGAAGGCAAATCAACTGCTCGCCATCTAACTCCTGGGAAGGCAAATCAATTGCCCAACACCTAAGTCCTAGGAAGGCAAATCAACTGCCCAACATTTGGGTCCTGGAATGGCAAATCAGCTGCCCAACAACTAAGTCCTGGGAAGGCAAGTCAACTGCCCGACACTTGAGTCCTGAGAAGGCAATTCAATCGCTCAACACCTAATTCCTGGGAAAGCGAATCAACTGCCCAACAGTGGTTTGCTGGAAAATTGGGACGTAAATCAACTTCCCAACATTACATCTACTTAAGTCCTGGGAAGGCAAATCAACTGCCCAACACCTAAGTCCTGCGAACGCTAACCAACTGCCCAAAATTTGAGTCCTGCGAAGGCAAATCAACTGCCCAACACTTGAGTTCTGGGAAGGCAAATCAACTGCTCAAAAAATTAATCCTGGAAAGGCAAAACAAGTGCCCAATACCTAAGTCCTCGGAAGGCAATTCAACTGTCCAACGTTTGAGTCCTGGGAAGACAAATCAACAGCCCAACACCTAAGTCCTAGGAAGGCAAATCAACTGCCCAAAATTTGGGTCCTCGGATGGCAAATCAACTGCCAAACACCTAAATCCTGGAAAGGCCAGTCAACTGCCCAACACTTGAGTCTTGGGAAGGCAAAACAACTGCTCACCCTCTAACTCCTGGTAAGGCAAATCAACTGCCCGACACTACTTGAGTCCTGGGAAGGCAAATCAACTGCCCAACACTGGTTTGCTGGAGTATTGTCAAGCTGAATCAACTGCCCAACACTACATCTATTGGAGTCCTGAGGAGGCAAATTAACTGCCCAACACTGGTTTTGCTGGAATAATGAGAAGGCAAACCAACAGCCGAACACTTGAGTCCTGGGAATGCAAATCAACTGCCCAACACCTAAGTCCAGAGAAAGCAAATCAACTGCTCACCATCTAACTCCTGGGAAGGCAAATCAATTGCCCAACACCTAAGTCCTAGGAAGGCAAATCAACTGCCCAACATTTGGGTCCTGGAATGGCAAATCAGCTGCCCAACAACTAAGTCCTGGGAAGGCAAATCAACTGCCTGACACTTGAGTCCTGAGAAGGCAATTCAATCGCCCAACACCTAATTCCTGGGAAAGCGAATCAACTGCCCAACAGTGGTTTGCTGGAAAATTGGGAGGTAAATCAACTTCCCAACATTACATCTACTTAAGTCCTGGGAAGGCAAATCAACTGCCCAACACCTAAGTCCTGCGAACGCTAACCAACTGCCCAAAATTTGAGTCCTGGGAAGGTAAATCAACTGCCCAACACATGAGTTCTGGGAAGGCAAATCAATTGCCCAAAACTTTAGTTTTGCGAAGGCAAATCAACTGCCCAACACTTGAGTCCTCGGAAGGCAAATCAACTGCTCAAAAAATTAATCCTGGGAAGGCAAAACAAGTGCCCAATACCTAAGTCCTCGGAAGGCAATTCAACTGTCCAACGTTTGAGTCCTGGGAAGACAAATCAACAGCCCAACACCTAAGTCCTAGGAAGGCAAATCAACTGCCCAAAATTTGGGTCCTGGGATGGCAAATCAACTGCCAAACACCTAAGTCCTGGAAAGGCCAGTCAACTGCCCAACACTTGAGTCTTGGGAAGGCAAAACAACTGCTCACCCTCTAACTCCTGGGAAGGCAAATCAACTGCCCGACACTACTTGAGTCCTGGGAAGGCAAATCAACTGCCCAACACTGGTTTGCTGGAGTATTGTCAAGCTGAATCAACTGCCCAACACTACATCTATTGGAGTCCTGAGGAGGCAAATTAACTGCCCAACACTGGTTTTGCTGGAGTAATGAGAAGGCAAACCAACAGCCGAACACTTGAGTCCTGGGAATGCAAATCAACTGCCCAACACCTAGGTCCAGAGAAAGCAAATCAACTGCTCACCATCCAAGTCCTGGGAAGGCAAATCAACTGCCCGACACTTGAGTCCTGGGAAGGCAAATCAACAGCCCAACACATAAGTCCTAGGAAGGCAAATCAACTAGCCAAAATTTGGGTCCTGGGATGGCAAATCAACTGCCCAACACCTAAGTCCTGGAAAAGCCAATCAACTGCCGAACACTTGAGTCCTGGGAAGGCAAATCAACTGCTCACCCTCTAAGTCCTGGGAAGACAAATCAACTGCTCAACACCACTTGAGTCCTGGGAAGGCAAATCAACTGCCGAACACTGGTTTGCTGGAGTGTTGTCAAGCTGAATCAACTGCCCAACACTACATCTACTTGAGTCCTGAGAATGCAAATTAACTTGAGAAGGTAAACCAACAGCCTAACACTTGAATCCTGAGAAGGCAAATCAACTGCCCGACACTTGAGTCCAGAGAAGGCAAATCAACTGCTCACCATCTAAATCCTGGGAAAGCAAATCAACTGCCCGACACTTGAGTCCTGGGAAGGCAAATCAACTGCCCAAAACCTAAGTCCTGGGAAGGCAAATCAACTGCCCGACACTTGAGTCCTGGGAAGGCCAATCAATCACCCAACACATGAGTTCTGGGAAGGCAAATCATTTGCCCAAAATTTTAGTCCTGCGAAGGCAAATCAACTGCCCAGCATTTGAGTCCTGGGAAGGCAAATCAACTGCTCAACAAATTAGTCCTAGGAAGGCAAATCAACTGCCCAATACCTAAGTCCTCGGAAGGCAATTCAACTGTCCAAAGTTTGAGTCCTGGGAAGGCAAATCAACTGCCCAACACCTAAGTCCTAGGAAGACAAATCAACTGCCCAAAATTTGGGTCCTGGGATGACAAATCAACTGCTCAACACCTAAGTCCTGGGAAGGCCAATCAACTGCCCAACACTTGAGTCCTGGGAAGGCAAATCAACTGCCCAACACCTAAGTCCTAGGAAGGCAAATCAACTGCCCAACATTTGAGTCCTGGAATGGCAAATCAGCTGCCCAACAACTAAGTCCTGGGAAGGCAAATCAACTGCCCGACACTTGAGTCCTGGGAAGGCAACTCAATCACCCAACACCTAAGTCCTGGGAAGGCGAATCAACTGCCCAACAGTGGTTTGCTGGAAAATTGGGAGGTAAATCAACTGCCCATCATTACATCTACTTGAGTCCTGGGATTGCAAATCAAGTGCCCAACACCTAAGTCCTGCAAACGCTAACCAACTGCCCAAAACTTGAGTCCTGGGAAGGCAAATCAACTGCCCAATACATGAGTTCTGGGAAGGCAGATCAATTGCCCAAAACTTTAGTCCTGCGAAGGCAAATCAACTGCCCAACACTTGAGTCCTGGGAAGGCAAATCAACTGCTCAACAAATTAGTCCTGGGAAGGCAAATCAACTGCCCAATACCTATATCCTCGGAAGGCAATTCAACTGTTCAACGTTTAAGTCCTGGGAAGGTAAATCAACTGCCCAACATCTAAGTCCTAGGAATTCAAATCAACTGCCCAACATTTGTATCCTGGGATGGCAAATCAACTGGCCAACACCTAAGTCCTGGAAAAGCCAATCAACTGCCCAACACTTGAGTCCTGGGAAGGCAAATCAACTGCTCACCCTCTAACTCCTGGGAAGGCAAATCAACTGCCCAACACTACTGGAGTCCTGGGAAGGCAAATCAACTGCCCAACACTGGTTTGCTGGAGTATTATCAAGCTGAATCAACTGCCCAACACTACATCTACTTGAGTCCTGAGAAGGCAAACTAACTGCCCAACACTGGTTTTGCTGGAGTATTGAGAAGGCAAACCAACAGACTAACACTTATGTCCTGGGAATGCAAATCAACTGCCCAACACCTAAGTCCAGAGAAGGCAAATCAACTGCTAACCATCTAAGTCCTGGGAAGGCAATTCAACTGCCCGACACTTGAGTCCTGGTAAGGCAAATCAACTGGACAACACAAAAGTCCTGGGAAGGCAAATCAACTGCCCAAAACTTGAGACCTGGGAAGGCAAATCAAGTGCTCACCATCTAAGTCCTGGGAAGGTAAATCAACAGCCCAACACTACTTGAGTCCTGGGAAGGCAAATCAACTGCCCAACACTGGTTTGCTGGAGTATTGTCAAGCTGAATCACTTGCCCAACACTACATCTAATTGATTCCTGAGAATGCAAATTAACTGCCCAACACTGGTTTTGCTGAAGTATTGAGAAGGCAAACCAACAGCCTAACACTTGAGTCCTGGGAAGGCAAATCAACTGCCCGACACTTGAGTCCGGAGAAGGCAAATCAACTGCTCACCATCTAAGTCCTGGGAAGGCAAATCAACTGCTCGACACTTTAGTTCTGGGAAGGCAAATCAACTGCCCAACACCTAAGTCCTGGGAAGGCAAATGAACTGCCAAAACTTAAGTCCTGGGAAGGCAAATCAAGTGATCACCTCCTAAGTCCTGGGAAGGCAAATCAACTGCCCGACACTTGAGTCGTGGGAAGGCAAATCAATTGCCCAGCACTTTAGTCCTGCGGTGTCAAATCAACTGCCCAACATTTGAGTCCTGGGAAGGCAAATCAACTACTTAACAATTTAGTCTTGGGAAGGCAAATCAACTGCCCAACAGTGGTTTGATGGAAAATTGGGAGGTAAATCAACTGCCCAATATCACATCTATTTGAGTCCTGGGAGGGCAAATCAACTGCCCAACACCTAAGTCCTGCGAACGCAAACCAAATGCCGAAAACTTGAGTCGTGGGAAGGCAAATCAATTGCCAAACACTTTACTCCTGCGATGGCAAATCAACTGCCCAACATTTGAGTCCTGGGAAGGCAAATCAACAGCTCAACAATTTAGTCTTGGGATGGCAAATGAACTGCGCAACAGTGGTTTGCTGGAAAATTTGGAGGTAAATCAACTGCCCAATATCACATCTACTTGAGTCCTGGGAAGGCAAATCGACTGCCCAACACCTAAGTCCTGCGAACGCAAACCAAATGCCCAAAACTTGAGTCCTGGGAAGGCAAATCAATTGCCCAACACTTTAGTCCTGCGATGGAAAGTCAACTGCCCAACATTTGAGTCCTGAGAAGGCAAATCAACTGCTCAACAATTTAGTCCTGGGAAGGCAAATCAACTGCCCAATACATATGTCCTCGGAAGGGAATTCAACTGTCCATTACTTGATTCCTAGGAACGCTAATCAACTGCCCAACACTTGAGAACTGGGAAGGCAAACCAACTGCCCAACTCTTGAAACCTGGGAAGGCAAATCAACTGCTCATCACCTAAGTACTGGGAAGGTCAATCAACTGCCCAACACGTGAGTTTTGCGAAGGCCAATCATCTGCTTAACACTTTAGTCCTGTGAATGCAAATCAACTGCCCAACACTTGAATGCTGGGAAGGCAAATCAACTGCCCAGCACCTTAGTCCTGGGAAGGCAAATCATCTGCCCAACACTTGAGTCCTGGGAAGGCAAATCAACTGCTCACCAACTAAGTCCTGGGAAGGCAAATCAACTGCCCGACACTTGAGTCCTGGGAATGCAAATCAACTGCCTAACACCTAAGACCTGGGAAGGCAAATCAACTGCCCAACACTTGAGTCCTGAGAAGGCAAATCAACTGCTCACCATCTAAGTCCTGGGAAGGCAAATCAACTGCCCGACACTTGAGTCCTGGAAAGGCAAATCAGCTGGCCAACCTTGGTTTGCTGGACATTTGGGAGGTAAATCAACTGCCCAACATTGCTTCTACTTGAGTCCTGGGAAGGAAAATCAGTTGCCGAACACCTAAGTCCTGCGAACGCAAACCAACTGCCCCACACATGAGTTCTGGGAAGGCAAATCAATTGCCCAACACTTTAGTCCTGCGATGGCAAATCAACTGCCCAACATTTGAGTCCTGGGAAGGCAAATCAACTGCTCAACAATTTAATCCTGGGAAAGCAAATCAACTGCCCAATACATTTGTCCTCGGAAGGGAATTCAACTGTCCATTACTTGAGTCCTGGGAAGGCAAATCAACTGCCCAACACCTAAGTCCTGGGGAGGCGAATCAACTGCCCAACATCTGAGTCCTAGGAACGCTAATCAACTGCCCAACACTTGAGCACTGGGACGGCAAACCAACTGCCCAGCACCTAGAGCCTGGGAAGGCAAATCAACTGCCCAACTTTTGAATCCTGGGAAGGCAAACCAACTGCCCCACATATGAGTTCTGGGAAGGCAAATCAATTGCTCAACACTTTAGTCCTGCGATGGCAAATCACTTGCCCAACATTTGAGTCCTGGGAAGGCAAATCAACTGCTCAACAATTTAATCCTGGAAGGCAAATCAACTGCCCAATACATATGTCCTCGGAATCGAATTCAACTGTCCATTACTTGAGTCCTGGGAAGGCAAATCAACTGCCCAACACCTAAGTCCTGGGAGGCGAATCAACTGCCCATTATCTGAGTCCTAGGAACGCTAATCAACTGCCCAACACTTGAGCACTGGGACGGCAAACCAACTGCCCAGCACCTAGAGCCTGGGAAGGCAAATCAACTACCCCACTTTTGAATCCTGGGAAGGCAAATCAACTGCTCATCACCTAAGTACTGGGAAGGCCAATCAACTGCCCAACACGTGAGTTTTGCGAAGGCCAATCATCTGCTTAACACTTTAGTCCTGTGAATGCAAATCGACTGCCCAACACTTGAGTCCTGAGAAGGAAAATCAACTGCCGAACACCTAAGTCCTGCGAACGCAAACCAACTGCCCCACACATGAGTTCTGGGAAGGCAAATCAATTGCCCAACACTTTAGTCCTGCGATGGCAAATCAACTGCCCAACATTTGAGTCCTGGGAAGGCAAATCAACTGCTCAACAATTTAATCCTGGGAAAGCAAATCAACTGCCCAATACATTTGTCCTCGGAAGGGAATTCAACTGTCCATTACTTGAGTCCTGGGAAGGCAAATCAACTGCCCAACACCTAAGTCCTGGGGAGGCGAATCAACTGCCCAACATCTGAGTCCTAGGAACGCTAATCAACTGCCCAACACTTGAGCACTGGGACGGCAAACCAACTGCCCAGCACCTAGAGCCTGGGAAGGCAAATCAACTGCCCAACTTTTGAATCCTGGGAAGGCAAACCAACTGCCCCACATATGAGTTCTGGGAAGGCAAATCAATTGCTCAACACTTTAGTCCTGCGATGGCAAATCACTTGCCCAACATTTGAGTCCTGGGAAGGCAAATCAACTGCTCAACAATTTAATCCTGGAAGGCAAATCAACTGCCCAATACATATGTCCTCGGAATCAAATTCAACTGTCCATTACTTGAGTCCTGGGAAGGCAAATCAACTGCCCAACACCTAAGTCCTGGGAGGCGAATCAACTGCCCATTATCTGAGTCCTAGGAACGCTAATCAACTGCCCAACACTTGAGCACTGGGACGGCAAACCAACTGCCCAGCACCTAGATCCTGGGAAGGCAAATCAACTGCCCCACTTTTGAATCCTGGGAAGGCAAATCAACTGCTCATCACCTAAGTACTGGGAAGGCCAATCATCTGCTTAACACTTTAGTCCTGTGAATGCAAATCGACTGCCCAACACTTGAGTCCTGAGAAGGAAAATCAACTGCCGAACACCTAAGTCCTGCGAACGCAAACCAACTGCCCCACACATGAGTTCTAGGAAGGCAAATCAATTGCCCAACACTTAAGTCCTGCGATGGCAAATCAACTGCCCAACATTTGAGTCCTGGGAAGGCAAATCAACTGCTCAACAATTTAATATTGGGAAAGCAAATCAACTGCCCAATACATTTGTCCTCGGAAGCGAATTCAACTGTCCATTACTTGAGTCCTGGGAAGGCAAATCAACTGCCCAACACCTAAGTATTGGGGAGGCGAATCAACTGCCCAACATCTGAGTCCTAGGAACGCTAATCAACTGCCCAACACTTGAGCACTGGGACGGCAAACCAACTGCCCCACTTTTGAATCCTGGGAAGGCAAATCAACTGCCCAGCACCTTAGTCCTGGGAAGGCAAATCAACTGCCCAACACTTGAGTCCTGAGAAGGAAAATCAACTGCCGAACACCTAAGTCCTGCGAACGCAAACCAACTGCCCCACACATGAGTTCTGGGAAGGCAAATCAACTGCCCCACTTTTGAATCCTGGGAAGGCAAATCAACTGCCCAGCACCTTAGTCCTGGGAAGGCAAATCAACTGCCCAACACTTGAGTCCTGAGAAGGAAAATCAACTGCCGAACACCTAAGTCCTGCGAACGCAAACCAACTGCCCCACACATGAGTTCTGGGAAGGCAAATCAATTGCCCAACACTTTAGTCCTGCGATGGAAAATCAACTGCCCAACATTTGAGTCCTGGGAAGGCAAATCAACTGCTCAACAATTTAATCCTGGGAAAGCAAATCAACTGCCCAATACATTTGTCCTCGGAAGCGAATTCAACTGTCCATTACTTGAGTCCTGGGAAGGCAAATCAACTGCCCAACACCTAAGTCCTGGGGAGGCGAATCAACTGCCCAACATCTGAGTCCTAGGAACGCTTATCAACTGCCCAACACTTGAGCACTGGGACGGCAAACCAACTGCCCAGCACCTAGAGCCTGGGAAGGCAAATCAACTGCCCAACTTTTAAATCCTGGGAAGGCAAACCAACTGCCCCACATATGAGTTCTGGGAAGGCAAATCAACTGCCCCACTTTTGAATCCTGGGAAGGCAAATCAACTGCCCAGCACCTTAGTCCTGGGAAGGCAAATCAACTGCCCAACACTTGAGTCCTGAGAAGGAAAATCAACTGCCGAACACCTAAGTCCTGCGAACGCAAACCAACTGCCCCACACATGAGTTCTGGGAAGGCAAATCAATTGCCCAACACTTTAGTCCTGCGATGGCAAATCAACTGCCCCACATTTGAGTCCTGGGAAGGCAAATCAACTGCTCAACAATTTAATCCTGGGAAAGCAAATCAACAGCCCAATACATTTGTCCTCGGAAGCGAATTCAACTGTCCATTACTTGAGTCCTGGGAAGGCAAATCAACTGGTCAACACCTAAGTCCTGGGGAGGCGAATCAACTGCCCAACATCTGAGTCCTAGGAACGCTAATCAACTGCCCAACACTTGAGCACTGGGACGGCAAACCAACTGCCCAGCACCTAGAGCCTGGGAAGGCAAATCAACTGCCCAACTTTTGAATCCTGGGAAGGCAAACCAACTGCCCCACATATGAGTTCTGGGAAGGCAAATCAATTGCTCAACACTTTAGTCCTGCGATGGCAAATCACTTGCCCAACATTTGAGTCCTGGGAAGGCAAATCAACTGCTCAACAATTTAACCCTGGGAAGGCAAATCAACTGCCCAATACATATGACCTCGGAAGTGAATTCAACTGTCCATTACTTGAGTCCTGGGAAGGCAAATCAACTGCCCAACACCTAAGTCCTGGGAGGCGAATCAACTGCCCATTATCTGAGTCCTAGGAACGCTAATCAACTGCCCAACACTTGAGCACTGGGACGGCAGACCAACTGCCCAGCACCTAGAGCCTGGGAAGGCAAATCAACTGCCCCACTTTTGAATCCTGGGAAGGCAAATCAACTGCTCATCACCTAAGTACTGGGAAGGCCAATCAACTGCCCAACACGTGAGTTTTGCGAAGGCCAATCATCTGCTTAACACTTTAGTCCTGTGAATGCAAATCGACTGCCCAACACTTGAGTCCTGGGAAGGCAAATCAACTGCCCAGCACCTTAGTCCTGGGAAGGCAAATCAACTGCCCAACACTTGAGTCCTGGGAAGGCAAATCAACTGCTCACCAACTAAGTCCTGGGAAGGCAAATCAACTGCCCGACACTTGAGTCCTGGGAATGCAAATCAACTGCCCAACACCTAAGACCTGGGAAGGCAAATCAACTGCCCAACACTTGAGTCCTGAGAAGGCAAATCAACTGCTCACCATCTAAGTCCTGGGAAGGCAAATCAACTGCCCGACACTTGAGTCCTGGGAAGGCAAATCAACTGGCCAACCTTGGTTTGCTGGACATTTGGGAGGTAAATCAACTGCCCAACATTGCTTCTACTTGAGTCCTGGGAAGGAAAATCAACTGCCGAACACCTAAGTCCTGCGAACGCAAACAAACTGCCCCACACATGAGTTCTGGGAAGGCAAATCAATTGCCCAACACTTTAGTCCTGCGATGGCAAATCAACTGCCCAACATTTGAGTCCTGGAATAGCAAATCAACTGCCCAACACCTAAGACCTGGGAAGGCAAATCAACTGCCCAACACTTGAGTCCTGAGAAGGCAAATCAACTGCTCACCATCTAAGTCCTGGGAAGGCAAATCAACTGCCCGACACTTGAGTCCTGGGAAGGCAAATCAACTGGCCAACCTTGGTTTGCTTGACATTTGGGAGGTAAATCAACTGCCCAACATTGCTTCTACTTGAGTCTTGGGAAGGAAAATCAACTGCCGAACACCTAAGTCCTGCGAAGGCAAACCAACTGCCCCACACATGAGTTCTGGGAAGGCAAATCAATTACCTAACACTTTAATCCTGCGATGGCAAATCAACTGCCCAACATTTGAGTCCTGGGAAGGCAAATCAACTGCTAAACAATTTAATCCTGGGAAGGCAGGAAGGAAAATCAACTGCCCAATACAATTGTCCTCGGAAGGGAATTCAACTGTCCATTACTTGAGTCCTGGGAAGGCAAATCAACTGCCCAACACCTAAGTCCTGGGGAGGCGAATCAACTGCCCAACATCTGAGTCCTAGGAACGCTAATCAACTGCCCACCACCTAGAGCCTGGGAAGGCAAATCAAAAGCCTAACTTTTGAATCCTGGGAAGGCAAACCAACTGCCCCACATATGAGTTCTGGGAAGGAAAATCAATTGCCCAACACTTTAGTCCTGCGATGGCTAATCAACTGCCCAACACTTGAGCACTGGGGCGGCAAACCAACTGCCCAGCACCTAGAGCCTGGGAAGGCAAATCAAAAGCCCAACTTTTGAATCCTGGGAAGGCAAACCAACTGCCCCACATATGAGTTCTGGGAAGGCCAATCAACTGCCCAACACGTGAGTTTTGCGAAGGCCAATCATCTGCTTAACACTTTAGTCCTGTGAATGCAAATCAACTGCCCAACACTTGAATGCTGGGAAGGCAAATCAACTGCCCAGCACCTTAGTCCTGGGAAGGCAAATCAACTGCCCAACACTTGAGTCCTGGGAAGGCAAATCAACTGCTCACCAACTAAGTCCTGGGAAGGCAAATCAACTGCCCGACACTTGAGTCCTGGGAATGCAAATCAACTGCCCAATACATATGTCCTCGGAAGTGAATTCAACTGTCCATTACTTGAGTCCTGGGAAGGCAAATCAACTGCCAGACACCTAAGTCCTGAGGAGGCAAATCAACTGCCCATTATCTGAGTCCTAGGAACGCTAATCAACTGCCCAACACTTGAGCACTGGGACGGCAAACCAACTGCCCAGCACCTAGAGCCTGGGAAGGCAAATCAACTGCCCAACTTTTGAATCCAGGGAAGGCAAATCAACTGCTCGTCACCTAAGTACTGGGAAGGCCAATCAACTGCCCAACACGTGAGTTTTGCGAAGGCCAATCATCTGCTTAACACTTTAGTCCTGGGAATGCAAATCAACTGCCCAACACCTAAGTCCTCGGAAGGCAACTCAACTTTCCAACACTTGAGTGCTGGGAAGGCAAATCAACCGCCCAGCACCTTAGTCCTGGGAAGGCAAATCAACTGCTCAACACTTTAGTCCTGGGAAGTCAAATCAACTGCCCAATACCTAAGTCCTCGGGAGGCAATTCAATTGCCCAAAACTTTAGTCCTGGGAAGGCAAATCAACTGCCCAACACCTAAGTCCTCGGAATGCAACTCAACTGACCAACACTTGAGTCCTGGGAAGGCAAATCAACTGGCCAGCGCTTAAGTCCTGGGAAGGCAAATCAACTGCCCAACACTTGAGTCCTGGGAAGGGAAATCAACTGCTCAACACTTTAGTCCTGGGAAGGCAAATCAACTACCCAATTCCTAAGTCCTCGGAAGGCATTTTGACTTCCAACACAGGAGTCCTGGGGAGGCAAACCAACTGCCCAACACTTGAGTCCTGGAATGGCAAATCAACTGCCCAACACCTGAGTCCTGAGAACGCTAATCAACTGCCCAACACTTGAGTCCTGGGAAGGCAAACCAACTGCCCAGCACCTAAAGCCTGAGAAGGCAAATCAACTGCCCAACTCTTGAATCCTGGAAAGGCAAATCAACTGCTCATCACCTAAGTACTGAGAAGGCCAATCAACTGTCCAACACGTGAGTTTTGCGAAGGCCAATCAATTGCTTGACACTTTAGTCCTGGGAAGGCAAATCAACTGCCCGGCACCTAAGTCCTCGGAAAGCAACTCAACTGTCCAACACTTGAATGCTGGCAAGGCAAATCATCTGCTCAGCACCTTAGTCCTGGGAAGGCAAATCAACTGCTCAACACTTTAGTCTGGGAAGGTAAATCAACTGCCCAATACCTAAGTCCTCGGAAGGCAATTCAACTGCCCGAAACTTTAGTCCTGGGAAGGCAAATCAACTGCCCAACACCTAAGTCTTCGGATTGCAACTCAACTGACCAACACTTGAGTCCTGGCAAGGGAAATCAACTGCTCAACACTTTAGTCCTGGGAAGGCGAAACAACTACCCAATACCTAAGTCCTGGGAAGGCAAATCAACTGCCCAACACATGAGTCCTGGGATGGCAAATCAACTGCCCAACACGTAAGTCCTGAGAAGGCAAATCAACTGCCCAACACCTAAGTCCTGGGAACGTAAATGAACTGCCCAACACTTGAGTCCTAGGAAGGCGAATCAACTGCCCAACACTTTAGTTTGGGATGGCAAATCAACTGCCCAACACCTAAGTCCTGGGAAGGGAAATCAACTGCCCAATACCTAAGTCCTGGGAACGTAAATCAACTGCCCAACACTTGAGTCCTGGGAAGGCGAATCAACTGCCCAACACTTAAGTCCTGGGAAGGCAAATCAAGTGCCCAACATTTTAGTCCTGGGAAGGCAAATCAACTGCCCAACACCTAAGTCCTCGGAAGGCGACTCAACTGTCCAACAATCATGTCCTGGGAAAGTAAATCAACTGCCCAACACTTGAGTCCTGGGAAGGGAAATCAACTGCAAAACAATTGAGTCCTGGGAAGGCAAGTCAACTGCCCAAGACTTAAGACCTGGGAAGGCAAATCAACTTCCCAACACATGAGTTCTGGGAAGGCAAATCAAGTGCCCAACATTTTAGTCCTGGGAAGGCAAATCAACTGCCCAACACCTAAGTCCTCGGAAGTCGACTCAACTGTCCAACAATCATGTCCTGGGAAAGTAAATCAACTGCCCAACACTTGAGTCCTGGGAAGGGAAAGCAACTGCCCAAGACTTGAGACCTGGGAAGGCAAATCAACTGCCCAACACATGAGTTCTGGGAAGGCAAATCAATTGCCCAACACTTGAGTCCTGGGAAGCAAATCAACTGCTCAACAGTTTAGTCCTGGGAAGGCAAATCAACTGCCCAATAGCTAAGTCCTCGGAAGGCGATTCAATTGTCCAACACTTGAGTCCCGGGAAGGCAAATCAACTGACCAACACCTAAATCCTGGGAAGGCAAATCAACTGCCCAACACTTGAGTCCTGGGATGACAATTCAACTGCTCAATACCTAAGTCCTCGGAATGCAACTCAACTGACCAACACTTGAGTCCTGGGAAGGCAAATCAACTGGCCAGCGCTTAAGTCCTGGGAAGGCAAATCAACTGCCCAACATTTGAGTCCTGGAAAGGGAAATCAGCTGCTTAACACTTTAGTCCTGGGAAGGCAAATCAACTACCCAATACTTAAGTCCTCGGAAGACATTGCGACTTCCAACACAGGAGTCCTGGGGAAGAAAAACCAACTGCCCAACACTTGAATCCTGGAATGGCAAATCAACTGCCCAACACGTGAGTCCTGTGAACGCTAATCAGCTGCCCAACACTTGACTCCTGGGAAGTCAAACCAACTGCCCAGCACCTAAAGCCTGAGAGGGCGAATCAATTGCCCAACTCTTGAATCCTGGAAAGGCAAACCAACTGCTCATCACCTAAGCACTGAGAGGGCCAATCAACTGCCCAACACGTGAATTTTGCGAAGGCCAATCAACTGCTTAACACTTTAGTCCTGGGAAGGCAAATCAACTGCCCAACACCTAAATCCTCGGAAGGCAACTCAACTGTCCAACACTTGATTGCTGGGAAGGCAAATCAACTGCTCAGCACCTTAGTCCTGGGAAGGCAAATCAACTGCTCAACACCTTAGTCCTGGAAAGGCAAATCAACTGCCCAATACCTAAGTCCTCGGAAGGCAATTCAACTGCCCGAAACTTTAGTCCTGGGATTGCAAATCAACTGCCCAACACCTAGTTCCTCGGATTGCAACTCAACTGATCAACACTTGAGTCCTGGCAAGGGAAATCAACTGCTCAACACTTTAGTCCTGGGAAGGCAAAACACCTACCCAATACCTAAGTCCTGGGAAGGCAAATCAACTGCCCAACACTTGAGTCCTGGGATGGCAAATCAACTGCCCAACACCTAAATCCTGGGAAGGCAAATCAACTGCCCAACACCTAAGTCCTGGGAAGGCAAATCAACTGCTCACCCTCTAACTCCTGGGAAGGCAAATCAACTGCCCGACACTACTTGAGTCCTGAGAAGGCGAATCAACTGCCCAACACTTAAGTCCTGGGAAGGCCACTCAACTGCCCAACATTTTAGTCCTGGGAAGGCAAATCAACTGCCCAACACCTAAGTCCTCGGAAGGCAACTCAACTGTCCAACAATCAAGTCCTAGGAAAGCAAATCAACTGCCCAACACTTGAGTCTTGGGAAGGGAAATCAACTGCTCAGCACTTGAGTCCTGGGGAAGAAAAACCAACTGCCCAACACTTGAATCCTGGAATGGCAAATCAACTGCCCAACACGTGAGTCCTGTGAACGCTAATCAGCTGCCCAACACTTGACTCCTGGGAAGTCAAACCAACTGCCCAGCACCTAAAGCCTGAGAGGGCGAATCAATTGCCCAACTCTTGAATCCTGGAAAAGCAAATCAACTGCTCAACACCTGAGCACTGAGAGGGCCAATCAACTGCCCAACACGTGAATTTTGCGAAGGCCAATCAACTGCTTAACACTTTAGTCCTGGGAAGGCAAATCAACTGCCCAACACCTAAGTCCTCGGAAGGCAACTCAACTGTCCAACACTTGATTGCTGGGAAGGCAAATCAACTGCTCAGCACCTTAGTCCTGGAAAGGCAAATCAACTGCCCAATACCTAAGTCCTCGGAAGGCAATTCAACTGCCCGAAACTTTAGTCCTGGGATTGCAAATCAACTGCCCAACACCTAGTTCCTCGGATTGCAACTCAACTGATCAACACTTGAGTCCTGGCAAGGGAAATCAACTGCTCAACACTTTAGTCCTGGGAAGGCAAAACACCTACCCAATACCTAAGTCCTGGGAAGGCAAATCAACTGCCCAACACTTGAGTCCTGGGATGGCAAATCAACTGCCCAACACCTAAATCCTGGGAAGGCAAATCAACTGCCCAACACCTAAGTCCTGGGAAGGCAAATCAACTGCTCACCCTCTAACTCCTGGGAAGGCAAATCAACTGCCCGACACTACTTGAGTCCTGAGAAGGCGAATCAACTGCCCAACACTTAAGTCCTGGGAAGGCCACTCAACTGCCCAACATTTTAGTCCTGGGAAGGCAAATCAACTGCCCAACACCTAAGTCCTCGGAAGGCAACTCAACTGTCCAACAATCAAGTCCTAGGAAAGCAAATCAACTGCCCAACACTTGAGTCCTGGGAAGGGAAATCAACTGCTCAGCACTTGAGTCCTGGGGAAGAAAAACCAACTGCCCAACACTTGAATCCTGGAATGGCATATCAACTGCCCAACATGTGAGTCCTGTGAACGCTAATCAGCTGCCCAACACTTGACTCCTGGGAAGTCAAACCAACTGCCCAGCACCTAAAGCCTGAGAGGGCGAATCAATTGCCCAACTCTTGAATCCTGGAAAAGCAAATCAACTGCTCAACACCTGAGCACTGAGAGGGCCAATCAACTGCCCAACACGTGAATTTTGCGAAGGCCAATCAACTGCTTAACACTTTAGTCCTGGGAAGGCAAATCAACTGCCCAACACCTAAGTCCTCGGAAGGCAACTCAACTGTCCAACACTTGATTGCTGGGAAGGCAAATCAACTGCTCAGCACCTTAGTCCTGGAAAGGCAAATCAACTGCCCAATACCTAAGTCCTCGGAAGGCAATTCAACTGCCCGAAACTTTAGTCCTGGGATTGCAAATCAACTGCCCAACACCTAATTCCTCGGATTGCAACTCAACTGATCAACACTTGAGTCCTGGCAAGGGAAATCAACTGCTCAACACTTTAGTCCTGGGAAGGCAAAACACCTACCCAATACCTAAGTCCTGGGAAGGCAAATCAACTGCCCAACACTTGAGTCCTGGGATGGCAATTCAACTGCCCAACACCTAAGTCCTGGGAAGGCAAATCAACTGCCCAACACCTAAGTCCTGGCAAGGCAAATCAACTGCTCACCCTCTAACTCCTGGGAAGGCAAATCAACTGCCCGACACTACTTGAGTCCTGAGAAGGCGAATCAACTGCCCAACACTTAAGTCCTGGGAAGGCAACTCAACTGCCCAACATTTTAGTCCTGGGAAGGCAAATCAACTGCCCAACACCTAAGTCCTCGGAAGGCAACTTAACTGTCCAACAATCAAGTCCTAGGAAAGCAAATCAACTGCCCAACACTTGAGTCCTGGGAAGGGAAATCAACTGCTCAACACTTGAGTCTTGGGAAGGCAAATCAACTGCCCAACACGTGAGTCCTGCGAACGCAAAGCAACTGCCAACTGCCCAAGACTTGAGTCCTGGGAAGGCAAATCAATTGCCCAACTCTTGAATCCTGGAAAGGCAAATCAACTGCTCATCACCTAAGCACTGAGAGGGCCAATCAACTGCCCAACACGTGAGTTTTGCGAAGGCCAATCAACTGCCCAACACCTAAGTCCTCGGAAGGCAACTCAACTGTCCAACACTTGATTGCTGGGAAGGCAAATCAACTGCTCAGCACCTTAGTCCTGGGAAGGCAAATCAACTGCTCAACACTTTAGTCCTGGAAAGGCAAATCAACTGCCCAATACCTAAGTCCTCGGAAAGCAATTCAACTGCCCGAAACTTTAGTCCTGGGATTGCAAATCAACTGCCCAACACCTAATTCCTCGGATTGCAACTCAACTGATCAACACTTGAGTCCTGGCAAGGGAAATCAACTGCTCAACACTTTAGTCCTGGGAAGGCAAAACACCTACCCAATACCTAAGTCCTGGGAAGGCAAATCAACTGCCCAACACTTGAGTCCTGGGATGGCAATTCAACTGCCCAACACCTAAGCCCTGGGAAGGCAAATCAACTGCCCAACACCTAAGTCCTGGGAAGGCAAATCAACTGCTCACCCTCTAACTCCTGGGAAGGCAAATCAACTGCCCGACACTACTTGAGTCCTGAGAAGGCGAATCAACTGCCCAACACTTAAGTCCTGGGAAGGCAACTCAACTGCCCAACATTTTAGTCCTGGGAAGGCAAATCAACTGCCCAACACCTAAGTCCTCGGAAGGCAACTCAACTGTCCAACAATCAAGTCCTAGGAAAGCAAATCAACTGCCCAACACTTGAGTCCTGGGAAGGGAAATCAACTGCTCAACACTTGAGTCTTGAGAAGGCAAATCAACTGCCCAACACGTGAGTCCTGCGAACGCAAAGCAACTGCCAACTGCCCAAGACTTGAGTCCTGGGAAGGCAAATCAATTGCCCAACTCTTGAATCCTGGAAAGGCAAATCAACTGCTCATCACCTAAGCACTGAGAGGGCCAATCAACTGCCCAACACGTGAGTTTTGCGAAGGCCAATCAACTGCCCAACACCTAAGTCCTCGGAAGGCAACTCAACTGTCCAACACTTGATTGCTGGGAAGGCAAATCAACTGCTCAGCACCTTAGTCCTGGGAAGGCAAATCAACTGCTCAACACTTTAGTCCTGGAAAGGCAAATCAACTGCCCAATACCTAAGTCCTCGGAAAGCAATTCAACTGCCCGAAACTTTAGTCCTGGGATTGCAAATCAACTGCCCAACACCTAATTCCTCGGATTGCAACTCAACTGATCAACACTTGAGTCCTGGCAAGGGAAATCAACTGCTCAACACTTTAGTCCTGGGAAGGCAAAACACCTACACAATACCTAAGTCCTGGGAAGGCAAATCAACTGCCCAACACTTGAGTCCTGGGATGGCAATTCAACTGCCCAACACCTAAGCCCTGGGAAGGCAAATCAACTGCCCAACACCTAAGTCCTGGGAAGGCAAATCAACTGCTCACCCTCTAACTCCTGGGAAAGCAAATCAACTGCCCGACACTACTTGAGTCCTGAGAAGGCGAATCAACTGCCCAACACTTAAGTCCTGGGAAGGCAACTCAACTGCCCAACATTTTAGTCCTGGGAAGGCAAATCAACTGCCCAACACCTAAGTCCTCGGAAGGCAACTCAACTGTCCAACAATCAAGTCCTAGGAAAGCAAATCAACTGCCCAACACTTGAGTCCTGGGAAGGGAAATCAACTGCTCAGCACTTGAGTCCTGGGGAAGAAAAACCAACTGCTCAACACTTGAATCCTGGAATGGCAAATCAACTGCCCAACACGTTAGTCCTGTGAACGCTAATCAGCTGCCCAACACTTGACTCCTGGGAAGTCAAACCAACTGCCCAGCACCTAAAGCCTGAGAGGGCGAATCAATTGCCCAACTCTTGAATCTCGGAAAGGCAAATCAACTGCTCATCATCTAAGCACTGAGAGGGCCAATCAACTGCCCAACACGTGAATTTTGCGAAGGCCAATCAACTGCTTAACACTTTAGTCCTGGGAAGGCAAATCAACTGCCCAACACCTAAGTCCTCGTAAGGCAACTCAACTGTCCAACACTTGATTGCTGGGAAGGCAAATCAACTGCTCAGCACCTTAGTCCTGGGAAGGCAAATCAACTGCTCAACACTTTAGTCCTGGAAAGGCAAATCAACTGCCCAATACCTAAGTCCTCGGAAGGCAATTCAACTGCCCGAAACTTTAGTCCTGGGATTGCAAATCAACTGCCCAACACCTAATTCCTCGGATTGCAACTCAACTGATCAACACTTGAGTCCTGGCAAGGGAAATCAACTGCTCAACACTTTAGTCCTGGGAAGGCAAAACACCTACCCAATACCTAAGTCCTGGGAAGGCAAATCAACTGCCCAACATTTGAGTCCTGGGATGGCAAATCAACTGCCCAACATTTAAGTCCTGGGAAGGCAAATCAACTGCCCAACACCTAAGTCCTGGGAAGGCAAATTAACTGCTCACCCGCTAACTCCTGGGAAGGCAAATCAACTGCCCGACACTACTTGAGTCCTGAGAAGGCGAATCAACTGCCCAACACTTAAGTCCTGGGAAGGCAACTCAACTGCCCAACATTTTAGTCTTGGGAAGGCAAATCAACTGCCCAACACCTAAGTCCTCGGAAGGCAACTCAACTGTCCAACAATCAAGTCCTAGGAAAGCAAATCAACTGCCCAACACTTGAGTCCTTGGAAGGGAAATCAACTGCTCAACACTTGAGTCTTGGGAAGGCAAATCAACTGCCCAACACGTGAGTCCTGCGAACGCAAAGCAACTGCCCAAGACTTGATTCCTGGGAAGGCAAATCAACTGCTTAACACATGAGTTCTGGGAAGGCAAATCAATTGCCCAACACTTTAGTCCTGCGAAGGCAAATCAACTGCCCAACACTTGAGTCCTGGGAAGCAAATCAACTGCTCAACAGTTTAGTCCTGGAATGGCAAATCAACTGCCCAACACGTTAGTCCTGTGAACGCTAATCAGCTGCCCAACACTTGACTCCTGGGAAGTCAAACCAACTGCCCAGCACCTAAAGCCTGAGAGGGCGAATCAATTGCCCAACTCTTGAATCCCGGAAAGGCAAATCAACTGCTCATCATCTAAGCACTGAGAGGGCCAATCAACTGCCCAACACGTGAATTTTGCGAAGGCCAATCAACTGCTTAACACTTTAGTCCTGGGAAGGCAAATCAACTGCCCAACACCTAAGTCCTCGTAAGGCAACTCAACTGTCCAACACTTGATTGCTGGGAAGGCAAATCAACTGCTCAGCACCTTAGTCCTGGGAAGGCAAATCAACTGCTCAACACTTTAGTCCTGGAAAGGCAAATCAACTGCCCAATACCTAAGTCCTCGGAAGGCAATTCAACTGCCCGAAACTTTAGTCCTGGGATTGCAAATCAACTGCCCAACACCTAATTCCTCGGATTGCAACTCAACTGATCAACACTTGAGTCCTGGCAAGGGAAATCAACTGCTCAACACTTTAGTCCTGGGAAGGCAAAACACCTACCCAATACCTAAGTCCTGGGAAGGCAAATCAACTGCCCAACATTTGAGTCCTGGGATGGCAAATCAACTGCCCAACATTTAAGTCCTGGGAAGGCAAATCAACTGCCCAACACCTAAGTCCTGGGAAGGCAAATTAACTGCTCACCCGCTAACTCCTGGGAAGGCAAATCAACTGCCCGACACTACTTGAGTCCTGAGAAGGCGAATCAACTGCCCAACACTTAAGTCCTGGGAAGGCAACTCAACTGCCCAACATTTTAGTCTTGGGAAGGCAAATCAACTGCCCAACACCTAAGTCCTCGGAAGGCAACTCAACTGTCCAACAATCAAGTCCTAGGAAAGTAAATCAACTGCCCAACACTTGAGTCCTTGGAAGGGAAATCAACTGCTCAACACTTGAGTCTTGGGAAGGCAAATCAACTGCCCAACACGTGAGTCCTGCGAACGCAAAGCAACTGCCCAAGACTTGAGTCCTGGGAAGGCAAATCAACTGCTTAACACATGAGTTCTGGGAAGGCAAATCAATTGCCCAACACTTTAGTCCTGCGAAGGCAAATCAACTGCCCAACACTTGAGTCCTGGGAAGCAAATCAACTGCTCAACAGTTTAGTCCTGGAATGGCAAATCAACTGCCCAACACGTTAGTCCTGTGAACGCTAATCAGCTGCCCAACACTTGACTCCTGGGAAGTCAAACCAACTGCCCAGCACCTAAAGCCTGAGAGGGCGAATCAATTGCCCAACTCTTGAATCCCGGAAAGGCAAATCAACTGCTCATCATCTAAGCACTGAGAGGGCCAATCAACTGCCCAACACGTTAATTTTGCGAAGGCCAATCAACTGCTTAACACTTTAGTCCTGGGAAGGCAAATCAACTGCCCAACACCTAAGTCCTCGTAAGGCAACTCAACTGTCCAACACTTGATTGCTGGGAAGGCAAATCAACTGCTCAGCACCTTAGTCCTGGGAAGGCAAATCAACTGCTCAACACTTTAGTCCTGGAAAGGCAAATCAACTGCCCAATACCTAAGTCCTCGGAAGGCAATTCAACTGCCCGAAACTTTAGTCCTGGGATTGCAAATCAACTGCCCAACACCTAATTCCTCGGATTGCAACTCAACTGATCAACACTTGAGTCCTGGCAAGGGAAATCAACTGCTCAACACTTTAGTCCTGGGAAGGCAAAACACCTACCCAATACCTAAGTCCTGGGAAGGCAAATCAACTGCCCAACATTTGAGTCCTGGGATGGCAAATCAACTGCCCAACATTTAAGTCCTGGGAAGGCAAATCAACTGCCCAACACCTAAGTCCTGGGAAGGCAAATTAACTGCTCACCCGCTAACTCCTGGGAAGGGAAATCAACTGCCCGACACTACTTGAGTCCTGAGAAGGCGAATCAACTGCCCAACAATTAAGTCCTGGGAAGGCAACTCAACTGCCCAACATTTTAGTCTTGGGAAGGCAAATCAACTGCCCAACACCTAATCCTCGGAAGGCAACTCAACTGTCCAACAATCAAGTCCTAGGAAAGCAAATCAACTGCCCAACACTTGAGTCCTTGGAAGGGAAATCAACTGCTCAACACTTGAGTCTTGGGAAGGCAAATCAACTGCCCAACACGTGAGTCCTGCGAACGCAAAGCAACTGCCCAAGACTTGAGTCCTGGGAAGGCAAATCAACTGCTTAACACATGAGTTCTGGGAAGGCAAATCAATTGCCCAACACTTTAGTCCTGCGAAGGCAAAACACCTACCCAATACCTAAGTCCTGGGAAGGCAAATCAACTGCCCAACATTTGAGTCCTGGGATGGCAAATCAACTGCCCAACATTTAAGTCCTGGGAAGGCAAATCAACTGCCCAACACCTAAGTCCTGGGAAGGCAAATTAACTGCTCACCCGCTAACTCCTGGGAAGGGAAATCAACTGCCCGACACTACTTGAGTCCTGAGAAGGCGAATCAACTGCCCAACAATTAAGTCCTGGGAAGGCAACTCAACTGCCCAACATTTTAGTCTTGGGAAGGCAAATCAACTGCCCAACACCTAATCCTCGGAAGGCAACTCAACTGTCCAACAATCAAGTCCTAGGAAAGCAAATCAACTGCCCAACACTTGAGTCCTTGGAAGGGAAATCAACTGCTCAACACTTGAGTCTTGGGAAGGCAAATCAACTGCCCAACACGTGAGTCCTGCGAACGCAAAGCAACTGCCCAAGACTTGAGTCCTGGGAAGGCAAATCAACTGCTTAACACATGAGTTCTGGGAAGGCAAATCAATTGCCCAACACTTTAGTCCTGCGAAGGCAAATCAACTGCCCAACACTTGAGTCCTGGGAAGCAAATCAACTGCTCAACAGTTTAGTCCTGGGAAGGCAAATCAACTGCCCAATACCTAAGTCCTCGGAAGGCAATTCAACTGTCCAACGCTTGAGTCCTGGGAAGGCAAATCAACTGCCCAACACCTAAATCCTGGGAAGGCAAATCAACTGCCCAACACTTGAGTCCTTGGATGGCAATTCAACTGCTCAATACCTAAGTCCTCGGAATGCAACTCAACTGACCAACACTTGAGTCCTGGGATGGCAAATCAATTGGCCAGCGCTTAAGTCTTGGGAAGGCAAATCAACTGCCCAACACTTGAGTCCTGGGAAGGGAAATCAGCTGCTTAACCCTTTATTCCAGGGAAGGCAAATCAACTACCCAATACCTAAGTCCTCGGAAGGCATTGCGACTTCCAACACAGGAGTCCTGGGGAGGCAAACCAACTGCCCAACGCTTGAGTCCTGGAATGGCAAATCAACTGCCCAACACCTGAGCCCTGTAACGCTAATCAACTGCCCAACACTTGAGTCCTGGGAAGTCAAACCAACTGCCCAGCACCTAAATCCTGAGAAGGCAAATCAACTGCCCAAATCTTGAATCCTGGAAAGACAAATCAACTGCTCATCACCTAAGCACTGAGAGGGCCAATCAACTGCCCAACACGTGAGTTTTGCAAAGGCCAATTAATTGCTTAACACTTTAGTCCTGGGATGGCAAATCAACTGCCCAACACCTAAGTCCTGGGAACGTGAATCAACTGCCCAACACTTGACTCCTGGGAAGGGAAATCAACGGGCCAGCACTTTAGTTTGGGATGGCAATTCAACTGCCCAACACCTAAGTCCTGGGAAGGCAAATCAACTGCCCAACCCCTAAGTCCTCGGAAGGCAACTCAACTGTCCAACAATCAAGTCCTGGGAAAGCAAATCAACTGCCCAACACTTGAGTCCTGGGAAGGGAAATCAACTGCTCAACACTTGAGTCTTGGGATGGCAAATCAACTGCCCAACACGTGAGTCCTGCGAACGCAAAGCAACTGCCCAAGACTTGAGTCCTGGGAAGGCAAATCAACTGCTCAACAAATGAGTTCTGGGAAGGCAAATCAATTGCCCAACACTTTAGTCCTGCGAAGGCAAATCAACTGCCCAACACTTGAGTCCTGGGAAGCAAATCAACTGCTCAACAGTTTAGTCCTGGAAAGGCAAATCAACTGCCCAATACCTAAGTTCTCGGAAGGCAATTCAACTGCCCGAAACTTTATTCTTGGGAATGCAAATCAACTGCCCAACACCTAATTCCTCGGATTGCAACTCAACTGATCAACACTTGAGTCCTGGCAAGGGAAATCAACTGCTCAACACTTTAGTCCTGGGAAGGCAAAACAACTACCCAATACCTAAGTCCTGGGAAGGCAAATCAACTGCCCAACACTTGAACCCTGGGAAGGCAAATCAACTTCCCAACACCTAAGTCCTGGGAAGGCAAATCAACTGCCCAACACCTAAGTCCTGGGAAGGCAAATCAACTGCTCACCCTCTAACTCCTGGGAAGGCAAATCAACTGCCCGACACTACTTGAGTCCTGAGAAGGCGAATCAACTGCCCACCACTTAAGTCCTGGGAAGGCAACTCAACTGCCCATCATTTTAGTCCTGGGAAGGCAAACCAACTGCCCAACACCTAAGTCCTCGGAAGGCAACTCAACTGTCCAACAATCAAGTCCTGGGAAAATAAATCAACTGCCCAACACTTGAGTCCTGGGAAGGGAAATCAACTGCTCAACACTTGAGTCTTGGGAAGGCAAATCAACTGCCCAACACGTGAGTCCTGCGAACGCAAAGCAACTGCCCAAGACTTGAGTCCTGGGAAGGCAAATCAACTGCTCAACACATGAGTTCTGGGAAGGCAAATCAATTGCCCAACACTTTAGTCCTGCGAAGGCAAATCAACTGCCCAACACTTGAGTCCTGGGAAGCAAATCAACTGCTCAACAGTTTAGTCCTGGAAAGGCAAATCAACTGCCCAATACCTAAGTTCTCGGAAGGCAATTCAACTGCCCGAAACTTTATTCTTGGGAATGCAAATCAACTGCCCAACACCTAATTCCTCGGATTGCAACTCAACTGATCAACACTTGAGTCCTGGCAAGGGAAATCAACTGCTCAACACTTTAGTCCTGGGAAGGCAAAACAACTACCCAATACCTAAGTCCTGGGAAGGCAAATCAACTGCCCAACACTTGAGTCCTGGGAAGGCAAATCAACTTCCCAACACCTAAGTCCTGGGAAGGCAAATCAACTGCCCAACACCTAAGTCCTGGGAAGGCAAATCAACTGCTCACCCTCTAACTCCTGGGAAGGCAAATCAACTGCCCGACACTACTTGAGTCCTGAGAAGGCGAATCAACTGCCCACCACTTAAGTCCTGGGAAGGCAACTCAACTGCCCATCATTTTAGTCCTGGGAAGGCAAACCAACTGCCCAACACCTAAGTTTCGGAAGGCAACTCAACTGTCCAACAATCAAGTCCTGGGAAAACAAATCAACTGCCCAACACTTGAGTCCTGGGAAGGGAAATCAACTGCTCAACACTTGAGTCTTGGGAAGGCAAATCAACTGCCCAACACGTGAGTCCTGCGAACGCAAAGCAACTGCCCAAGACTTGAGTCCTGGGAAGGCAAATCAACTGCTCAACACATGAGTTCTGGGAAGGCAAATCAATTGCCCAACACTTTAGTCCTGCAAAGGCAAATCAACTGCCAACACTTGAGTCCTGGGAAGGCAAATCAACCGCCAAAAACCTAAGTCCTCGGAAGGCAATTCAACTGTCCAACACTTGAGTCCTGGGAAGCAAATCAACTGCTCAACAGTTTAGTCCTGGAAAGGAAAATCAACTGCCCAATACCTAAGTTCTCGGAAGGCAATTCAACTGCCCGAAACTTTAGTCCTGGGAATGCAAATCAACTGCCCAACACCTAATTCCTCGGATTGCAACTCAACTGATCAACACTTGAGTCCTGGCAAGGGAAATCAACTGCTCAACACTTTAGTCCTGGGAAGGCAAAACAACTACCCAATACCTAAGTCCTGGGAAGGCAAATCAACTGCCCAACACTTGAGTCCTGGGAAGGCAAATCAACTGCCCAACACCTATGTCCTGGGAAGGCAAATCAACTGCCCAACACCTAAGTCCTGGGAAGGCAAATCAACTGCTCACCCTCTAACTCCTGGGAAGGCAAATCAATTGCCCGACACTACTTGAGTCCTGAGAAGGCTAATCAACTGCCCAACACTTAAGTCCTGGGAAGGCAACTCAACTGCCCATCATTTTAGTCCTGGGAAGGCAAACCAACTGCCCAACACCTAAGTCCTCGGAAGGCAACTCAACTGTCCAACAATCAAGTCCTGGGAAAGCAAATCAACTGCCCAACACTTGAGTCCTGGGAAGGGAAATCAACTGCTCAACACTTGAGTCTTGGGAAGGCAAATCAACTGCCCAACACGTGAGTCCTGCGAACGCAAAGCAACTGCCCAAGACTTGAGTCCTGGGAAGGCAAATCAACTGCTCAACACATGAGTTCTGGGAAGGCAAATCAATTGCCCAACACTTTAGTCCTGCAAAGGCAAATCAACTGCCAACACTTGAGTCCTGGGAAGGCAAATCAACTGCCCAATACCTAAGTCCTCGGAAGGCAATTCAACTGTCCAACACTTGAGTCCTGGGAAGGCAAATCAACTGCCCAACAACTAAATCCTGGGAAGGCAAATCAACTGCCCAACACTTGAGTCCTGGGATGGCAATTCAACTGCTCAATACCTAAGTCCTCGGAATGCAACTCAACTGACCAACACTTGAGTCCTGGGATGGCAAATCAAATGGCTAGCGCTTAAGTCTTGGGAAGGCAAATCAACTGCCCAACACTTGAGTCCTGGGAAGGGAAATCAGCTGCTTAACACTTTAGTCCTGGGAAGGCAAATCAACTACCCAATACCTAAGTCCTCGGAAGGCATTGCGACTTCCAACACAGGAGTCCTGGGGAGGCAAACCAACTGCCCAACACTTGAGTTCTGGGAAGGCAAATCAACTGCTCAACACATGAGTTCTGGGAAGGCAAATCAATTGCCCAACACTTTAGTCCTGCAAAGGCAAATCAACTGCCAACACTTGAGTCCTGGGAAGGCAAATCAACCGCCAAAAACCTAAGTCCTCGGAAGGCAATTCAACTGTCCAACACTTGAGTCCTGGGAAGCAAATCAACTGCTCAACAGTTTAGTCCTGGAAAGGAAAATCAACTGCCCAATACCTAAGTTCTCGGAAGGCAATTCAACTGCCCGAAACTTTAGTCCTGGGAATGCAAATCAACTGCCCAACACCTAATTCCTCGGATTGCAACTCAACTGATCAACACTTGAGTCCTGGCAAGGGAAATCAACTGCTCAACACTTTAGTCCTGGGAAGGCAAAACAACTACCCAATACCTAAGTCCTGGGAAGGCAAATCAACTGCCCAACACTTGAGTCCTGGGAAGGCAAATCAACTGCCCAACACCTATGTCCTGGGAAGGCAAATCAACTGCCCAACACCTAAGTCCTGGGAAGGCAAATCAACTGCTCACCCTCTAACTCCTGGGAAGGCAAATCAATTGCCCGACACTACTTGAGTCCTGAGAAGGCTAATCAACTGCCCAACACTTAAGTCCTGGGAAGGCAACTCAACTGCCCATCATTTTAGTCCTGGGAAGGCAAACCAACTGCCCAACACCTAAGTCCTCGGAAGGCAACTCAACTGTCCAACAATCAAGTCCTGGGAAAGCAAATCAACTGCCCAACACTTGAGTCCTGGGAAGGGAAATCAACTGCTCAACACTTGAGTCTTGGGAAGGCAAATCAACTGCCCAACACGTGAGTCCTGCGAACGCAAAGCAACTGCCCAAGACTTGAGTCCTGGGAAGGCAAATCAACTGCTCAACACATGAGTTCTGGGAAGGCAAATCAATTGCCCAACACTTTAGTCCTGCAAAGGCAAATCAACTGCCAACACTTGAGTCCTGGGAAGGCAAATCAACTGCCCAATACCTAAGTCCTCGGAAGGCAATTCAACTGTCCAACACTTGAGTCCTGGGAAGGCAAATCAACTGCCCAACACCTAAATCCTGGGAAGGCAAATCAACTGCCCAACACTTGAGTCCTGGGATGGCAATTCAACTGCTCAATACCTAAGTCCTCGGAATGCAACTCAACTGACCAACACTTGAGTCCTGGGATGGCAAATCAAATGGCTAGCGCTTAAGTCTTGGGAAGGCAAATCAACTGCCCAACACTTGAGTCCTGGGAAGGGAAATCAGCTGCTTAACACTTTAGTCCTGGGAAGGCAAATCAACTACCCAATACCTAAGTCCTCGGAAGGCATTGCGACTTCCAACACAGGAGTCCTGGGGAGGCAAACCAACTGCCCAACACTTGAGTCCTGGGAAGGCAAATCAACTGCTCACCCTCTAACTCCTGGGAAGGCAAATCAACTGCCCGACACTACTTGAGTCCTGAGAAGGCTAATCAACTGCCCAACACTTAAGTCCTGGGAAGGCAACTCAACTGCCCATCATTTTAGTCCTGGGAAGGCAAACCAACTGCCCAACACCTAAGTCCTCGGAAGGCAACTCAACTGTCCAACAATCAAGTCCTGGGAAAGCAAATCAACTGCCCAACACTTGAGTCCTGGGAAGGGAAATCAACTGCTCAACACTTGAGTCTTGGGAAGGCAAATCAACTGCCCAACACGTGAGTCCTGCGAACGCAAAGCAACTGCCCAAGACTTGAGTCCTGGGAAGGCAAATCAACTGCTCAACACATGAGTTCTGGGAAGGCAAATCAATTGCCCAACACTTTAGTCCTGCAAAGGCAAATCAACTGCCAACACTTGAGTCCTGGGAAGGAAAATCAACTGCCCAATACCTAAGTCCTCGGAAGGCAATTCAACTGTCCAACACTTGAGTCCTGTGAAGGCAAATCAACTGCCCAACACCTAAATCCTGGGAAGGCAAATCAACTGCCCAACACTTGAGTCCTGGGATGGCAATTCAACTGCTCAATACCTAAGTCCTCGGAATGCAACTCAACTGACCAACACTTGAGTCCTGGGATGGCAAATCAAATGGCTAGCGCTTAAGTCTTGGGAAGGCAAATCAACTGCCCAACACTTGAGTCCTGGGAAGGCAAATCAACTGCTCACCCTCTAACTCCTGGGAAGGCAAATCAACTGCCCGACACTACTTGAGTCCTGAGAAGGCTAATCAACTGCCCAACACTTAAGTCCTGGGAAGGCAACTCAACTGCCCATCATTTTAGTCCTGGGAAGGCAAACCAACTGCCCAACACCTAAGTCCTCGGAAGGCAACTCAACTGTCCAACAATCAAGTCCTGGGAAAGCAAATCAACTGCCCAACACTTGAGTCCTGGGAAGGGAAATCAACTGCTCAACACTTGAGTCTTGGGAAGGCAAATCAACTGCCCAACACGTGAGTCCTGCGAACGCAAAGCAACTGCCCAAGACTTGAGTCCTGGGAAGGCAAATCAACTGCTCAACACATGAGTTCTGGGAAGGCAAATCAATTGCCCAACACTTTAGTCCTGCAAAGGCAAATCAACTGCCAACACTTGAGTCCTGGGAAGGAAAATCAACTGCCCAATACCTAAGTCCTCGGAAGGCAATTCAACTGTCCAACACTTGAGTCCTGTGAAGGCAAATCAACTGCCCAACACCTAAATCCTGGGAAGGCAAATCAACTGCCCAACACTTGAGTCCTGGGATGGCAATTCAACTGCTCAATACCTAAGTCCTCGGAATGCAACTCAACTGACCAACACTTGAGTCCTGGGATGGCAAATCAAATGGCTAGCGCTTAAGTCTTGGGAAGGCAAATCAACTGCCCAACACTTGAGTCCTGGGAAGGGAAATCAGCTGCTTAACACTTTAGTCCTGGGAAGGCAAATCAACTACCCAATACCTAAGTCCTCGGAAGGCATTGCGACTTCCAACACAGGAGTCCTGGGGAGGCAAACCAACTGCCCAACACTTGAGTCCTGGAATGGCAAATCAACTGCCCAACACCTGAGCCCTGTAACGCTAATCAACTGCCCAACACTTGAGTCCTGGTAAGTCAAACCAACTGCCCAGCACCTAAATCCTGGAAAGGCAAATCAACTGCTCATCACCTAAGCACTGAGAGGGCCAATCAACTGCCCAACACGTGAGTTTTGCGAAGGCCAATCAATTGCTAACACTTTAGTCCTGGGATGGCAAATCAACTGCCCAACACCTAAGTCCTGGGAACGTGAATCAACTGCCCAACACTTGACTCCTGCGAACGCAAAGCAACTGCCCAAGACTTGAGTCCTGGGAAGGCAAATCAACTGCTCAACACATGAGTTGTGGGAAGGCAAATCAATTGCACAACACTTTAGTCCTGCAAAGGCAAATCAACTGCCAACACTTGAGTCCTGGGAAGGCAAATCAACTGCCCAATACCTAAGTCCTCGGAAGGCAATTCAACTGTCCAACACTTGAGTCCTGGGAAGGCAAATCAACTGCCCAACACCTAAATCCTGGGAAGGCAAATCAACTGCCCAACACTTGAGTCCTGGGATGGCAATTCAACTGCTCAATACCTAAGTCCTCGGAATGCAACTCAACTGACCAACACTTGAGTCCTGGGATGGCAAATCAAATGGCTAGCGCTTAAGTCTTGGGAAGGCAAATCAACTGCCCAACACTTGAGTCCTGGGAAGGGAAATCAGCTGCTTAACACTTTAGTCCTGGGAAGGCAAATCAACTACCCAATACCTAAGTCCTCGGAAGGCATTGCGACTTCCAACACAGGAGTCCTGGGGAGGCAAACCAACTGCCCAACACTTGAGTCCTGGAATGGCAAATCAACTGCCCAACACCTGAGCCCTGTAACGCTAATCAACTGCCCAACACTTGAGTCCTGGTAAGTCAAACCAACTGCCCAGCACCTAAATCCTGGAAAGGCAAATCAACTGCTCATCACCTAAGCACTGAGAGGGCCAATCAACTGACCAACACGTGAGTTTTGCGAAGGCCAATCAATTGCTAACACTTTAGTCCTGGGATGGCAAATCAACTGCCAAACACCTAAGTCCTGGGAACGTGAATCAACTGCCCAACACTTGACTCCTGGGAAGGGAAATCAACTGCCCAACACTTTAGTTTGGGATGGCAATTCAACTGCCCAACACCTAAGTCCTGGGAAGGCAAATCAACTGCCCAACACCTAAGTCCTCGGAAGGCAACTCAACTGTCCAACAATCAAGTCCTGGGAAAGCAAATCAACTGCCCAACACTTGAGTCCTGGGAAGGGAAATCAACTGCTCAACACTTGAGTCTTGGGAAGGCAAATCAACTGCCCAACACGTGAGTCCTGCGAACGCAAAGCAACTGCCCAAGACTTGAGTCCTGGGAAGGCAAATCAACTGCTCAACAATGAGTTCTGGGAAGGCAAATCAATTGCCCAACACTTTAATCCTGCGAAGGCAAATCAACTGCCCAACACTTGAGTCCTGGGAAGCAAATCAACTGCTCAACAGTTTAGTCCTGGGAAGGCAAATCGACTGCCCAATACCTAAGTCCTCGGAAGGCAATTCAACTGTCCAACACTTGAGTCCTGGGAAGGCAAATCAACTGCCCAACACCTAAATCCTGGGAAAACAAATCAACTGCCCAACACTTGAGTCCTGGGATGGCAATTCAACTGCTCAATACCTAAGTCCTCGGAATGCAACTCAACTGACCAACACTTGAGTCCTGGGATGGCAAATCAACTGGCCAGCGCTTAAGTCTTGGGAAGGCAAATCAACTGCCCAACACTTGAGTCCAGGGAAGGGAAATCAGCTGCTTAACACTTTAGTCCTGGGAAGGCAAATCAACTACCCAAAACCTAAGTCCTCGGAAGGCATTGCGACTTCCAATACAGGAGTCCTGGGGAGGCAAACCAACTGCCCAACACTTGTGTCCTGGGAAGTCAAACCAACTGCCCAGCACCTAAATCCTGGAAAGGCAAATCAACTGCTCATCACCTAAGCACTGAGAGGAACAATCAACTGCCCAACACGTGAGTTTTGCGAAGGCCAATCAATTGCTTAAAACTTTACTCCTGGGATGGAAAATCAACTGCCCAACACCTAAGTCCTGGGAACGTCAATCAACTGCCCAACACTTGACTCCTGGGAAGGGAAATCAACTGCCCAACACTTTAGTTTGGGATGGCAATTCAACTGCCCAACACCTAAGTCCTGGGAAGGCAAATCAACTGCCCAACACCTAAGTCCTGGGAAAGCAAATCAACTGCCCAACACTTGAGTCCTGGGAAGGGAAATCAACTGATCAACACTTGAGTCTTGGGAAGGCAAATCAACTGCCCAACACGTGAGTCCTGCGAACGCAAAGCAACTGCCCAAGACTTGAGTCCTGGGAAGGCAAATCAACTGCTCAACACATGAGTTCTGGGAAGGCAAATCAATTGCCCAACACTTTAATCCTGCGAAGGCAAATCAACTGCCCAACACTTGAGTCCTGGGAAGCAAATCAACTGCTCAACAGTTTAGTCCTGGGAAGGCAAATCAACTGCCCAATACCTAAGTCCTCGGAAGGCAATTCAACTGTCCAACACTTGAGTCCTGGGAAGGCAAATCAACTGCCCAACACCTAAATCCTGGGAAAACAAATCAACTGCCCAAAACTTGAGTCCTGGGATGGCAATTCAACTGCTCAATACCTAAGTCCTCGGAATGCAACTCAACTGACCAACACTTGAGTCCTGGGATGGCAAATCAACTGGCCAGCGCTTAAGTCTTGGGAAGGCAAATCAACTGCCCAACACTTGAGTCCTGGGAAGGGAACTCAGCTGCTTAACACTTTAGTCCTGGGAAGGCAAATCAACTACCCAATACCTAAGTCCTCGGAAGGCATTGCGACTTCCAACACAGGAGTCCTGGGGAGGCAAACCAACTGCCCAACACTTGAGTCCTGGAATGGCAAATCAACTGCCCAACACCTGATTCCTGTAACGCTAATCAACTGCCCAACACTTGAGTCCTGGGAAGTCAAACCAACTGCCTAGCACCTAAATCCTGAGAAGGCAAATCAACTTCCCAACTCTTGAATCCTGGAAAGGCAAATCAACTGCTCATCACCTAAGCACTGAGAGGGCCAATCAACTGCCCAACACGTGAGTTTTGCGAAGGCCAATCAATTCCTTAACACTTTAGTCCTGGGATGGCAAATCAACTGCCCAACACCTAAGTCCTCGGAAGGCAACTCAACTGTCCAGCACTTGATTGCTGGGAAGGCAAATCAACTGCTCAGCACCTTAGTCCTGGGAAGGCAAATCAACTGCTCAACACTTTAGTCCTGGGAAGGCAAATCAACTGCCTAACACCTAAGTCCTGGGAACATAAATCAACTGCCCAACACTTGAGTCCTGGGAAGGCAAATCAACTGCCTAACACTTTAGTCTTGGGAAGGCAAATCAACTGCCCAACATTTTAGTCCTGGGAAGGCAAATCAACTGGCCAACACCTAAGTCCTCGGAAGGCAACTCAACTGTCCAACAATCAAGTCCTGGGAAAGCAAATCAACTGCCCAACACCTAAGTCCAGGGAACGTAAATCAACTGCCCAACACTTGAGTCCTGGGAAGGCGAATCAACTGCCTAACACTTTAGTATTGGGAAGGCAAATCAACTGCCCAACAATTAAGTCCTGGGAAGGCAAATCAACTGTCCAACACCTAAGTCCTGGGAACGTAAATCAACTGCCCAACACTTGAGTCCTGGGAAGGCGAATCAACTGCCTAACACTTTAGTCTTGGGAAGGCAAATCAACTGCCCAACATTTTAGTCCTGGGAAGGCAAATCAACTGCCCAACACCTAAGTCCACGGAAGGCAACTCAACTGTCCAACAATCAAGTCCTGGGAAAGCAAATCAACTGCCCAACACTTGAGTCCTGGGAAGGGAAATCAACTGCTCAACACTTGAGTCCTGGGAGGGCAAATCAACTGCCTAACACCTAAGTCCTGCGAACGCAAAGCTCCTGCCTAAGACTTGAGTCCTGGGAAGGCATATCAACTGCCCAACACATGAGTTCTGGGAAGGCAAATCAATTGCCAACACATTAGTCCTGCGAAGGCAAATCAACTGCCCAACACTTGAGTCCTGGGAAGCAAATCAACTGCTCAACAGTTTAGTCCTGGGAAGGCAAATCAACTGCCCAATACCTAAGTCCTCGGAAGGCAATTCAACTGTCCAACTCTTGAGGCCTGGAAAGACAAATCAACTGCCCAACACCTAAGTCCTGGGAAGGCAAATCAACTGCCCAACACTTGAGTCCTGGGATGGCAATTCAACTGTTCAACACCTAATCCCTGAGAAGGCCAATCAACTGCCCAACACTTGAGTCCTGGGAAGGCAAATGACCTGCTCACTATCTAAGTCCTGGGAAGGCAACTCAAATGCCCAACACTGGTTTGCTGGAATTTTGTCAAAGTAAATCAACTGCCCAACATTACATCTAATTGAGTCCTGAGAAGGCAAATTAACTGCCATCACTGGTTTTCCTGGAGTATTGAGAAGCCATATCAACAACCTAAAACATGAGTCCTGGGAATGCAAATCAACTGCCCAACATCTAAGTTCTGGGAAGGCAAGTCAACTGCCCAACACTTGAGTCCTGGGAAGGCAAACCAACTGCTCACCAACTAAGTCCTGGGAAGGCAAATCAACGGCCCGACACTTGAGCCCTGGGAAGGCAAATCCACTGCCCAACACCTAACTCCTGGGAAGGCAAATCAACTGCCCAACACTTGAGTCCTGGGAAGGCAAATCAACTGCTCACCACCTAATTCCTGGGAAGGCAAACTAACTGCCCGGCACTTGAGTCCTGGGAAGGCAAATCAACTGCCCAACAGTGGTTTGCTGGGAAATTGGGAGGTAAATCAACTGCCCAACATTACTTCTACTTGAGTCCTGGGAAGGCAAATCAACTGCCCAACACCTAAGTCCTGCGAACGCAAACCAACTGCCCAACACTTGAGTCCTGGGAAGGCATACCAACTGCCCAGAACATGAGTTCTGGGAAGGCAAATCAATTGCCCAACACTTTAGTCCTGCGAAGGCAAATCAACTGCCCAACACTTGAGTCCTGGGAAGGCAAATCAACTGCTCAACAATTTAGTCCGGGGAAGGCAAATCAACTGCCCAACACTACTTGAGTCCTGGGAAGGCAAATCAACTGCCCAACACTGGTTTGCTGGAGTATTGTCAAGCTGAATCAACTGCCCAACACTACATCTACTTGAGTCCTGAGAAGGCAAATTAACTGCCCATCACTGGTTTTGCTGGAGTATTGAGAAGGCAAATAAACAGCCTAACAATTGAGTCCTGGGAATGCAAATCAACTGCCCAACACCTATGTCCTCGGAGGGCAAATCAATTGCCCAACACGTGAGTCCTGGGAAGCCAAATCAACTGCCCGACACTTGAGTCCTGGGAAGGCAAATCAACTGCCCAACACCTAAGTGCTGGGAAGGCAAATCAACTGCCAAACACTTGTGTCCTGGGAAGGCAAATCAACTGCTCACCATCTAAGTCCTGGGAAGGCAAATCAACTGCCCGACACTTGAGTCCTGGGAAGGCAAATCAACTGCCTAACACTGGTTTGCTGGAGTATTGTCAAGCTAAATCAATTGCCCAACACCACATCTACTTGAGTATTGAGAAGGCAAATTAACTGCCCATCACTGGTTTTGCTGGATTATTGAGAAGCCAAATCAACAGCCTAACACTTGAGTCCTGGGAAGGCAAATCAACTGCCCAACACCTAATTGCTGGGAAGGCAAATCAACTGCCAAACACTTGTGTCCTGGGAAGGCAAATCAACTGCTCACCATCTAAGTCCTGGGAAGGCAAATCAACTGCCCGACACTTGAGTCCTGGGAAGGCAAATCAACTGCCTAACACTGGTTTGCTGGAGTATTGTCAAGCTAAATCAATTGCCCAACACCACATCTACTTGAGTCCTGGGAAGGCAAATCAACTGCCCAACACTGGTTTGCTGGAAAATTGTCAAGCTGAATCAACTGACCAAGAGGTTGAGACAGGAAATAGACAAACAGCGAAGAGATGAGACACTTTCAGCAGCAAGAACCGAACCTGAGATAAGCGACAATATGAAGATCAGAGGCAACTGCAATGCCTTGAAAATGGAGGCTGGAAAACCTTTCGGGATCACGAGGATAGGAGTGAGAATAATGTCGATAATCACTGTAGGTGGTCACGAGGTAATGAGGAATCTGAGCGAACGAAGTGACCAAACACTGATGAACATAGACCTATATGCGGACTATTTGTGAACCATCAGTCTGCAAACTCCTTTTAGAGCGATGAAAGCATTACTGACGGCGAAAATTCGATAAGAATAGACAGCAGATACACCGAGGCGTATGGTCCACACGAAATCATGCTATATATAGATGGAATCAACATTTATACAACAAAGAGGGCGTTAATGACCCGGCCGGCCAAGTCTTCGTGGGTCGAGAGGAACTCAAAGTTAGATCGACTAGACATTGCGCATTGCTTGAGGAAGACGCCATTCATTTGGGAACAGAAGCAGTTGTCTCCGCACAAGTACTGGATATAAATGGTAAAAAGACGCCTTTAAAGGGACTACCAGACACGTGAGCTGTCTTGGGCGCGATACCGATAGAAACTTGGAGACGTATGGGATGTGACAAAGATGACATAATAGATTCCAGAATCCGACTGTCAGCGGCAAACAAAAGGGCGCTAAAACACCAATAATAGCATTAAATTTGGAGGAACGCAATCTGTGGATGAGCTTCCTTGTAGTAAAAAATCTAGATGAGTCGGATCAATTCATTTTAGGCGAGGATTTTATCAGGAACTTCGATCTAACGATTGATCTGCACAATGGGACGATCAGAACTCCGGAAAGGCAGTATGTAATAAAACCGGTAAACTTGATAAGGACAGAGGAGTGCTAACCTCCAAATTTATTGAAAAGGAGGGTGAGGTTGAAAGCTAATGAGGCTGCAGTTATAAGCTTGAGAATGAAGAAATACAGTGAACTCAGTGATATTGAACAGGTAAGTGTAGTACCAAATCCATATAGCCAAAATGCTGCTATTTTGGGAAGATCATTCTCGATCACAAAGAGTGGCCTCCGTGTCAGTGTCTTGTTGAATAATCTTGATATACCAATCACAATCCAGATACTGGGATACGCGTTGCCGGTGAAAACTAGAGATGAAATGACTGAAAATGTTAGAAAACATGAATTTCTTGATTGTCCAAATCATATGGACAAAATTTGTGTCTTAAGTAGATTGAAGCGAATAAATATTTCAACGGGTGTCATCAGTTCACTTAAGTCAGAGACAGACGATGGACTGTCGAGCTGTTCGAATTTTCCAGAAACACCCACAACAGAGAAATTGGAAATGGATAAACCGGTATTACCAGAAAATATCGGACAAGCAATCAAAAAGCAACAAGAGTTGAATGAAATATGTAGACGTAACACAGCTCAAGCACAAATGAGACAACGCAAAACACGATAAAAAATTTCACAAGCAAAACCGTACACTGTGGAGCACTATGTCTGGATGTTTCATAATATCATGACTCCAAATGGAGCGAAGAAATTATTGACGAAATGGAGAGGACCGTCATGATAACAGAGGAATACCAGCAGGGTCCGTTCTACCGCCTGAAACACTATGTCCCATCACCGGAGAATTGGTGCGTGAATCAAAACATGGAAGGGCTGGAGTATCTGATAGTAGAACGATGGCAACGAGAACACAAGCCTGGGTGAAAATGAAAAGATAGAAGTCCACTCGGATGAAGGTTCTTTTGCATAAGAGGATTGGAAAGAACAGAATGAGATGTCAGGGTGAGTAGAACAAGACAAGCCTTTGACAATAGTTATAAAAAGAGGCGGGCACAAAAAGACCAGTATGAGATACAACAGATGTGGTGATGACTTCTTGATTTACAAGATAAAACCGGATGAGGTAGGGGCAGACTTGGTGATCATGGTTGACTTACTCCTGGACAAGGAGTGGCAGATCTATGATGGTGATGAATATTTCTGGCAGGAGGACCACAGTATATCAGAACGACAGATGGGCCTGGAGCAGAGTGAAGCAGAAAAGAGGGAGCAGAAAAACGCGAGGATCCTAGAGTGGATATATGACCTGCCATCGGGCGAAAATGACGGGCAAAGCAAGCAACAAGCAAAACAGTACCCTGAAAATTGCTACGCAAAGGTGGCAGCAGACGCTTTGTGCAAAGTATCGAGAGTAAGTGCAAGCCCCTGGATAGTGAGAGGAGTTCGTCAACTCATGCTGATGGTGCAAGCAGGTTAAGAAATTTAATCAGCGTTCAAATGGCTTTTCAAGAAGAAAACTAGAGTCATGTTCACAACCTTTGAAGTCAGCATTTTATTATTCACAAGTCAAGAATAAGTTATAAACTGTCATGTAGTGAATTCAGTTCCACCTATGTCGGACAAATTGTTCGACGTTTGACCACAAGAATTGAGGAACATAAGATAGCAGCAGACTCATCCGTAGGCCTTCACCTTCAGCAATGAAGTATTGAGGGAAAAAGGGCAGATCTCAATTGGGGACTTATAGATAGGTCAAACAACCAAACAACACTAGAGGCACTAAATAACAGGAAAGAGAAACCGGACTTGAACACGGGCGATAAGTTTAGGACCAGAGAGTTAACACTGAACATTTAGTCTTAAAACATTTTTGGTTCCTTATTTAAAACGTACATAACTTAATCGAAATTATAAAAAAGTGACAACTGTGACACATGGTTACACAGTGATTGTGTTGGAGTGAGCAAAAAAGCAGCCCCCAACATCGATTTTATATGTGATAACTGCAAAACTGAACTCAACCGAAGCCGCAGACAAATATGCCCTGACTGCAACCGACTCGTCACGGTAAAGGCAAACAAGCAGTTTTACACACATGGTCCCATAAACAACCGGATAGAACACTACTCGCGATACAGACAAACGACATGAGTTAGATTTTGAAAAATTTCAAACAACTGATTTTAACTAAGTTTCAACGTCCTACTGATAAATTTGTCCCTAAATTCGCACGTGTCAACTTTGCCTCCACGTTTGCTGAATGCATCAAAGAGGTGGTTACTAACCCGGAAAGCAAGGGAGCATGGGGTCGCTATCTGATCATGCCCTCTTTCTACCTCCGCAAACCTACACGCGCAGGTAAGAAGGTCAGAACCTCCCTTGGAAGCACCATACAGCAACAGATAAATGCTTTCAAAAATGCTAGCAACAGATAAATGATTGATGGCTTTTGAAAGCCATCAATGAACACGCCCCGGAGATCCTCAGCTTTGTGAAACTCTGCTACGAAGACAGCAGTTTCTTGATATATGGTGCCTCCACCATCAAATCAACAGAAGGGTTTCAGCAAGGCTATCCCTTGGCTACCTTTGGCTTTTGTCTTGTCCTACACTTGGCCTTCTCCAGTCTCGCAGAAACCAGCAAGCTCTGGGAACAACGACAACTCCAAACTGATTGCTGCCAAACTTGACGAAGGAGTTATCAAGGGAGCTGTCAGGTTGGCAGCCAGCGACGATACTTTCTTGCCACCGACTCTTGAGAACAAAACACTGCTCGACGCGAAACACCCTCCT
Organism: Symsagittifera roscoffensis; assembly: GCF_963678635.1. Lineage (NCBI taxonomy): Eukaryota > Metazoa > Xenacoelomorpha > Acoela > Convolutidae > Symsagittifera > Symsagittifera roscoffensis. The sequence goes on along the minus strand of NC_087065.1, from coordinate 60,773,573 downwards.
GCACCCGCAGACAAAGCTACACCCCCATCTAACGACTGTGTTCAACTTCAAGTTAGTCAGTCTGAAGTCAGGAGAGCGGTCATGTCTTTTAACGCAGGTAGTGCTGGTGGACCGACGGGCCTCAGACCACAACACGTGAAAGACGCACTTTCACCATCTGCTAACGAAGCTGGCAACAACCTGCTCTCGCATCTGACAGACTACACAAATTTATTGTTGACAGGCAACAACCCTGCGTTCATCAAGCCTGTCGTCTCCAGTGCTACACTCATCACTTTGGCCAAAAAATGTGGAGGAATACGCCCGATCGCAATTGGAGACACTTTGCGAAGACTCACTTCCAAATGCTTTTCACGGCGCATGCTGGAAAAATTCAAAGATTATTTTTGGCCTTTTCAGCTAGGAGCTGGTTTTAAACACGGGAGTGAGGCGGCGGCCCATGTAGCGCGCGATTTCATTGAATGCGCAGAACGTGATCGAGCCTTTGTCAAAATTGACTTTGCCAACTCCTTCAACAGTGTAAGACGTGATGTCATTTTGAAAGCCATCAATGAACACGCCCCGGAGATCCTCAGCTTTAAGAAACTCTGCTACGAAGACAGCAGTTTCTTGATTTATGGTGCCTCCACCATCAAATCAACAGAAGGGTTTCAGCAAGGCTATCCCTTGGCTACCTTTGGCTTTTGTCTTGTCCTACATCCTGCTTTGCAGAACCACTTGAGCAAGCTGAAAACTGGATAGCTGGATGACGTTGCTTTTGCTGATGAATGGCGCACCACTCTCCATGATCTTCTGAGTATCAAACAAGCATGTCAGAAACTTGGTCTTCTTTTGAATGAGAAGAAGTGCGAAATGACAGCTTTTGGGAGCAGTAAAAAGGAGATAGAAAGAGCTTTTTGTGAGACATTTCCCACTATTGAATGCGTTGATGCCGAAGACAGCACACTTCTTGGGGCTGGCTTACGCACTAGGTCGATTCGAGCAGAGTTAGTGGACAAACTTGCGAAATTCAAGACACTCCTGCAGCGAACAGCTTCTTTACCATGTCAAACCGCTTTCTTTCTCATTAAAAATTGTTTCTTTGTCCCTAAACTTATGTATGTCCTCCGCGCTAGTCCTGCCTTTATACACACAGATTTACTCGACGAAATCGACACACTTGTATTCCTTGAATTCGAGAGAATCTTCAACTGCATCATTTCCGATGTCTCTTTCAGTCAAATTTGCTTGCCCACGAAACAAAGAGGGTTTGGTCTTTCAAAAACCAGCACTCTCAGCTCATCAGCATTTATTGCTTCTTTTGTTTCCACTGAAAATTTACGGCACCGCCTTGCTCCTGAGATAAGCAATCCTGGTCTTTTTAACGAAGCCGTCGACCACTGGGAGTCTCTCAGCAACCACCGATTTGAAGACTTAACCCCCCAGTGCGCTCAAAAATTTTGGACAAAACCTATCTACGAACAACAATCCGCAAACATTTTGAGCAATTGTACCGACAAAAACTCACTTGCTCGTTATCACGGCTGTCGCGCGGTAGGTTCAGGCGCTTGGCTGGACGTCCTTCCTTTTCGTCCGCTGGGTCTGACGTTGTCCGATGATGAGTTCCGTATTTCAGCTGGTCTGCGTCTAGGAGCCCCAGTAACCGCACAACACACCTGCAAATGTGGCTATGTCGCAGCAACAGATGGAAGACACGCATTTGTCTGCCCGAAGATCAAGCACAGGTTCATCAGACACTCGAATGGCAACATGATCATTAAAGATTCTATAAAATCACTCGGCATCAGTTCCACACTAGAACCTATCGGGCTGCTACGCAAAGATGGACGCAGACCAGATGGACACACACTAACGCCATGGCAGCGAGGACGGACCTTGGCATGGGATTTCACATGTATAAGTCGTTTGGCAAACTCTAATCTGCGAATGGGAGTTCTTCCGGGTGCCAATGCAGCTTGCGAGGCCCAAGTCCGCAAAAGAAATCACTATTCAGACCTCACTTCTACTGTAATTTTCAAACCCGTTGCCATGGAAACACTGGGTGGCGCTGGTAGGTCTACTGCAGTTTTCTTGAAAGAACTTGCAAGGCGAATAACAGTCTTAACGGGTGAGAAACTAGCTTTTAAATTTCTCAAACAAAAGCTAGACCTAGCGATTCAGCGCGGGAACGCTGGATGCATCCTTGAGGCAACTAGTTGACAAACAACCTTCGCTTTACTACTTCAACTGTAAACTGTGCGGTATATACGCTCTTTTTATTTCTTGTTCAGTTTAATTGAATTCTTTGAAAAGATTTTAGAGGTTAAAAGTTTTTTTAATCTAAATTGTAATTTTAGGAGTCAACTGTGGTTGTCTAATTTTTCAACATGATGGTTCAGAACCAAAATTTAATCGAATTATTGTAAATAAAATTTGTAAATTGATGCTCTATCTTGATTCATATAAGTTTAGTGTAAAAATCCTGATGATGCACATAGTTGCGAAAACGTTTGAAATTCACTTTTTATCAACACTTGTTTAATTAATTTTAGAGGTTAAAAGTATTTTAATCTAAATAGTAATTTTAGAAGTCAACTGTGGTTGTCTAATTTTTCAACATGTGTAACAGTCGCCTACTTCGGTCACATATGAGGCTTAAGAAAAATAGGCCCTATAACCATTGGCTCAAGAGTCAGGGACACTATCTCTTGTGTTTTCTACCTCAAGAACGGTCGGAGCCAATTCGGTTCGCTTGCGACATGAGACTAGAACCCGTTACAGCTTAAAGGCTACTACCAAAATATCCCCCCACTCTAGAAAATAAGAACGTCCCCATACTTAGGTCTCAAAATACCCAAAATACGCGAACGCCGTTAAAAAAAGGGTCGGAACAATCCGTTAAGTTACTCTTTATTGGACAGTGGAACTTTGATCCATTTCAGATGGATCAACCTAAAACTCGCCTTATTTCAACATAACAATCATAAAACTCACTCGAGAAATTTAAATTGGGGACTCACATGTTGATGTACTCGAGTACAGGGAGTAATTAAATTGGTAAGCAACTCCAGAATTAGGTAATATAACTAAAAAAGTTCAATGTTTGTCAGTTTGAATAGTAAAGGTAAGTTTGAACTCTAGAATGTAGTTTTATTGTGAACCCTTGGGACACTCAAGCTGTCCACCTTTCCATCGAAGGTTCACTCTAGTCCAGTTCGAATAATCGTCCAGTCGAACAATAGTCCAGTTCTCGGGAATACTCTGTCTCCTATTTCAGATAGGACAGCTCTACTCTAGTTTATTATGACGGAAATTGCGAGTAGCAATTTCCTACTGTTTTATCTGGCAACTTTTCTCGCGATTGTTACTCGATCGTTCTGATTTTTCACTTTGTGTTTTCAGTTGGTACGAGAAAACTGAGCATGACAGGCTCCATTCGAAATTTTGAAAATTAAAATTTCACGAAAATTACGTATTTTCGTGTCTCTCAAGGTCAAACTTCCAGACATGACCGACTGGCACAATGATTGTTAAGAAACAAAATTTATTTGAATTATTGTCAGTTAAATTTGTAAATCGATGTTCTAACGTGATTCAGATAATTTTTTTTTTTCAAATGCAATAATAAATAAGTTATTCCAATGGAACTATGTACAAATTGCATATATAATTATTTACAGGAAAAACATAAAAACATTAAATCATCATGGTAGTACCACGACCCTTAAGAACCACTGTAAGAAGGCCGGATATGGACAACATAGACGATAGTGAAATGAACAGAAAGCGAGGTATGTACAAAATGTGAGTTTATGTACAAAATATAAACAGATATTTAAAGGTAAACTGGCCTATTTGAGAAATAATAAACTTCTGAGAGCGCGTCGCTATCTCCCAATGTCCCTAAGACAGACGCCGCGTTTCCAACTTGAATCGCAATGGAGATGGTTTGTTTCATGTAAAATGACGACTTTGGTTCTTGAGTAGTTTCGTTGAGTTTTCTACCCAGGGTCTTGAGAAATTTGAGCTTTTGTGGACCGCATCCGCCTTGGATCTCGAAAGCAACTGGGGCGAAAATGTATCCTCGATTTATTAAGTCAGCGTATTTCGAGGTTTTATGGTTTTCGGATTCAGAGGCAGCAGAGAATTGAGATGCAGTGCCAGAGGACAGACGGCTTGGTGCCAGGGCGTCGACAACAGTGGCATCCCATATGAGTGACTGACCTCTCTCCCAAGGCACCAACGTGAGTCCATTCAGATAAGTTAATTGTAAAAATCCTGAAGATGCACATAGTTGCGAAAACGTTTTAAATTCACTTTTCATCAAAAGTTTCTTCAGTAATGACTTTGTCGACCCGATGTTAATGGACCACACATTGAACTGGCTCTGGGTGAGACGATTAAAAGCATGTGAAGCTGTGTTCAGACGCTAGCCAGTCGTTTCAGAACCTAGCTTTATTTTCCGTCGGTATGTACTTGCGGGCGAACGTTACATCTATTCGCGACAATCGTGTCTGGTTTTCCGGTTATCAGTTTTCGCGAATTTCAAGGTCGTCACGTGTTTTTATTTTTTAATGAATATTTTAAAAACAGTCATGACAGTTCAAACTGACCCTTACTAAATCCGTTCTTTTTAGCAAAAAAGAACGTGAATCATCAAAATCAGCAGATCGTACCATTGAACTTCTTTGAAATAAAATTCGATTTGTCGTGTGTTTTTATGGTTAATGTGGTGGAATGGCACATCAAGATGTTGCTGTATTTTTTTTGACCTGCTCTTGTCTCTTCTGATAACCGGTGGTTGATATTTTTTTTGTTACTTTCAGATCAATGATGTGACTGCTACTTGAATTATTATTATGTGATTGATATCTGGCTATGCTAGAAACGATTCTTACACGGTAGTATAAAAGTGGTAATTAAAAGTGATGCTTTGATAATGCAGTTCTCAATCCCTAAATGGGAGAATGTATCGTCCTATAATTCGACGACGGGACACCAAGTGTTTCACATCCACTTGAATGGATTCCTGCATTCTAAGACAAGATTTAGCAATCTGCATGACCTTCACACCAAGTTGAAAACATACTACCCGGAAATTCTCGATGAAATGGGAATCAAATTTCCTCCGAGACATCTGATGGTTCTAAATTCAAGTGAACTTGAACTCAGAAGAGACAAATTGGAAACATATTTACAAACACTCTCTCAATGCGTAGATATAACAACGGGACCAGAATTTACGGCATTCCTTATCAAACAACAAGTTTATACCTTTCCTTTCTCTAAGGATAAACAGAAGCAGCCTTTTCCGCTTACTCTTCCAGATTTTTCTACTATGATGTTAGATGTCGAGCCATCGGCTTCTTCGGTCAGCGTTTTACTAAATGCATCCGAAGTTCTGTTACTCCCCAAGCAGTTTCTTTTTGCTTTTAAACTTGTACTGGTGGAGCTGCAAGACAAAGTGCTTATCTATCACAAGTTACTCTTAGCGTGTGAGTGCCCAGCACTAGTTCTTGTAGGTGCCAAACAGGAAATGCCTTCATCGAAATTTGCGATTTTGCTTCGAAAAATGCTGTCTTCCAATGAAATTGAGGAGCAGTTGCTCCGCAACCCAGTTGTGGCTAAATTAGTTGCGGATGAAATCAGGCAGGACTTGAAGTTCAGTTTCTGTCTACCTAAAGATACTAAGAACAACCCGAAAACAAAACTGATAGAAAAATCAAATGAAGATTTGCTGAACAGTTTAAGCAAAATGCGATATTGCAGTTATATAAGGTTTCAGCTCTGCGTCGCAAATTTTCCTGAAGAAAAGACTTATGTTGTACCACGATTCGGTAAATATGAAGTTTGCTTAGAATATAATCAGAGCGAAGGATCTAGAGTCTGCGCTAAGCTGAAGGTTTGTCGAATCAAATGCTGGAGTGTTGGCGAGCTAACAGAACCCAATATTTATAAGCAGTTTAATTATAAATATGAGCTTTGTTTCGAGTACTACCTCGCTCACGACAAAGCCTGTGTAGTTAAAATTTTAACCAATGAGGCAGTAATGATGAGTTTGTGTATCCAGCAAATGATCGATGAAATGTCGCTGATTAATGCCCAGAAAGGCATCGAAACCATCATGCTACCCGATGATTACGAAATACAGATCGATCAAATTAAATCGGACGAGACTTCGTCCCTCACAACCTTATCGTCGCTTGAAAACGAGCCCTCTGTCTTAGATTCAAACTGCATCGAATGTCGCAATATGACCTCAACAAGTTCTGCGTCAGTGGATCGAACAGCCCATACAGCTGAGAGCCCTTCGCCGCTACATTCCAATGTGCAATACACTGCAAATGAGGGCGCTTGGCTAGAGAAACACAGATCTAAGTACCCAATGTTGTCTAGGTTGAAAGAATCATACTTCAGCAAGCAGAATATAACATTTACAGACGCTAATACGGACTTCGACCTCTAATTCGTTATTTGCAATTTTTAGATTTAATCACTCATTTTTATGGTCACGAATTTCATTTTTAGGATCTCTTTGACTATTTCCCCACTTTTGCAAGGGGGGGATTCGTTAATATGTCAAAATTCTCATATGCGTAAGCGCTGATTTATTTCTTTATAGGGGTGGTTCGTTTCTAGGTACTCTAGGGGGCATAGTTAAAGAGATCCTATTTGTGTTTGCCATGGTTTATCATTGGTTTGGAAATACGCTTAATCGTGTTGTTAGTTTTAGTAGATTAAGAAACCTATTTTTAGATTATTTATTTCGTAGTTTGTAAATAGTAGATGTACATAGTACTGTACTGGACATCAAGTTTAGTTGTGTTTGCTTTGTGCACTTCATGTAGAAGATTGAATTTTAATTCAGTCTTCAATTCAATCTGAGTTTCTTTGAAAACTAATTCCACCATTTCTATTGCTCTTTATGCAAGTTGAATGGATCATTCGATCTTTTTACCAAATTGGTGAATTTAGGTTTCGTATTCTTTCAGATATACTAGTTGTCAAATTAGCCAAAGCCGCTGTTCACACGAACGAGCAACTTTTCCACTCACGTGGAACTGAATATTGTATCAAATTTTTTTCAACTCCAAAAGCCCTCAGTGCATAAAATGTCGGGGGCAAGTGATGTCCTAGCATCAACGACAGCAGCATCCAGCTCCCCCCGGTTTATTGAAGAGCCATTGAACGATGAGCAACCGACGAGGAGTCGGTTGTCGAACGGGACCACCTCCAGAGGTGCACTTAGTAGTAGTCCTGCTACTTTAAGGCGCAATCAGTCAATCCAGAGGTTCAACACCCTGAATCCGAACGCTTATTGGATGAACAGCAAAGGTGAACCGATCACAGAATTCCTTTAAGTGTCTTCCAAAAGGTTTTGATTGGAAAAATATTGACACCTGCGTCTTTCTTTCGGAGTATTATACACGAACTCTTCAACAGTCGTTTCAGCTTCATCTGTTTGTATAGGTGCTTGGGTGACATACGTGTGCCTGATAATCATGGTGCACTTGAGTCTGCTAGCGATGCCCTGGTTCGGAACAGACATGGCCTGGACTCTGACCAATGTGATCCATGGGGTGGCCATGTATGTATACTTCCACCATGTCAAGGGACTCCCGTTCGATTCCACCAACTTCGACCCCGACTGCTCATTTAGACTGACTCTCTGGGAACAGCTGGATGACGGCAAACAGTACACAGACACGCGCAAGTTCCTCATATGCGTACCCATTGTCCTCTTCATTGGTCAGTCTCAGTTCTAATGTCTGCTCAAATTTTGTGGGCTTAACTGCCACATCACAGGTTTTGCGTGTTATTTAAGCAACCAACTCTCATTTTTCCTGCAACTGCAAAAAAATGAAGTTTAGACTTTTCTCAAAATATTTTTTTAAGCGTATTTTTTTTGAAAAAAAAAACACTCGCTTCTTTTTTCTTTGCAGTGTCTTGACACGTTTTTATTTCCTCTTTCTAAATTTTTTTGTCGGCTCAACTGGTGTCTGCTTAAAGATTGTTAGCTTAGTTGCCACATCACGGGTTTTTCTTGTGCGGTAAGCAATTTTGATTAAGAGTAATGAACGTAGTTAAGACTATTATATAGGTCTGGTTGATTTTATAGGTCTGGTTGAGTAGTCTTGAAATGCTCTAATAACTACAGATGTGCATTCATACATATTTATCCATTTATGAATTCACTTAGGTACATATGCACTTGAGTTCAATTGAAATTCATCTGCTGAAAGTGACGTAAATAGCACTCTCCAAATACGGACGTGGAAATGGCGCGAACGTGAAAGATTTCTAGGTTCAAAAGTTGAATTTAATTTTAAGATTTCCAGCGGAATAAAAAATTTACCTATTGATTCAGTTTTCTTCAGTTGGGTTAATGTTATCAAAAAAAGCGCCATTCATAAATTGTTCTAGCAATTCAAAGAGCTTAAAGGGCATCTATTTTTTCAGTTGAGATTTTTTCAACAAAATCAGCGTTTTTTAATGTTTACTTGCGTTCATTACTTTTTCCAATCTTCGATTGGCTATGTATATAGTTACTAGTACAAGTGTCGTTGATTGTGGTTTCAAAGGGACAGAAATTTTCCTAAAAAATATAAACATATTATTTGTTTCGCTTCAACCTGTCAGCTCAAAGATTGTCGACTTTATTTCCTCTTTCTAAGTTTTGTTTCGTTGTTAGTTTATCATTCAAATGTCTGTCAAGTTTGTCTAGAATGAAAATCTACCGAGACATACAAAAAATTATTTTGAGCTGTACCTAGTCGTTTCAACACATTTCATTTGTTCTCGACTTATGTTTTTTATGCGTTTAGTGTTGTATCGCAAGTGATGCGAAGCTCCGCTTCGCCTCTGTATCAATATCTTGTAATGCTATGTTTTAATTATATTGCAATTGAATTTAGATTGCGCAGTCACCAGGGCGAATTGTTTTAAATGCTTCTGCCTGTTTCAGGAAGGATAGGTCGTAAATTATTTACTTGAAAACTTTCTTAGCTTGAATATTTTTTATGTCTACCGTTTCGTTTTGGGCTTAACGAGGGTCGACCTGCATGTTTTCGCCTTAGTTGTCGCTCAGTCATTGATTCTCATTGATTGCTAAGGCTGTTTTTGATCATCGTCATAAACAAAGGAATGAAGTTTTTGTAGATCGTTTTTTAGACTGTTCTCAAAGTATTTTTTAAGTTTTTTTTAAAGAAAAAACACTTGCTCCTTTATTTTCTTTCCCATGTCTTGACACGTTATGTTTTAATTGTTTCGGAAGTGTTGCGAAACATTTTTTCAAGAGAAATTTCTGAAAAAAAATCTTGTTATCTCAAATTAAGTATCCCAGTCATTGATCGCTGTTTTTCTATTTCAGACTCTGTCTACAGTGCTTTTTTTGATGTGAAGCTTTTAAATAGAAATGACAATTTACAAGTTTAAAAGTTGCTGTTTGATAAAAATAGGTATAATGAAAATGTATGGGATTGATCATTTTTGTTATTATTTTTCGAGACGCTTTGGTAAAGTTTTTCATTTGTTTAAATAAAAATTTAGTTTTTCTCGAAAACTACTCTACCGCTTTCCTAAAAATTGTTACCAATGGGAGTTCCGCTGACTCCTCTGTGTGCCTGCATAATCTCCCATTCTCTTTTTACCTTACCCCACTTTCTACAGCCTTCGAAAAAATGTGTGGGGGATGACTTTTGACCCAATTTTTTTAAAAACATTTTCTTGAAAACTACCCGCCCAAATCTGAGATTTGGGGTTCAACGGATAGAACGGGTTGGGGAAGCTGCCCTGCGTAAGTGTCTATGCCCATTTTTTATATAAAAAATAATGACTCTCGGAAAAGTAAATTTTTCGATTTTTGAAGGCTTTTTGAAACTTTTTGACTTTTCTCGAAAGCTACCCTCCTAAATCTGAGATTTTGGTTTTAATGAGTAGAATTGGTTGTAGGAAATTCTCCTGAATAAGCTTCGGTCCATATTTTTTGTTACAACAAGTTCTGACCCTCGAAAAGACAAGTTTTTGATTTTGACAGTTTTTTTGAATTTTTTTGACTTTTATCAAAAACTACTCTTCCAAATCTGAGGTTTTGGCTTCAATGGTTAGAACGAGTTGAAAAAGACCTGCATAAGCGGTCACATGGTTGACGCTCCATTACTTTTCAATTGTATTGTGCTGGCTTGACGGGGTGAAAAATTTAATGTATTCGTTAATGTTACTCATCTTATTAATTCTTTGCATTGTTTCGTTTTGGCTTGGGACTGTTTTCCGTTGCCACCTGTCTTTTAACGGCAAGTTTTTTTGATGAGTTTCAATTTCTAAATTCAGAAAATTAGTCCAAAAAAATCGAAGAAAAAAAGTAATTTATACCATCTTTTCCCAAATTTTTCCCTGACAATTTTTTTGTGGTCGAAAATTGCCCTTTTTTGAAATTTATTGATTTTTCGGAGGTTATCTTGCCAAATCGAACTCAAAAAAATAACTCTTAGTTATTTTATAAGAAAACGAACTAAGGCTTTGGGTGACGCCCAGTTTTTGAAATAACCCTTTTCCTTCCGGATCAGTACTAAAAATTCAAAAATTTTCAAACAGGTATTTCCAGCTTTAGCTGGCCTCTTATTTGACTTGAAAAAGTATCTGGGAAAGTACGCTTTCTGATTAGGGTCCAATTAAATTTTTTTCAATCAACTGTTGGTGTCCTTCACAAAAACTAATTGAACTCAGGTCGTTTTTTTTAGTTGTGAGCTTCTACACGAAACACGAGATGGCATTCTTCCTGGTAAATTTTATCGTGCTTATGTTCAATCTGATTCCCAAACTGCCCTATTTGCACAAGAAGCGTCTCTTTGGAATCAACAAGTACTGATCGGTCCAAGTCACCCAACAATCTTCCCTCAGTCCCACAAATGATGTGGATTTACACGGAGCCATCTTGCCCAAAACCTATCCTAACCCATTAACTCAATTACCGCGCAATTTCTTATCACATCGCAGTTAGCCAATCACGTGTAGTTGATGTCTAAAGCGACGGATGGCTTGCAATCTACTGCGTTGTTCGGATATAGTCCTGCTGTTGTTGCCGTTGATGATGATATTGAATGTGAAATTACAGTAGGATGGTGGTCATTAGATGTTGTAGTAAATAGTACTTCGGTTGTTCTCTTTTAGAACTGTTCATGTTACGTAGGTCATGTATATTTTTCTGTAAAGATACGGTAGTGTACTACATCAGATTGAAATTCAGTGTAGCTTAATTTTGAATTCAATTTATCATATCTTAAAGCTTTTATGAGCAGGCAATCATAAATGTTCTGAGTCCCAAAACATTATCGAAGTGAAAATCAGTCTCAAAACCAGAGAAGCAAGACCAAAATTGATGTGTTAGATGTGACTTCAGTGGCAACGCGAATTTGAATTGCTTAACTAACAGGTTGCAATATACATGGTACAGTGCTGATTTAAATTAACCGGACAAAACGAGCTAAACTTGGAATTTAAAACGCGTTTTTCTCAAATTGGGTTGGGTTTAGCTGAAAACTTATGAAGACAAAACTTGCTTAAAATTTTAGCAGAATTAATATAGTGCAATTTGTTTTGCGAATTTCGGGCCCAAAATTTTACCCCAAAAATGGGTCATTTTGGCTTTTCTTAGTTAAACAAAAATTACGCCAAAAATACCCTGTCGATCACAGACTTAATTATATCAAAGTGAGCTCCTTACGTAGCCCAACAAACTTTAATAAGGGTATATTCTCCAAAACATTGTATAAGTTAATTTATTTTGTTTGATAGACAAAAAAGGTCGTTTTTACTATATAAAATACCAACTTTTTATTTAAAAACAATTTTTAAACGGTTTGCAATTTTTTTTGGAGAATATACCCTTTATAAAGTTTGTTGGGCTACGTAAGGGGCTTACTTTTATATAAATAAGTCTGTGATCGACTGGATATTTTTGGCGTAATTTTTGTTTAACTAAGAAAAGCCAAAATGACCCATTTTTGGGGTAAAATTTTGGGCCCGAAATTCGCAAAACAAATTACTCCATATTAATTCTGCTAAAATTTTGAGCAAGTTTTGTCTTCATGAGTTTTCAGCTAAACTCAACGCAATTTGAGAAAAACGGATTTTAAATTTCAAGTTAAACGGGTTTTGTCCGGTTAATTTAAATCAGCACTGTATAAATGAGCCAATACTTCGGTCAGCTATTGTCCATTTCATTGATTGTGACAAGATCAAACAGTTTAAGGTCACGTACAAATTAAAGTCGTAAGTAAGATCACGCTATCAATTATATGCTATTATCATATATCTTCTGATGGTAATTTACACAATTTCTGTCGATAGTTTGAGCCACTATTTCGAAAGATAACGAGATAAAAAAAAATTATAGCTGTATCATTAACCTGAAGAACTTAAGCACTGTCAGTTCGTAGCGGATGTCATTAACTGATGAACTTATGTAGCGTTCCGAGCGGGTCGCCCCTTCAATTGTGGCTGAAAGTTTTTTTGCAAAAGGTAATATTTAATGATCTCCATTTCTGACCGGCAAATCCTTAAATGCTGATTTTAAGGGAGAGAGAACCTCCCAAAAATGCTCAAAACGGAATATTCGGCTTTGATATGAATCATTTTTATGAAGTTCCTTAGTTGGAAAAAAATGGAAATCGGTTGTTTTCAGTTTCTTTGAGGTCATGGGGCGGATAAGTGAAAGGCTTAATTGCTCTCATCAGCTTACTTAAAAACTTGATTGAATTCAAATAAGTAACTAATTTCAAAAAAAGAAAAAGGATAGCCGGTTACTGTTCAAGTAGATCAGAACGTTCTGACCATAGTCCTAAAAACACAACAAAGGTTTCATCTAGAATTTACACATAATCGACAGTCTTAAAAAAAGGCAAATTGGAAAACAATTTTTCCAGAGAAATGAAAAAAAAAACGAAAAAAATTTTCGCAGAAAATTTTTGAATTAAAAAACTTTTCAATATTTTTGATTTCCAAAATGGCGCTAACAAACAAAAAATTGACTTAACTAAGTTTTGCTAAAGTTAAGTTTTCACGGCTTAAATTAAGCATAAAGAACCTATTTTAAGCCTGCTGTTTTCAAACTTTTTCCTCATTCAAATCACAACTGAAGGGGCTTTAGTTTATATCACACATCACTTACCGATGATTAATTGAGGTACCTGATTTTGCGAGGTCAACAAAAAGAACTAAAACACACCCGAATGCAAATTTTTTTTATGTGCGTGGGTGTTTTGAGGGCGAGGAGGAGTTTTATAAGTCTAACTTATGATGATTTTTTGGCTTAAAGGGTTTCTGCTAAGGTGTTTTCGGCTTTGTTACCGCTTGGTTACTTTTTTCGATGCTAATTCCACATTCTATTGTCTTGGACTTTTTTTTACAAGAAGCCTTCTTCTTTTTGATAGAGTTAGTTTTTTCGACATTTTTAATTTTCCAACGTAGCGTCTTTCTTGTTTTATATCGCAAGTGTTGCGAAGCTCAGCTTTGCCTCTGTGTTTAAATTGCAATTGAAAGTAGTATCAGTTATTAACGACGCGGGAAACGGTGGACAAAACCAGCACCATAATGACAATATTTACACTATAGCACCATAATGAGAATAGGGGATCACCCGACAAAATCAGTAGTCAAATAAGGTGCAATATGACTGACAACTGTTATTACTGACAACTGCAAAGTTTTTGAATCTGTTATTGCAAAAACGAAATTTCGTCAATTGGTATAAATTCCACATATGAATACCCAGAAACCAATTCTTTTTAGGGATTTAAAAGATCTTTTTTTTCTTTAGGCTGATATCTCTGCACAACCGAACAACGATTTTTGTTGTTGGTCTGTTGATATCATCTCAGCAATGGTCTGGTTTGGGCTCAATGGTTAAAATTACTCATCGATACCACATGTTTGAAAATAAGTCAAAACAACCACGCGTATACAAAACAAGACTGTTCTTAACAGGGTAAAGATCCTAATGCTCTGAATGCCTCCTAACTTGTCTCCAATTTTTTTCTTTTCTGCACACCAGAAAATGGTCATCCTATTTTGTATAAATTGAGTTTAATTGAGAATTATTAAAACCAATTAGCTTGCCTGCTGTTCTTTCAACTTCAATCAAAGTGAAATCGATGTTGCTACCTCTAAAAGTATCTGGATATACACATAAATCAAAAAGTAATGTTTGTGTGTCACTTCGAAGGTATTACGAAAATATCTGAATATTCCGGTTCGATTTTTAGGATTCGACGTTCTTCTCGACTATCTTCAGGATTCGAAACTCATTTTCAGTCGTGACTCATTTCCATTATTAAGTGTGGCAAAATTTTAAAGAATGTACAAACAAAAATTGTTGAGAAAATATTTTAAAATTCAAATAAGCTTAGTTTGTACGATAATAATCATAAAACGATTTGAATCGTAACATTTCGGAACGATTGATTATAAATTAACATCAGTTTGTTAGTTATCCATTATATAATTTATTCAAAGCAGAGGAAACAACGAATGTGAATTATCAGTAATAATTACACTTGCCAAAGCAATTGCGTAATTGTGAACAAGATTTTTTTAAAACAATTTACGAATTTTCAACTTACTTTTTTATTGATTCTCAACAATTCAGTTTACTTCGCACTTGAACTACAGGTAACGTAGTGATTTTTGCACCCTAAGGTCTGGGGTTCAAATCCGGCCGGAACCTTTTGTAGTATGTCTGCAATTTAAAAATTTTTCCGGTAAAAATTGAATTTTTTTTTGGTTAAAATTAATTTTTCAGGCCTTGGTTCATTTGCTCAAGTTTTGTCGGCCTTTTATAAAATCGTATTTTTTTGGCTCAACTGATGGATGTAAATGGTTTTCGACTTGATTGCCGCTTCGTAAGTTTTGGTTCCGTTGATAATTCAAAGATTAAATGTCTTGCTGGGCATGTTTGCCATGAATTTATGTTTGAGAAAAGCAGATATTATGAAAAAAAGAGCATTGGGTTTAATTTAATTTTTTTGAGAGGCTTTGGAAATTTTTTTCACTTTTTCAAAAAGTTTTCTGTTTTTCTCAAAAAATATCCCGATTTTAAAAAAAAAGGGTATCAAGGTAGGACCGCATATTCCCTTCTGTGCCTGCTTCTCTTCTAGTCTCTTTTACTCAACCCCTCTGTCTACAGCTTTCGAAATATCTGAGAGTTTTCAGGTTCAATTGAAATAACAGGTTGCGTTTTTTTCTTTTGCGCCAAAAGCTACCCTTAATTTTTTGCACCAAAAGCTATGATTTCGGAAATATCAAACTTTTGATTTGTTGACCATTTTTGGGACTTTTCTCGAAAACTATCAGGCCAAATCTAATATCATAGGTTTAATCAAAGAGCAGGTTTGTGAAATCCTATCTTTGCCCTTGGGTCTGCCCATGTTTTGCTTAAAAAAAGTTATGGCCATCAAGCAAGTCAATGTTTTGAAACTTGGACTGTTTTTTGGAAATTTCTTACTTTACTTGAAAACTACCGTGCCAATTCTCAGGTTTAGTATTCAATCGAGAAACTGGGTTATGAGTAACTTTTCTGTTCTAGCGATCACGACATGCTTTTGCAGATGAACTAATGAATTTCGGAAAAACAAGTTTTTTTTACTTTTGACCGTTTTTTTAGAAACTGAGTTTTAAAAACTTCAGTATCAAGTCGTTGGAAAGTACCTCCATCTTAAGCTGGGCGCCTAGTCCACAGTCCACTGACTTTTATCGAGACATACGAAAATTTCATTTAGCCAAATTTTCGTAAACATTTTAAATTTTTTCTAATGTTTTTTTTATGATTGTCTTGTATCGCAAGTAGTGCTTCGCTTCTCTGCCTGAACTTGACTTTTTCACTAATTACAAAAAATTCCATTTTGCTTAGTTGCTTCCAACTTATTTTTGTTCGCTTGCTGTGTCTCCTAAGTGATGAAAAGCGCCGCTGTGCCTCTAAGTTATTTTGCTTCATGATTTTGCCGAATATCTGAATACAAAGTTCTCACCAACTGTCAGTGGTGTGAACAATTGTTAGGAAAAATTAATTTTCTTTCTTTTTCAATTTGTAAGAAAACTTGTGACAAAAGAAAGACTCGAAAACAAAGTTCTTCTCTTTCAGGGGTCGGAACAAAAAGCGTTTGAATGTAATTGTGGAGTGATTAATAGCAATACTTGAGCAAGGCATAAACGAAAGGTTCATGACTGCTAGTATCTTCAGATATCGAAATTCATGTGAGATTCAGTCAAACTGACGCTTGAAGTATGCCATTTTGATCAAACTTTTCTGCAAAAAATCCGAATTTAGATTGGTACAAAGCATAACATTTTGAATGTGTAATGTACATTTGCGTTATAATGGTTAATCATTTCCGCTCTCGGTACTAATTATCTCATTTTCGAAATGTAAATATCCCCGAAATCTAGTCGAATTTAGGTTGATTGTTGGAGTGTTAGTGCGTGAAGGATGAACAATTTTATCTTAAGCTTCAAAATTATGAGTTGAAGAAATTGAATTACTTGTTTTTGTATGTAGTTATTACACTTGCGAAAGCAAGTGTTTTGTAATCGGGGCTAGACTTTTCCGTAAACAACTTTTCTTAGCATTTTCAACTTTCTTTTTTTTTGAGTCTTAGCAATTTGCAGGTTCCTGGCACATGATCTAGAGGTAACGCCGACGCCAAGGTTTTTAAGTTCTGGGTTCTGAACTTCGTTTTTTTTCATTATCTATGCAATAGAAAAAAAATTTTCTGGTAAATTTGATTTGTCGGATTTTCGTGTCTGCTCAAGTTTTGTCCGCTTAGTTGCCGCATCACGGAATTTTCTTGTGCTGTCATCAAATATCAGGGTAGCTTCCATTGTTTTTCCTTGTAGTTTTAGGGTGGACTTGAAACTTTCTATTTTTCGGGGTAAACTAACAACCTTACAAACTAAGCGATGGTTGTATCTATACATTGACGTTATTTGTTGCTACCATTGCTACCCTAAATAATCTTCGAAATGGATCGAGTGATATTTCATTTTAAAGCCATTTCAGTCAAGATTTGAACGACATTTAAATATTTGTAAAAAGTTTTCCCTGTCTCGCCTAAAACTGGTTTAAACTTTTTGAGTTATAGTCTAATTTCGGACAAATAAAGGAAGAAATTACGTCTTGTAACAAGCTTAATAGTCTAATTCTTATGCTGAAAGTTAAGCCTTGATAACTTAATTGGGCCATAATCAAATTAGTAGTCGAAGTTGCTTTTAGCGCCTTCAAAAGATATTTTTTTTCTAAAATTAAAATTGTCTTATATTCTAGATTTACTTTTAACTTTTTGTTCATATTTCGAGTTTAACTGTTGTCGAGTATCCCTAATTTTTTATTATTATCATTTCTATATGAGTTCCAGGCTTTAATTCTGATGTTTTCATTGCACCTTGAGCAAAAACCACGACACAAACCAGTTGGGCGGGATATGTTGATTTTTTTGAAGCTCAATCGCTCAAAAGCTCTATTTCTCGGGTTCGAGTCCCGAGGGTATCGTTTTTCAGTATGTATGAAATTGATGTTTTTTTTTATAAAATCAAGTTGTCGGATTTTTTTGTCTTCTTTTTTGCCGACTTAGTGTACAAAAGATGGATTTTTTTCGATAAAAACTATCCTTACTATAATTGACAATCGTTTTTTTTTAATTCGCAAGTTTATCAATTCCAATTTCGACATAAAAAAACTCGATTGTTTTTTGAATGTAGCGTGACTTCAATTTCTTTGGCTTAGACTACTTATTTCATGTTGTTTGAATAAATCAGGACGGTTGTGTTAAAAAGTCTCAAAATTACACCGCTCAATTTTTTTTTTCGTTGTAGAATTTTTTGTTTGCTACTTGGCAGGCGTCTACACAAGTATTGTCTGCCATGTAGTCGCTCGGTAATTGCACGTTTTTTTTGCTGATGGTGTTTTTTGCACTTGCAATACCATGAGTAATGCAATCGGGTACTAGCCTTTCCCCCGTAACTAACTTTATTCACAGAATGTTCCAAATTAGAAATGCTAAATTTAGGTTCAGCTAATAATTTATTTGAGTTTCGTTGCGTCTCTGGCACACTTTATCTGGGGATAACGAATACGCCTGGGACGTCAAAGGACCTGGCTTTGAATCTGACAGAACATATATTTTTCAAACGGGAAATATAACGTTTCAAAAAATTTTGTCGGCTTATTACCCTTGCGATAAGCAAGGGTGTTGCAATCGGTACTAGACTTTTTTTCCCGTAAATAACTCTGTTCACAGAATAGTCAGTTTTAGTAGGACTCGCAAATTTTTACGACTGCCGATATGCTCAATTTCTTGAAAATTTAAATATGACCATCATGTAGGTAGTAATTAGGGGAAGTTCGTTTCAGGCATTTTTTTTTCATAATCGTGGTTTTCGTCCTAATTTCCGTCGGCTCATTTTCTTTTTTTTTCAAATGCGTTTGTTTTATCTGGTACGTTTTTTGGGGCTGACTTACCAAGGCATAGGTTTTTTTATTGATTTAAACAGATTTTACTATTATTGAAAGTTCTGTAATTTGTAATTTTTTCTTGTTTTTTTTTCGATTAAACGGTTTTGGCTTATGTTATTTCAGCTAGGTCAAATTTGTTGCGTAGTTTTTTGTTTATTTTTTTTGGTTGTTTGTTTTTCGTAGTTTTGAGGATAAATTGTATTTTTTATGCTTAAATATTTTTCATAAATTGGTTTAAAACTTCATAGCTGAATTTTTTTATGACACGAGTTTTTTTCTCAAATTTTTATTTGCCTTACTCTGTTCTTTTACCAACTTTTTCTATTATATTGAACCCTAACATCTATTGCATCTAACGCCCTTGCAGCCTTTGGGATGGGATTCGCGTCTGGCCAGACCTTGGTTTTTTCAGCTTGTATGCAATTGAAAACAAAATTCTGTTGAAATTGAATTATCGAACTTAAGTTTGTCTGCTCGAGTTTTGTCGGCAAGTTTTTCACATCACGGAATTAGTTTTTGCTGTAAGCAACTTTCATTGCAGATGCAAGTGCAAATATTGCTTATTCTAGTATCACGGGGAACTTAAAAAGTTTTAATTTTTTTTCATAAAATTTTTTTTCCGGCTCAACTGGTGTCTGCTCAAATGTTGTTGACTTAGTTGCCTCATTACTGCTTATTTTTCTTGTGCTGTAACTAACTTTCCTTCTAGTTGCAATTGCAAGTGTTGTTCATTGCAGTTTCGGGTGGGACTTGA
Source organism: Symsagittifera roscoffensis (assembly GCF_963678635.1). Taxonomy (NCBI): domain Eukaryota; kingdom Metazoa; phylum Xenacoelomorpha; order Acoela; family Convolutidae; genus Symsagittifera; species Symsagittifera roscoffensis. Next base: position 60,754,338 of record NC_087065.1, on the reverse strand, counting down.
AGCTTAAAGGTTTTTTCTATATAGTCATATTTTGTTTCGGATCAACTTGCATCTGCTCAAAGATTGTTGCCTCTTCGTAAGTTTTGTTCCGTTGCTAATTTGATGTTTAATTTTCCAGAAATTTTGCCTGGAATGAAAACTATCAGTACACCAAAAATTTTCCTACGTTTCTAAAATGTATGTGTTGCATCGAAAGTGGTGCGAAGCTCCGCATCGCCTCTGTTTGACTGCTTAGGTTTTGTCGGCCTAGTCGCCACACCTTAGAATTGGTTTGTTTTTGCTGAGCACATTGTATTTGCTTTCTTGTGTTTTGATTTACTTTTGCTGTTTGTAATTTTACCACCCTTGGCTTGGTATATTTTCTCTTTTGTTTGTTTGTGTTTCGCTTAAATCTTTATTCTGCCCAAATGATTTCGGCAGATATTTTATCGGCTTAGTGGCCTTACCTTAGATCGTTTCAAGCAAAACATTTTGAATGCTCCCCTCCTGATCGCACAATTTGCTAAAAGTTGCACAAATTGCTTAGAATTGAGTTTACATTTTTTCATTTCATTTATTTTTTTTCGGCTGAAATGGTTTCTGCTCACGTACTTTTGGCTTTTTTATTGCTCATACTTTTGGCTTTCTGTCTCATTCCGCCGCATCATAGCTTGTAATGATGCACTTGCGTTGTATCGCAACTGCTGCGAAGCTTAATTTCGCTTCTGTTTTTATTTCGTAGTTGCTTCCTCGATCGTTTTACCAATGTCGTCTTTTAAACGGAAATCTTGCCTTCTTTTTCACATGAGCTGATTTACGGCTCGTTCCAGTTGGTTTCGTTATTTGCTATTGCTTGTGTTAGCGCATACCAGATATTTCGAAGTTCTTTTCAGTACCTTCAATCTTATATATTAAATGAAAGTCTTTATGCGCTATGGACGCAACGTTTTAACTTTTCTATCGAGCACAATGTTAAACAATCATTCAAAGCAACCATCAGAGAAAAATGAACTCGATCCAACTTCAAGGCTAGACAGTACTTGCCTATTTTTGTCAAAAATTTTGTGTTTACAGATTCATTTCAGTCTGACACGAATAAACTGAAAACAGCAACCTTCATGCTGAGAAATTTTTTTTTTCGAAAACCGAATCGGTCCATGAAATAAATGTAAATATTTCAGAGTTTTATAGCTTTATCATTCAAAGTTTTATAGCTATAAAGATTGCTTAGAAAAACTGAAACTTTTCGTGTACCGATTCGGTCCACGAAATAATTTGAGAAATTTCAAAATTTCATAGCTTGAATAGCTTGCTTAGAAAGCTTTAAGGTTTTCGCAAACTGATTCGGTTTATAGATAACTTGAATTATATAAAAATTTCTAGCTGAAAAAGCTTGCTTAGAAGAACTTAATTGTTTCACGAACTGATTTAGTCTATGAATTAAATTGAAATATTTCGAAGTTTCGTAGCTTTAAAAGCTTGCTTAGAAAAACTTAAAGTTTTCGCGAACCGATTTGGTCTACACAATAACTTGAAAAAGTTCAAAGTTTCATAGCTGTAATAGCTTGCTTAGAAAACTTTAACTTTTGGTAAAATGATTCGGTGTACGAAGCGCTTGGGTTTTTTTCGAAGTTCATGGCTTGATTAGTTCGCGCAGAAAAATTTACTTTCGCAAAACGTTTCCTAATAAATAACTTGTAAATATTTCATTTTTTTAATAGCTACAATAGCTTGATTCAGTGAATTTTGAATTTTTTTCGAACTGATTTGCTCTGTTAGCTCGCTCAATTAGCTCGCTTAAAAAAAAAATTTTCGCAAAATGTTTTGATCTAAACAACTCGAAATTTTTCAATTGTTTATTGCTTCATTAACTTGCTTCAGTAAAACGTAAGTGTTTTTGCCAACCAATTCGCTCCATGAAATTACTTGAAATATTGAAATTTATTAGCTTGAACAGCTTGCTTAGAAAAACTTTTTGCACTCCGATTCGCTTCACGAAATTAACTAAATTGTTTAAGGTTTCGTAGCTTGAATAGCTTGCTCAGATTAAGTTTCATTTTTTCGAGAACTGATTCGTTCTATGATACGCAAAGTTTTCAAACCGATTTACGATCTGGCTCAGCTTGAGATTTCGAAGTTTTATAGCTTAATCAGAACAGCAACTATTTTTTGCGAGCTGATTGATTACTGGAGAAAGGCTTGCTAGTGGTATTGGAATGACTCACGTTTGTTTCATCTTTGAAACTATTTAATCAAAACAAATTAGGCTAAGCATTGGGCAACAGTTAGCCGAATTATGGAGTGGATTACGATCTATTTTTCTGCCATCTTTAAAAGGTTTTTAGGTACTTCTCACCTAATTGTTCAATTTTTTTTTACAATACTCACGCACTACCCAAAAAGCGGCAAAATTACATGAAACATTGAAAAACAGTTTTTTTTTTAAAAAATGTTTTGATCTTTTGTTTGTTTAAAATGAGTTCTATGGTTGGGGCCTTCTGCTGTTGCGTTTGCGACCAGCAAGCGTAATTGGATCAGAAGTTGATGGCCAGAACTTTTTCCTGATTTTTGAGTTGTCCGACAAAATAGTGGAACATATGGCAACTGTAGTTCGTGTATCGATTAGTAATGCTTTTATTTTTTTACTCTTACGTGAGTGTGACTTGATTGTGACGAGAATATATTTTTTGAAAACTTAAGTTATGATTTTCTTATGTTATTGGACAAATTTTCGAAATTTACCGTTGGACTTTTTAATGAAATCCATACCAGATGATTGAGATTCTTGCTGTTCCGATTTTCGGAGAAAATGAGTAATATATACGCTTGGGGTGCTTTTGACTGTCTGTGCAAGCTGAAACGATTCTATCTAAACTGCTCATTAAATAGTTTGATGCTGAAAGTAACGCAAATTGTTTACGCATGATGAATTATCCCGCACTGCACAATCGTTTCAAATTGAATTAGTTTCATGTCCCACTCCTTTGATCTAAGAAAAATGAAAAGAAATCAATTATAATTATGATTTGTATTCTAAAATTTCAACAATATAGTGGATTCCCATGTTGCCCTCAGTCAACAGAATTTATTAATAAATGATTTTAAAATAAGGCTCTTTTCCAGTTTCTCGCCCCCTCGTAAATTACAAAAAAAAGTTGAGAAAGTGTTCATACGGCAATTTGAATGAAAAGAATGTTGTAACAATAACTTAACTTTTTCTCACTCTTGTTTTTTTTTACAGTTTAGAACCTCCAAAAATTTTTCATACAGATTTTTTGTCAAATGATTTTCTGCTAAGCTCAAAGTGAAGGGGAACCGCTGTTCGGCTTACTCGAATCCAAACATATATATTTTTTTCAAGTTGACAAAATTTTTCATTACAAACCAAAAGTAAAAAATTGAAAAAAAATTTTCTCGAATTTTTTCTTGGTTTTTTCTATTTTTTTTTGTTTTTGAAGACCATTGTACTATTTTATGTCTATTTTTATAAGTTTCTACATTTCGTACAGCTGTATTAAAAAAACTGACTTGAAAAAAAATGAAAAAAAGTAGTCGGAACATTCTGAAATTGTGGTCGGAACATTTTGTGCTACTTACATAGCAACCGGCTCTCCTTGTTTTCATTTTGTTTGTTTTTCAGAATTAGCCGGCATTTGAAAATTTTTTGATTCTTGCAGGTAAACAAATTTTTCTTAATAGGTTTGCTAGTGTCGCAATGGTCGTATTTTCTTAGTTTGACATGAGTCTTTGCATTTCTTCAATTTCTGTCATCTTCTGCTCGAAGACCTTGTTGCTTTCTTCTTGAGCTATTTTTTAAATTGACTTTTTTCTGATGTTAAAGAGCAATTTTTACTCAAGATTTCCGATAAATGGCCGAAAGTAATCTCATAGCTGAATGCAGTGATCTAATTATTACACTTGCAAAAGAAAGTGTTTTATATTTGGGTACTTGGTTTTTCCGGTTAACATAGTTTTGTTCGCAGTCCTTCTGCATTGGGTATCCTAAGTATCTACAATCGCTGAATGTTCATTATTTATATTTTCTGTTTTTAATTGATTTTTTTTTGCTTAAATGATTACTTTAATTTGTTTTTTCTTCATTGTAGACATTATTTTCTAAGTAACTGTGCTGAGAATTGTTTGTTGATTCCATTTAAAAATTTTAAATAGTTGATCACAGACTGGCATTAGTTGATTTTTTGTTTCGCGGCAGTTCCCATTTGAAGGTTCATTATAATTTTCAAATTTCAAATATATATTGCTAGTGGTTCGAAGCTCCGCTTTGTTTTTTTTTCTATTCATTTTGGATCAAATCAATAAGAAAGACTGGGTTTTGGATGTATTCGTTTGAAAATATAAGGGGTAGTAATAGTTTATTAAATGCAAATTAGAGTCCTATAATTTTAATTTACTGTTAGTAAATGAAGCACTTTCCACTCTTCGAACCATCAACCAAAGCAATCAGTCCGTCGGATGTAACGGCCACTGAATTTAACTCATCGTCCACTCTGAAATCATGCATGACATTCAAGTCTTTGTTGTAAATTTTCACTCGTCTGCTTTCGCTGAAGAGAACGACGACGTTGTTTTCTCGATCTAGATCTACACATGTAGGTCGTAATGCAGAGTAGGTTCCATAAATGGAACTGATGTTCTGAATGTGTTCGCCGTCCTTGGTCAGGTACTGGATGCGGTTGTTGTTGCAGTCACACACCACCAGTTTGCCCTCTGTTGTCATCTTCATCCCGGCAGGCCACAGGAACTCCCCGTCGGCTGACCCGGGACCGCCGAGGGTGCGCAGGTGCTTCCCTTGCATGTCAAACACCTGAAAACAAATCCAAAACTTGTTGTGAAGCATAGTAAGTTACTGAATATAGTGTGCAATTTGAATAAAACAAAAAGAACATACCAGAAAATGATGGCACTATCAGAGAATTTTCGTTATTTAACTAAATTATATAGTTTGTTGTAGCATGCAAGACAAAATTAGATAGTGCTGGAGCTTCCTGAAGTGTTTTTTTTTTGTGTAAAAGTCAGGTGTACTATGTGATTTTTTTCTGTATTTTAGATTTTGGTTCAGACAATTTATCCAGCATGAAAAGGGCCAAAATACGAGCTGCTTAGCTTAGAATGGCGAACTGCTGTTGTGCCCCTTATTAAGAATAGCATGCATTTTGTGGTTTCTTTTCTACGCTGCCTAACCCTCACATGCAACAAACGTGATCATGGTTGCGTCGAACTGCTTGCGTTTCGACTGAGAGCCGGAAACCTTGCCCCAGGACAACGTTAAGAGCTTAAGTTCGCGATATTAGACCATTCATTCAGCGAACTCATACGACTAAGCTTACCTGTATGCAGCTGGCACCCGAGTCAGTGACGAATATCTCGACATCATCGGTACAGACATCTTTGGGTCTCTGGAACAGGTCCTTGCCTATCTCCCGGATAAAGGAACCTGCAAATACATTGATAACTTCCGAAATTAAATTCCTTGAAAGAGTGGCTGCGAAAATATATGTCTCAAGCATTGTTTAACTTTGTCTGTGATAGCTCACATGATTGACAAGACTTAACATCAAACAGATATTGATGATGATAATATGTACATGAAACATTGGACAAATGTAATTTACCTTTCCTGTCGAACACGCGCACGTATTTGTTCTTGCTGTCCACTAAGAGGAATATCTTGTCGGAGGTGGCCGCTATGCCCGAGATGAAGGGCACGTCCTCCTCCCCCAGTCGGAAGGAGAAGTGAGCTGACAAGTGGTAGTTGGAGTTGAATGCCCGTATTTGGTACTCGTTGTTGTCGGCAACCACAAACCCACTAGACCGGTATCTTGCAACCACATCTAGCACGTGACCTAATCAAACGAGAAAGTAGCGTCATATGAATTGAAATCAATGACGTCATATGAATTGAAATACCAAAAAATGAAGTGGCTGTCGAATTGCTGACGAAACCTTTTTCGAAATTACAATTTTATTTATAATGGTTTGCTATTAAGAAATCAAGAACCCTATCAACAGAACACGAGCAGACAAAAATAGATGCATCACAAAACTAGCTATCGTCATAATATCCGTTTTTTATGTTTTGGGTGGCATTTTGGGCAGCGTATTTAGCTTTGGTCTTGATCATTCATACTTTTGCGTACCTTTTGATGGGCTGTCTCTGTAAATGAGGCTGCTGACTGGGCCCCTGATTGCCTCGTACTTGTCCCTCAAAGTGGCATAGTTCTGCACTGGGGGAGTGTTGTGCTGCTCTATCAGAGAACCACCCCCTGAGACACTGTTCTTGCGACTGACATCACTGAAATCGACCACTCAAATCAAACATAATTACACTTGCGATGCTGATTGTATCGCTGATTGAGGAAATTAGGTTACACTGGAATGATCATTCCATCTTAACACAGTGTATATTCATTGACCTGAAAAAAGCTTTTGAGACAGTTGTCCATGGTATTTTGCTGGGAAAACGCGAGACTTAGAGGGCTCGCATGGACTTAGAGAGTATTTTTTAATTTATTGAAATCGTATTTAGCAAACAAAACAATTTGTGTATATCTCGAGAAAAAAAATCAAAAAATGAAGGAATTAATTTTGGTGTCCCACAGGGATCATTATTGGGCACACTCTTATTCATCCTATATATAAATGATACAGAAAAAAAAACAAAAGTCCTGAACAAGGTAGTAAGATATTACTATATGCTGAGGATACAGTCATAAAAACAACTTCTTCATTAAATAGTCTAAAAGCAGATCACCAAGAAGTTTTAAAGGAAATCAATTTTTGGACAGCAAGCAATTAACTAACACTTAGCTCACAAAAAACTAAAACTATGGTTTTTGGCAAAAATCAGCTGCTAAACTCTCTACAGGTACAACAATAAATAGCCAAATAATAGAAAAACTCAAAAGTTTCAATTATCTTGGATTAGTTATAGATGAGAAATTAACGTTCGAAAACTACATAATTTTCTCAGAAAAAGTAGTAAGCCAGTATTGTGGCCTCTTTTATAGACTGAGAAAAGTTCTTATCAAAAAACAGCTTCCTTTGGCATACAAAACTTTTGTTCAGCCAATTTTGCAATAATGAGTCCTCGTTTACACATCAACTGATAAAACCAAATTTAGAACACCTAAAAATGGTGCTGAAGCGTCTTTTAAAAACCATATGTCACAAAAAGAAATTTGAATCAACCAAAGACATAAGACAACAGTATGAAATTTCAACTCGTGTTCTCTTCGAAAGTTTGATTTTTGGTTTCTTTATTTTACAGGAATGATAAAAAATTTTATAACCGGGAACTAAACAGTTTCAACCATCAATTTTTAGATGGCTATATTCAAACTTATAGTGACCTGATAAATAAGCTGTTTTGTAGTTCAACTATAATTAATCTGAATTTGCCTCCTTCATTGTTTTTCGACAACGTTTTTTTCCTAATTTTTTTGGTTCTGATAAACCGCTTATCTCTATTCCTACCAAACGGTAAGACTTATCCCCTTTTAGTTTTTGTGAGCACGTTAGGCTCTCATTTTAAGATTTTCCTTCCGCTATCTACAAGAGTATCAATAAACTGTTTCCAATTCTTGCTCTGAGATGCCTGAAAACAGGCTTAGCCTAGTCTTATGGCGCTCACTCTCTCAAGTGACTTTTTTGTATAAGATTTCTAAATTTGTAATTTCGTTCTTGCTATGACTTTTTTTGGAAACAATTTATTATGATTATTAAGTGTATTTGTACGAACTTTTTTTTCTAACTAATTCGCAAATATTTATGCCACTTTTGTGGCATCTTTACAGCTTATTGATAGCATGTGCTTTGACATTCGAATAGTAATAAGCTCATACAGTGCATGTATTTTAAATTCATCAAATGAACTGAAAAAAGCTATACGTCATTTGTTAAAGCAGCTTTTTGATCGTATTCTCGCAAGTTTTTCGCTGGTTTACACAGAGCTTCGCCTCTGTGTAAACCTGTAAGAATCAATCTGAGCCGAAATGCCTTACACATACAACAGCCAATATTTTTGAGATAGCAGCCAAGCCTCTTTTAGAAGCCTCTGGGTTTTTAATTGAGCTCAATGGTGGATGTGCATAGAGACATGGCTGATTTTACTCTCGATTTATCTCTCACTATTTTTGATGAGTGCATAACCTATGTCAACCTAATGGGAAAAGATGATTTCTTACCTCATTCCATCATCACTGAAAGTGTCCAGTCGACCTAGAGATGAAGCCCTCAAGATCTTATCATTTCCACTCTGTTGTTTGACCAACTTGTTTCTCACTTTGCTTTTCACTCCTCCTCCTGACGACTTGGAGGCACTCGAGCCCCCTCCCCCACTTCCTGCTCCGTACGAGGAACTGCTGCCGATGTAGCTTTTGGCTCTCCCCGGAGAAGTGGCAGGTAGGAAAACAGAGGCGGATCTCTGGGCGTAGCGATCCAGTGGTCGACCCAATGCAGCGTCGTCTTTATCCGATACAGAGTCGTCCGAATCACCTGATGCATAGAGAAGTTTTTTACCCCATGTTTGGTACCGATCAATTTACGGGCAAATTTTTCTGTTTTGACTTGCATTAACTTTTTCTACACCCTTCAATTTTTACCCGTGTTGTGTCTGAAAGGGACGGGATTATGTGTAAAAGACATCTTGGACTGTGATTTTTCCTTTTTTTTCCGTTGCTTCTAATAAATTAGGAGAAAACATCGCAAAGAATACATGAGAGCCAATTTAGGTGATATATTTTTGGCCGGCAATGAAGTTAAGTTAACTGTTGACCTCTGTCAGTAGTTGTTGTGGTTCCTCTGCGTCTGTTAGAGCCACCTTTAGCGTTGCGTCTGCCATTGACTATGCTGTCATCCTCCTCCCCTTCACTGAGTCCGTCCTCTAGAGAGGCACTGTTGGACAGGATACCACTCAAAGAGTCCACTCTACTCCCAGCCCCAACTCCATCGCCACCGTCCGAGATCTCGTCGTCTTCAGGGTCCCATTGTTCCGGCTTCGGCTGTCTGCAAATGGGCTTGAGTCTCAATTGTGAATTTTAAAAAAACTATATTTGTCATATATGAATCTTATAGAATCTTTAATTGTACTGATTTTTGTTGGTTCTTTGTGCTTAAATTGATTTCAGTTTGTGTTGACATCAAAGGATACTAGCCTTGTTTGCACTTTGATAGATCCGAATTTCTGTAGAGCAGTTCTGATAGTGGCAAGTTTCTCCCCGTGGGCGAAGTTGAAGGAGCAGTGGCGCATCTTGACGCTCTTCGTGGCGAAGCGAAGGTTTCGAGAGCTCACCAACAGGTCCATCGCTTGCTCGCATAAAAGTGCGATCTCGTTGCCTGCAGAAACAATCAAAAATGTTTTTTTTTTGAACACAGAATTGAAGTGACGTAAGACCAGCTAGAGCTAATGATATTAGATGCTTGAATTTTGAGTGCCGTATTGTCTGTTTTACTTCGCTTCTATATCAGGTTGTATAGTTGTTTGCAGCCAGTATGGCAAATGTTCAATGTTGACGTACCTGTGATGTCTTTGATGTTTTTGTCCATGATCTCTGGTAGTTCGCAGGATCCCGCCTTCTCCAGTGCGTCAGTGAGAGTCTCGCAGTGGTTCTGCAGGCGCTGCTTCTCCTTAGAGAACTTCTGGTTCAGACTGTCAACCAGTCGAGACTTCGCCTCCGAAACCTGATCGAGAGACACTTGAAGGTTAATTGATTTAAATATAACCTGTTTTTTTTTTGTCAGATTTGAGCCTCTCAATCGTATTCAGTATTTGGTGGTGTCACGTGTCATTTTGCAACTTAAATTGTACAAATCTGTAGTATCACGCAAAGAATTGCATGTAGTAGGGGTCTATATATCGGCTATAGACTTCGTACTGATCTGACGGTTCAGTAATCTCCGTATGAATAAATTATCCAAGTTTACCTCGTGTTGTATGATAGTGAAGTTGTCGTCTATGTCGTTTTCAGTTTCGGCACAGTTGTCGTCCAGAGTGGAGATCATCCGCTGTACAGCCTCTATCTTCTTCACCATCAGACGCTTCTGTTCTACAATGCAATTGAGAACGTTTTTTTTTTATTTCAGTGAATCGCAGAGGATCGAGGATTATCAAAGGCTGATTGCCCTATCTAAAATAAGGCGGTTAAGGAAAGTTTGGTATTGAGGTGTTTCCGAATAACGTGGTGGTCACTTTGTCACCAGGCATTACGCATTAAATTACATTGTAGGCACATAGCCGTGGCTTCTTTATTAGCCCTATAAATATTAGTTTATATTTTCCGTGAAAACTGAATTAATAGAGCTCGATTGGTGGTTTACCTTGGAGTGTGTTGTTCTGTTTCTCCAAGTCCTTGACCACGCCCTCTGTGTGTTGAGAGCGGCAGTCCTCACACACTGCACTGGCGCAATGGAAGCAGTAGCTCAGTCTGTCAGTCGTCTTCTTGCACTCACTGCACACGTTGCCTCCCTTCGAGTTGTCCTTGTTCAAACTCTTAGCTCTACAAAAATTCGATAAGCAAGTGCTAGTAAGTAGGGTGCTAGACTTTTTCCAGTAAAAAAAATTGTCTAGAAAAGCACTCGTTTCACTTTTTTCTGAAACTTGATTTCTAATTTTTGTTTCTGACATTTCATTTTTTGATGTGAAAGAATGATTGTTTTTATCAAAGGCTTAACATATCCAATTTTTGGGTTCAACAGGTGTCTGCTCAAATTCCGGGAGTATTGTGTTATGCTACGAGTTCGTTTTATTCCTAGCCAAGTTGCATAAAATTAATTTATTTCGGTGGCACCTCCGCTGCTTGGTAATGGCAGTTTCATAGCATGTATTATCGCTTTATCACGGGCTAGTTTTCCGTTCTCTAAGCGTGAGCAGCCCACTTATGTAGCACTGGCGTTTTGGATAATTGAGGTCTGTTTCAATTCCGTGGAGGGCCTTTTTTTTCAAAACTCATTTTGATGTTTTTTTCTCTTTTAACCCTTTTAAGCTTTTCCAGGCGTTTTTATCGGTAAATGTAAATGGTTTTGAGGTAAATTTAACGCTTTTAATTTTATTGTCACATAGTTTTTATCACTTTTAATGGCTAGCTTATAAATTTATTTCGGTGGAAGTTTTCGTTTGTCTATTCTCTAATTGCTAAGTGTCGGTGAACGTATTGAAGACTGATTTTTTTTCAGAAAAATTCTTAAAATTTAAAAGTTGTGATCATTGATCCACGCCTAATTTGATTTTTTGCTGAATCAAAATTGTTCAAATTGAAATGAAAATCATTTGCTGGAAGGAAGGCGAGTTACGCCCTGCAATTACGGAAGAGGATTAATACGAAAAACATCAATGACCATCGTTTCATACTGGGTTTTCATTTTTAGCTTTCCGAGCGGAATAAAAGTTTCACTTATTGATGCAACTGTGTAAATTGCGTTAATTTTGTCAAACAAGTCAATGTGAATCAAAAGCTGTTCTTTTTTCTGAAACTCGAAACTGGAAGTTTTGTCAGGAAACAAATCAGTCACTTTTTTCGATTTCCTTGCGTTCATAGACACGTTTCCAACTGTCAGTTGGCTATTTTGATTCCGTATCATAAACCATGCTGAAAACCGCTTCGCAAACATTTGAAATAGAAAGCTTTAATTGCCGAAGATGAAAATTATCCAATCTTATAACTACTAACTTATATTCTCTCGATTAAATTGCCCAAGTAATACGACAGGTGTACGGATAAGCTGCTCTGCTGCAAGTCTACCCAATCTATAATCAAGATAGATGAAAATCCATCAATGCATTAATTCTTTCTCTCTGTCTCTCTCTTGTGTGTATGTATGTGGTGGGTTTTCTGTGTAGGTAATAGTTTGTTATAAAACTTCTGGTGAACGAGTGGACAAAATAGCAAAGTGCTTGGACCTAATAACATTGCCACAATCCATTTTTATTTTATTGGTAAACAAGTCATTAAATACCTAAGCAAGCTAATACGCATTTCACTGAGTAATGCGCAATATCTGGAAAATGGGAAGAGTCATACCCCTAGCTAAACCCGGAAAGAAACCCGAAAGACCAAAAGCCACTGACCAATTACATTGTTCTCTCAAGTAAAACTCGTAGAACGTTTATTACTACCAGAGTTTAATTTAACAACAAAATTCAAGAACATCAGCAGGGCTTCATAAAAAAGAAAGATCGTCAAGATTTTGCATGTCATTGCACGTAAAAGCTCGACTTGACTGCAGCCTTTGATACTGTTGGTCACCATCAACTACTCAACGATATCGTGAATTCAAACCTAACTATTAACGCCAAAAAGTGGATTGCTGCCTACCTTCGTGGAAGGCACACCTTTGTGGAAGATAACAAATCAAATTGCAGTAAGATGAAACAAGGTGCTGAGCTCTACCCAGTCTTATTTAACCTCTATTTGTCAAAATTGTTCAAACCCACCAACGCTTACATTAAAATGACTAAACATGCAGACGATATAACCCTCACAATACCTGAATAGCAATAATTAAACTGAAGTGATGAATCCATATCTGGACAGCCCCAACAACTGGCTTAAAATCAGAAATCTTTCTATCAAAACACAAATCAGCAACGTCTATCATTTTAACATGGACTAATGAGTCTTCTTTGAATCAACTGTTATGTTCAATAATACCAAACTATGTGCTTCTATTTTTCATGAGCATTGTAATAAGACAGGCGACAAACTCCAAAAAAGAAACAATGCTATCAAATATTTTGCAGTTTTAATTTGGGGTTGCCCCAAATAAACCTTCAATGTAATGTATAAGGCTGTTAGGCGGCGTGCCTTGAACTATGCAGCTATCATTTGGACCACTGCACTAAGTTACATAATCTGACAGCGACTTGTGTGAAGAAGAAGAACAGTGCTCTTAGTAAAACAACAGGGTGCTTAAGAATGACATCGCACATCTACAACACGAAACGAAAATCCTTCCGGTCCGAACTCAGTGAAGTGCTCTCAAAGTTGTTCCGTCTTGGCTGCTACCAAGATCGTAGAACCACCGAGGGTTCAATGGGAACATCAGGCAGGCCCACCCTCGTACATAAGTTCAAGAACGACCTTGAACACCTGCTTACCAAAAACTAGGAGAGCGTCTCTACGCATGATTATGTCTGTGAAGTTCAACAACTTCTCAAAACAAAAATTCAATTGTTTCTTAATGAATAATCGGAGCTACTTGGCAGAATACACTAATATGAGTCAGCGAAAGTAAACTTGACCGGAAAACCAGATGTACACTCTCACAACTTCGCCCGAGCACCCGACATTTGGCCAAGTTTCGTATCTAAATGTTGTTAAGTAAGACCACACACCGCCGATCATCTAGTCATCTGCTGGTTTCACCCTTCCTCCTTTACCATCAAGAGCTTGTGGGAGAATCCCGAAGAAGCTGTCAAACATCTGCAACTTTTCACGTAGCCTCACATAACGGGAGTTTTTCTCGGTTCTCCCCACTGACTACAAACTGCCCACTCAAACCGGGCATTGAGTTTCACTCAGTTTTCCGCACGCCGAAAAACTCTGCCTAGATCGGACATATTTTGATCACATACAAACCTCATTCTTGAGCGTGCTTTGCACAGAGTAGGAGTTAACGCAGAAAGACGCTATCACTGGACCGCCACGTGGTTTCCCCTTTGCGTCGATTTTGCAGCTAGATGCCCTAGATATCCGTGGGGAACTGAGTGATAGATTTGACGAGACGACCCAACAAAAAAAAACCGACATAAATAAATTTCCCCTAACTCTCTCTCTCTCTATCTCTCAAACATAATCTTTCTCTCCAATTTAATCAGAAATTCTAGACAGAGTTCGATTTAGGCACAATAACAGCAACCATATAGTCCAAGTTTTTGTATGATTATGAAAACAAACAGTGATATTACTACTCACAACACCTTATTAAAACCATTGATTTTGTCTCAAAGTAAGGAAATAAGGCGCAAATTAACTGTAGTAATATCTTAATAGCTAGATACCCTAGATATCCGTGGGGCAACTGCAGTGATAGATTTGACGAGACGACCCAACAAACAAATCGATATAATTAAACTTCCCCTAACTCTCTCTCTCTCTCTCTCTCTCTCTATCTCTCAAACATAATCGTTCTCTCCAATTTAATCAGAAGTTCTAGGCAGAGATCGATTTAGGCACAATAACAGCAACCATATAGTCCAAGTTTTTGTATGATTATGAAAACAAACAGTGATATTACTACTCACAACACCTTATTAAAACCATTGATTTTGTCTCAAAGTAAGGAAATAAGGCGCAAATTAACTGTAGTAATATCTTAATAGCTAGATACCCTAGATATCCGTGGGGCAACTGCAGTGATAGATTTGACGAGACGACCCAACAAACAAATCGATATAATTAAACTTCCCCTAACTCTCTCTCTCTCTCTCTCTCTCTCTATCTCTCAAACATAATCGTTCTCTCCAATTTAATCAGAAGTTCTAGGCAGAGATCGATGTAGGTACAATATCAGCAACCATATATACCCAAGCTTTTGTATGATTAAGAAAACAAACAGTGATATTACTACTCTCAACACCTTATTAGAATCATTGATTTTGTCTCGAAATAAGGGGCAAATTAAATGCAGTAATATCTTGTTATTTTTGCACTTTGTTTTTTAGTTTGCTTTTAATCGTAGTCATTCATTTTTGTATAGCAAGTGGTGCGAAGTGTTTAAAAATTTTAAAAAAATAATTTTATCAATTAATTTTTTTAGTTGTTTGATTGTTTTTCATGTGATTTAAGCAGCGGAATGTTTCCAGATTGTCGGATATTCAGTTTTGTGGAAAAAATGTTGACTCCTTAACCGGTTGTTTTTTTCATGCATATGTGTCAATAAACGCTTCGATTTATTAATTTAAAAGATAGTAGACACGTGTTTATGCGTCAGTTTAATGTATTATGCTCGTTCCCACCTTCCCAGTTTGGGAGACTTGCATGTAACGTCTGAGTTGCTGCTGCACCTGCTAGCATTGGAATCCCCTCCTCCTCCATTGGCCTGCAGAGTACTCACTCGGTCCTTCTTCTGACTCTCCAACAGAGTTATGGCCAAGTAGTTGATTGGGAAACCACCCTCGTTAATCAGTCTAAACAGGACATATTGAAGAAAACGGAGTTAAGATGATTATTCTATGCAGCTCATATTTTCTTTATGTTGATTTGATGTCTTAGTTTGGGAATGGAACGAAGAAAATTGCCACAATGAGAGAAAGCGACAAGTTCTCGCAGTGCGGGTGAATGAATTTCGATTTCAGTCCCTCGACTGCTGAGTCAGACATCCGGTTGCTGTGAACTGCTAAGTCAAAATTTTGACCTCAATGTTATAATGCCAAACATAGCTATGTGCAATATTCGCCAGAACTGAACTACTCTCCTATCACAGTAACCGCTTTGGAACAGAATTAACCTGGACTGTGGTGATGATTATACAAATTTCTGTATGAAATAAAGTGATGTTTTAAAAGTAAAAAGGTTATCGTTGTGCTTTCCTACCTGGATGGACATTTTTTGCGACATATGGGACACATCATGACCGGCTGTTGGGCTAGTCTGTTTATACACGTGTAGCACACTGTGTGGCCACATGGTATGATCATGCGTGGCTGGTACTCCCCCTCCTGACTGTAGCTCTCGTAGCACAGAGGACACTCGGTCGGCGACCGGCAGCTGATGTCCACGTCCCCCATCCCAACAACACAAATACTTAGTCAGGTTTTTGTGGTCGACTTTTCGTTAGTGTGTTTTTCTTGTCTCGAAATGCGACTAAAATACCGAAAAGTTATTCGTGACACTTGAGGGCAGGTTTGACCGCATAATCTTTGGCGATGGCGTAAAAAATAACTAATTTTTGCACAAATTTTGTTTTCCTAACTGAATTATATATCGGCTATTATTTGATATAATAGCTCCCCATATTGTATTTCTTTCTTTTCCATATAAGTGCATTCTAATCAAATATTGATGCATGAAGTGAAAACACATTCGGGTTGTTTTTTTGTTTTGTTTTTTTCGTTTTTCTTTCAGAAAACGTCTTGAAATTTGATCACGCTCAAATGTGATCGCGGTTTGATGTTTTTCAAACTCAATTCAAGTCATATGCCAGAATGAAGGCAAAATACGCTCTGCATTCGTGAAAGTAACAATGGCGCGAAGCAACGTGCATGACTTTGTTTTGAAAGTGGACTTTTTTTTTAAATTTTCTGAATGTTCGAATTGAAAATTTACCTATTGATCCAGTCTTCTGTAATTGTGTTAATTTAATGAAAAACTACTCATCATAAAAAAGTTTTCGAAAGCTCTGACTTTTTGTATTTTTTTCAACAAATTTCAAAATTCGAAAATTTTTCCGACAAAATTAGTTTTTTCAGTTTTTTGTTGATTGGCAATTTTCTAACTTTCTGTTGGCTATGATTAATTAAATTGAATCTAAATCGAAGTTGTGCTCTAGATAGGTCTGTGTGAGTGCTGCACTAGATAGGTCTGTGTTTTATCAGCTGTGAGGACACTTTTCAAAATGTTTTTGAACGTACTTAAATTTTGTTCACGCTCAATTTGAATATCTTTTTTGCGGTTTGGCCCATAAATTATTTTAAAATTTAGCTCATTTTTTAAAATTGAAGTCAAACTCCGATGTCAAGTATAAGAAGTGTAAAAGGCCACGAAAAACGTAATCTACTTCAACTTAGGAAAATAATTCTATTTTTCAGATTTCAGATGCGGAATAAAAAAAAATACCTATTGATCCAGTTTTCTCAAGTCAGGTTAATTTTATCATAAAGTTCTATTGAAAACAGCTCTAAGGGCTGATGTTTTTGCTTTGATTTTTTTTGTTTAGCATTTTTTGTTTCAGTAAAAAAAGTCATTTTTTCTGTCCTTGCGTTGTTGACCATTTTCCAACTGTATATTGAAAAATGCCATAGGAGTGTAATGTTGCCTATGCTTGCCAGATTTTTTCAATATGATTGCTCTGGTATCAGATATTGACGTGGATTTAGGTTTTGCTATTGAGAAGCTGGTAAAAACCTCATTTTAGGCAGCTCAGATTTTTTTCTTAAGAGTAATGAACGTAGTGAAGACTCTTAAATTGGTCTAGGTGATTTTTTTTGTTTTTTTTTCAGGAAAAAGTCTTAAAATATTGATGCATTAAGGTATAATGCACTTTTTGAGTTTAATTGAAATTCATTTGCTGAAAGTGACGTAAATAGCACTCTCCAAATACGAACGGGGAAATGGCGCAAAAAAATGTGAACGATTTCTAGTTTCGAAAGTGGAATTTATTTTTAAGATTTCCCAGTGGAATAAAAACTTTACCCATTGATCCAGTTTTCTCATGTTATGGTCATAAATTGTTCTAGAAATTGAAAGAGCCTAAAGGGCATCTATTTTTTTCTTTGAAATTCGGAAGTTGGGTTTTTTCAAGAAAGTCTGTGTTTTTTTATAATGTTTTCTTGCGTTCATTACTCTTTTTCAATCGTCGATTGGCGATGTTTTAATTTTTTCCCATCGTTTGTTAGGTTTTACTGTTTCAATTAAGCAGCCTATAGTTGGTTTGAGAATCGTTCTATACTTTGCTCGTCTGAACAATGTTGATATCAGTCTAAGTTAAAACGCAGGTTCAGTGTTTCATGTAGGGGCTATGCGGAAGAGCTATTGCTTTTTGCTTGTCATCAATGTGCTTTCATGAAAACCGTCTCATAGATTTTCGTTTTTACTGTAATTTTTATTGCTTATTTGTAAATTTCTTAATGGACAACGAATGTTTTTGGCTAGAAATGGAAATATAAATTGAATTAAATATTCAAATAGATTGTTGCAACCGGGTACTAGTTCACAGAATTCGCACGTTAAATGTGTTCTACTCTCTTTATTGTAAATTCAAGTTCAAGGTGCAGTCTGAACATATGGCGCAGTGGTAACGCCACTCTTGAGACGACAAAGCCTGGAAGTTCGTTTACAATTGGGCCCTGTTTTTTTTGCAAGCTGTCTGCCTATTTTTGTCGGCTTAGATCCCTCAGAAGTATATATTTTTTTACTTTTCAGCTTCTTTCTAGCGCTCCGAAAGCTGCTTGTTAAGTTTCTAATGCTGCACGTATTTTTTGTTTCAGGATTTTTTTACACAGCGAAGCGAAGTGTATTATTACGAACCTACTTTTTTTCCAACCTAAGTCGCAAATAAAGTGCTCATTAGTGGCACTTTTGGTATATTTCAATTTCATCATATTTAAGCGTATTTAAGCATAGGTAATTTGATAGCATATGGGCTGGTTTTATTTTGGCTAGTGTTAGTTCCTGTTTGAAAACAACAGGTGTTATGAAAATGTATGGGATTTGTTAATTTTTTTTTTTGCGACCGACTACTGAACCAATTTGCGAAACTATATTGTCATTGGAAAAATTGGCTGCTATTCTATGTGCCTGCATTTTTTGCTAGTCTCTTTTCAGTTCACACCACGTTCTACGGCTTTCGAAAGTAAGGGGATTTTTGACTTATTTGATTTTGAATTTGTTCATTTTCTCAAATATTAAATGCATAAATCTGAGATGAACGTTTAAACTAAAGAACTTATCATTGGGATCCCTCCTTCTCAAGCGGCAATTCCCTAATTTTGGAAAAAAAAGTTATGGCCTCAAACAAGCCCATTTTTTGACGTTTTGGTTAATTTTCAAAGTTTTTTGACTTTTCTCAAAAACTACCCTGCCAATTCGGAGAATAAGAGTTCAACCGGAAGAAAAAACGTGGTATGCGAATCTTCCCAGCTCAAGCGACTATGCCCTGCGTTTTGAAAAAATATGGCCTTAGAAAATGTACAATTTATGAAACTTTGCCCGTTTTTTGGAAACTTCTTTTTCTCTTCAAAAACTAACATGCTGATTCTAAGGTTGATAATTCATTCAAACCAACATCGTGCTGAGATTTTTCCTGTTTAATCTGTTTCGCCTTATTTGTTTTGTAGAAAAGCCGATATGGACATCGGAAAAATCCATTTTTTGAAGTTTTTACCGTTTTTTTTAAAGAAATTTCATCACTGTTCTCGAAAGCTACTAGCTAAAGCCGATTTTAAGGGTTCAGTCTAAAAATCAGGGTTTGGAAATCTTCCTGCATACGAGACAATTCTCATGCTTTAGTAGAGAACGTTTTGTGAAATTGCGAAAAGCCAACTTTTTCGATTTTTGATTGTTTTGTGGAGTCTTTTTCAATTTTTTTTTTCGAAAACTACCCAGCCAAATCTGAGATGAAGAATTCAGTTGAAAGATCAATTAGTAGTTTTTTTATTTAAATATGCAGCTCATCCACTAAGTAAGCAGAAAAATCACTAGGTTTTTGCATTAAGTCCATTTTTGAAACTTTCAAAATTACGCAATTCGGTCTCAGTTCAAAATATGATCCAAATATTAAAACATGTGAATCTAGCATAAGCTGGGCAACTAGTTTTTCTTCCAAGCGTCCGTGGCGCGATTGCCAGGAAGTGGAAATCCTAATCAACCGGCAGGAGATCCAAATCCAGAGTTTTTGTGGTCGAGTTTTTCCTGCATCGCATTGGCATTTTGATAGAAACTGCAGCTGCTTTATTGGTGGCTAGTGTTAGTAAAATTACAAGCGGTCATAAAGCAGATGTGAGAACGTCTTACTCCCAAGCCTTGCAAAAAAGTTGCTCTAGGTGTCTTTTTAACCTTTTCCTGATTTCACTTTGTTTTGCCTGCTTAGAGATTTTTTTGCATTTTCCTCGCTTGTGTTTGCGAAGTGCAGCTTCGCCTCTGTGTGTCATATTTGCAATTTTTGAATTTTCTATAAGCTTATTTTGACAAAAATTAAAACACATTGTTTTGAAGTTTTTTTTTCAATTTATGATTTGTCTTTTCATTTGCTTTTAATCATCGCTATTCATTTCGATCTCGCAAGTGGCGCGAAGTTTTGCTCCGCCTTTGTGTTAAAAAGTTCGTGCTTCCTTTTCGCCATATTTATACTTTTAGCTATCGTTCTTTGCTCCGAGTTCTCATAGAAGTGTCATGACTGGTGAATCGTCTCACTGATATCAGCAGAATAAGACCAGTAGTAGTATCTCGTTACAAGATCGCAGGTTCAAGAATTAAGTTGCTTTGTTAACACAAATTTTTTGAAATTAAAGATACTTTTAATATCTATTGTATGGGTGTGTTGTATGGCAAGTGTGCGCAGCTCCCCTTCTCCTCTGCGTGATTAAAGAATTTCCTGATATTTTGTGATGCAAGTTTTGTAGTTGAAACATTATTTTTATCAAGATATATTTTTCAGGTTGTGCATTGCGTTGATCTTCTAACAGCAAGTGTGCTCGAGTGGTGTAGTCCTTTACGGTGTGGTCCGCAGTAATCGGATCTACCCCGGTGCATCCTGGGGAGTTGGTCTGAGCTTTTGGGTTGTCGGGTAGGTATTTGTATTACCTATCTGCCCGCGCGATATACTGGAGCCGACAGTATGTCACCGATGGTTTATCAAACGAGGCCTTTTCTGCAAACGTCACACGTCCCATTGACCAGTGCTTAGAGACGTAGGTGCGAACCTTGGGAAGCGATGCTTCGGCAAATGTGAGCTTTGGGGGATACCCGACATCTTTGTATTGCGTGTGCCCCTCCTGGCCATTGGTCTAACCAGTGGCAGGTTTCCCGTATGTCTATTGACACTTTGTACGGCTTCGTGTTCGGCGAAGGTCTATGCTTGCATAGTCTTGTGAAATTTCTTCTGTTTAAAGGAGTTTTAGGGACACTCTTCCCTCAAAGCGGTAGCTATGTTCTATAGTTACCGGCGATTATTAAAGTGTCTTAAGTTGCCGGTGAGTATGGACCCGAAGCTGTCAGTTAATTATCGGGTTCTCCAACTGTCAGTTAGTAGGGGAAAGAAAGCTGGCGATACGAGATTGCTGCCCAAGTAGTGCATGAGCTATGCTCATCGGTCTAAGCCAGAGACCTTTTAAAGTTATCCCTGTGGGTTATCTATGATGATCAAGGGCCAACGAGTGGGGTTGAAAAGGAGCTGTGCCCCTATAGGATCCAAGCTGGTCACGTAAGGTGGGATGTCGTATGCACTACACGCTCCCTTTAAGTGATCAGGTAGCAAGAGTGTCCAGCTCAACCTCGGCATGACTAGGATAGCTACGGGACGCACTGTTTGCGTCGGGGTTCGCTGAGATATATACAAGCGGTCATACAGCAGTTGTGAGAACGTGTTACTCCCAAGCTTCGCAAAAAAGTTTCTCTAGGTGTCTTTTTAACCTTTTCACGTTGTTTGCCTGCTTAGAGATCTTTTTTGCATTTTCCTTGCTTGTGTTTGCGAAGCACAGCTTCGCCTCTCTGTGTCATATTTGCAATTTTTGAATTTTCTATAAACCTTTTTTGACAAAAATTAAAACACATTGTTTTGATGTTTTTTTTTCAATTTATGATTTGTCTTTTCATTTGCTTTTAATCATCGCTATTCATTTCGATCTCGCAAGTGGCGCGAAGTTTTGCTCCGCCTTTGTGTTAAAAAGTTCGTGCTTCCTTTTCGCCATATTTATGCTTTTAGCTATCGTTCTTTGCTCCTAGTTCTCATAGAAGTGTCATGACTGGTGAATCGTCTAACTGATATCAGCAGAATAAGACCAGTAGTAGTATCTCGTTACAAGATCGCAGGTTCAAGAATTAAGTTGCTTTGTTAACAAAAATTTTTTTGAAACTTAAGATACTTTCGTTATCTGTTGTATGGGTGTGTTGTATGGCAAGTGTGCGCAGCTCCCCTTCGCCTCTGCGTGAATAAAAAATTTCCTGATAATTTGTGATGCAAGTTTTGTAGTTGAAACATTATTTCTATCAAGATAATTTTTTCAAGTTGCGCATTGCGTTGATCTGCTAACAGCAAATGATGCGAACTTTGAGTCGCTTTAACGATGCAATCTTAGCTTTTTTTGCGTATAGGTTTTGGTGCGTATATTGTTTTGGCTCGCATCTCCGCCAGCTTCGATTTGTGTAATTTCATTTTTTTTCGGCGCAAAGGCAGATTCGGCTTAAAACTCGTTTTTTTTGGCTTAGTCGCATCATAATGCGTCGTTTGAAGGGTTATAAACTTTAATTATGCTTGTTTTTTTGGAGGAGACCTATCACTTGAAGTTTCAAAAATATTCCAAATTTGTTATAGCTTAAGTTTCTTGTGACAACATTTTTTTTCGGACAGCACAGGCGTTTACCCAAGTATTGCTGTGTCCGATTGTTGTGCGAGGTTTTTCAAGTTTTCAAACGCTCTATTTTGATGCAGATATGCTGTAGCGTGATCATTTAATAAGAGCTCTAGCTTTTGTCCTAATTCGATTTTAGATCAAACTTCTCAATCGGGCAGCGGTTTTTAAATGTTTATGTACAGTTCTAGTTATCATCATCATTGCTTTTAAGCTAGAATCGAGCATAAAGGGTGTGTCTAGATTACTCATCAAATTGTTTTCGATTCCAAATTTTCTCAAAACTCTGAATATTTTTCATACTTTGTCTGACAAAGAAATTATGATTTCAACTGATACTATCAAATTTTAATCTTTCATGAGTTTGTTTTTGATAGTAATATTCCAATTTCGAGCGAAAACTCTGTTTCGAAAACAGTTTTTCCAAATTTTTTCTGTTTATTAATTCCATATCTTTCACAGGTTTTGTCTGATAGTTGTTTACATGATCCATTGCAATCTACCATAAGCTAATTTTCCCTACACTATGTCCTACGATGTTCGAATCTACCCTATATTTAAAAAAATCTGAAATAGAATTCTTCCGAGCATATCAAAGGACCATTTTTTTAATCAATCCAAGATTTAGCAGTTCGCTAGCCTTTCGTTTCGGCTGAATCTCAAGTGATTTTTAGAAACTTGCAAAAAAAAAAGAAGAAAAAATTTATTTGTTTTCAATTTTTTTTTGCTCGTTTTGGTTTTATGTTTCGATCAAATTTGATACCACTTAAATTTTTCTCAGCAGTTTTGATGTGTTTCGAATTTTTTCTGTACCCCAGAAATGTTATTCAGAAAGTTGTTTTTTTTGTTCCCACTTCCGAAGTAAATGAGGAATATTTATGCTCGGGGTGATTTTTTATTCATCATTTTCCGAAAGGTTTTTGGGCACTCGGAGTATCGATCACTGTTATATGTATATGTATTTGTATATGTATATTATGTATGTCGTTTTAATATATGCATTATCTTCTTTAAAAAATCGCTTCTGATGAATTGTCGAGTATGTTCTTATTGTTTTTTCAGTTCTTACGGTACGTTATCGGTTTTTTAAGTCTTAGTCTTTCTTCTCAACTATTTCATTTTTTTTCCGCACAAAAGCCTCTGTGTTGATCTTGATAACTTGAACCTGAATGCGAAGCACGTAGCCAAATTGAAGCGCGTATGTTTTCTCTTTCTATTTTTTCTTGTATTTGCTCACGGTTCTGTTGAAACATTTGATCTTTTTTGATCGTCTGAGATCTTTTCAACTATCCCCCTTCCCCCTATTTCAGAACGGGGAAAGTCGTTTTAATGTACCAAATTTACATGTTGGTTCTTTAATAGGATGGACATACCATTATATTTACCAAAAGGGGATAGTTAACAAGATCCGTCATCTTAATTAAAAGCGGCTGCTGAATGCCTCAAAAAATTCAAGGGGCTCAATTTAGTGATCAAATGGTCTCACCTGGATTTATAAATAGTTTCAGTGTTCAGTGTGTAATGGAGTAAAAGCCGAATTTGGAAATGTGAAGCGCACTATAAAGCAAACCAACTTGGGCTTAAACTAAGGCTTCACATATTCTTTTCCATGCGTTTCAAATACTAGTTGCCTTATTTTGCATGCTAATTCTTCCGGGTATTTCAGACTCGGATTTCTGGACTTTTATAGACGAACTTAGTGAGCAAAGATAGCTTTGCCACAAATAAATTGTTCTAGTTTTAAAACCCTTATACCATGCTCAAGAGAACTAAAACAAAGCGTGTTCTACCTGATTGAGCAGATTGCAATGAAACTAGACGGGTCCAATGATAATAAAAATATGAAAGGAGCGTCAGTTGGTATATATGACGAGCTACGCAAAAGCGGAAGATAAGTATAGATTTATGTTATGTTTCACACTCGAAATTACTAGATTGTTATTACAGTACACCAATAATTAAATGTATCTGAAAAAGCGTAAATAATTAACAAAGAGGTTTCGAGGAAAACTGGATACCGCAGTTATTCTGATCTTAGTCCGTTCGGTAGAAAGCCCGTCGTTCTCAGTCTCAGAACCGTGTTTGTGTCCAACTATTGGCGAACTAGTGACGCATATTGTGTTGGCACTTGCTCCTGCTAGAGCTCAGGACCCCGCTTGATGGTACGAATGGTTAAACGACGCTGAACTAATTATTATGTTTTGCTATAAAGTAGGAGTTTTATTGTAGTTCTTCTATTCCATAACTTCGGCTGACAGTATTGAGTCGAAAGTACTGTGAGCAGAAAATTTTAGCTTCAATTAGAGATTTTGTTTGAATCGTTTTTTAAGTAGTGTGTAAATGCTTGAAGAGTTTTTTGAAACAAAGTTATTAAGAACAAATTCTCATTCATTTGGGCAAAGTTCGTTAAATATCTTCTAATTACTTTGATCTGTTTAGAATTTTGGTCTTCAAAATATTTATTTTAAATCATAGTTTGGAGTTTGGATACTTTTCATTTAAAAGCAACACAAGTGGAAACATTTGAGGCTGAGTGATTTGGATTTTCTGCGTACTACCAGCGACATAATAGCGAACAGAGTTTTTGTTCTTCCTTGGCATTTTATAATAATAACATTTTTGCGCCTTGAGTTTTCGAAGTCCCACCAAAGTACAAATTACCCTTCTGCTTAGTCACTGCTTTCTTCAATTTTGGCATTGAGATTTTGCTTCCTTTGCCTATTTCTTGCTTCTACTTCCAGGAAGCGCAAAAATTGAAGTAAGTTCTCAATAATAGTTTGAGATAAGAGAAGAAATTGCAGTGGTTCGTCTCCAAATAAGTGGACGGTATTGGCGAAGTTATTCTCTGACTCCAGATACTGTTTCAGTGGGTTATTTACCAAAGTGGAATTGAATGTTGGAATAAACATTGTACCGAGCAGATTTCTTTGAAGTAGTGTCACACATTCCAGCCTTTTGGACTCCCAAGTTTTGGTTCCTCGGGATTCAGTTTGAGTTTTATACCCAGATATTTTCTGTGGCGCGGTGAAAGCATAAACATACTGTTAAAGAACATACAACATGCTGTGGAATATAGGAAAGTCATAACATTTTTGGTCTGTGTTTTCTGGAAATGGAAAGTGAATCAGAATTGGTATTGGCGACTCCCTAATTTGTTAGACTATTTTACCTGGGTCGTATGATACCCAGACAAGGATCAGATTTGCATTGAAGTGGGCTCAATTAGAATTTTTATGCCTGCCAATTACCATAAAGTTTATCTCCGTCGAACATTTCAATAAAAGATAATTGCTACATTTGTATAGAAGGTTCATTTACCTGGTTATAACTTCATTTTTTTTTTCAGATGCGGCAATGACTATGATCTATCAATTCGATTGATACTCGTTCTGCGACCAATTGAATGGCAAAACTTACAAAACCTAATTCAAAGCAGAAACGATTGTTCAAAATTCACGTGAAGATCTTCGATGCTAATTCAATTTGTTTTTCTTAAATCCATGAACTCAATTGAATGGGTTGAAGTTAATTTTTAAAAATCTTCAAAGAATATTTTAAGTTTTTTTTTCAAACGAGCACGAAAATGTCAGGAAGTGGTAAAGATTTCTACTCCATTCTGGGTGTGAGCAAAGATGCTTCCCAAGAGGAGATTAAAAAACAGTACAAGAAGTTGGCGCTCAAATGGCACCCGGATAAGAACAAAGACAACCCAGAGGCTGAGCAGAAGTTCAAGGACATAGCCGAAGCATATGCGGTGCTAGGAGACGAGGCCAAACGAAGGAACTACGACCAGTTCGGAGATGCAGAACCGCCTATGGGTGGCAACTTTCCAGGTAAATTTCATAAATATTAATTCTCCAGCGTTATACTTAAAAACTCACATAAAAATTGAGAAAATATGTGTTCACATGATCAAATATGTGTTCAAATGTTTGCAAGTAGCTTGATGAAGTTGTCGGAAAAAGTCTCCTGTCACATTAAACTCATGGTACAGACTTTTTCCACTTATTTCCACAAAAAATGTTTCTCAAGGTTTCCCAGGAGCAAGTGGCGGCAGAACTTTCTATTTCCACACTGGAGATGGCAGTTCAGACTTCGTTGACCCCTTTAAACTTTTCCGCTCATTCTTTGGAGCAGACTTTGGGTCTCCGGGCTTCAGAGGTTTTGATGATCTCGACGAAGGGGGAGGAGGAAGAGCGGGAACCTCGGGGGCTGGAAGTGGACACCCGTTTGATCACATCTTTAGGCAATCATTTGCACAAATGACGTCATCGGCTAGAAACGAAACATATGAAGTTTGTAACTAAGGTTTATTTAAGAGAAAAATTAAAGAAAAACATTTTGATGAATTTTTTTTAATTGTCAAAGAGCTTGAGTTTGACATTAGTGTTACTGAATCTTTGACCTTTCCTGTTGGTAGCAGACAAATGTAAAAAACAAAATGTTTTAATAAAACTAAATCTTACCTACAGAGCTAAATTTTGCTCTTAGGTCCAGGCTACACTAGAAGAAGTACACTCTGGTTTCGAAAAGACAGTATCCTTTGAGAGGCAAATATTTAATTACAGTAGCGAGCGAGTCACTGAAACGCAAAGCTTGCCAGTCAAGTTCAACCCGGGCTCAAAAAATGGAGCTAAAGTTGTGCTTGAACGTGCAGGCAGCCAACCCACACCGGAGCAGCCAGCTCGAGACGTTGCAGTTGTTTTATCTATCATCCCTCATCCGGTTTTCGAAAGAGGCAAAGAATCCGAGAGTTATGATTTATTCATTAAGGATTCTGTTCATCTGAGCTTGAAACAGGCCCTATGTGGTTGCAGTGTCGAGGTACCGTCTATAAATGGAGATGGAATAACTGTTGTTCTGCATGATGTTACAAAACCAGGTCGAACTAAAAGGCTGGTTGGTCATGGACTCGCAATTGAGCAACTGAACGGTGCAGAAAGAGGCGATCTGATCGTGAAGTTCGATGTGGATTTCCCAGATAATCTGGACTTAAAAACTAAAGAAACCCTTGAAAGCGTTTTAACTTAAAATTTATTGGATCATTTTGCTTTTAAAGTATACTGATTGTAAAAACATTGTTAAAAAAGTAGGCTCTGTTTTTTATCACATTGTCAGCATCTGTGGATAATTAGATATCAGAAGTCTGTGTTTTAATTCAACGCACATTGCCAGATAAGGAGTTGAATAATTTAACAGTAGTTTGTTTTGGCGTTTGACTTTGGGTTTAGTGTTCTAAAAGGGTAAAACTTGCACTTCTTCAATTCTTTTAAGTTGTTTTCAATCTCTCTAATAGAACGTGCACTAAAAAACTAGCTCTAGTGTTTCGGAAAATCCTAATCAAAAGGATACCTTTAACAAATTTTTGGTTCCAAGAGGTTGACAGAACGTTTTGTTTTATAGCATAAACCATTTTTCCTTGAGAATTTTTTCGAGTGGAAATTTGAGTTACTACCTGCCTCCTAGAGTTTTTCACACATCTAATAGAATAAAAACCTAACGCTCTAATAAAACAGATGAAACACATGCTGAAATTGCGGGTCAAACTGATTTTGAATTAAGCTCTTAAAAAAGACGAGTTATTTGTGCGAGTTAGATTGGAAAAAGGGATCTCGTTTTATATTACTTGTTATAAAACGAGATCCCTTTTTCCAATCTAACTCGCACAAATAACTGGTCTTTTTAAGTGCTTAATTTAAAATCTGTTTGACCCGCAATTGCAGCATGTGTTTTTATCAGTTCTATTAGAGCGTTAGGTTTTTACTCTTTTAGATGTGTGAACTCTAGGAGGCAGGTAGCACAGTCAACTATTCAGTAAGACGCATGAGTTAAAAAAATCAGATTTGGCTAATTCTATAATTTTTCAAAAGCTTTTTCTTACATATATATTTTTTGGTAAGGTGAAAGCACCCATTTGTCTTGAAAGCTCCCGTTTGCTTGCGATTGCGAATTTCAGCTGCTTAATTGTCAAATGCATGTTTTTAACTAATCATCTCATCAAACTATGTTTTTGTTTGGTTCGTAGTTCAGACTCTCATAAAGGCCATGGGTATATTGGGTATATCACCTTGCATTCACTACATATAAAGCACTCGTGGTGTTTATGTCAGCAGTACTTTTTGGTTAGTGTTAAGCTTACTGGCTGTCTGTTTTATTTTTGTCGGTTTTTCTACCCAATATTTTTGTTTCGTTCAAATTTCCAATAATATTTTAAGATCGAAAACACTCTGGCTCGATAGTTTTGAATGCTCAAACTCAACCCCCTAACGACCTCTTGAAAAAAGATAAGTAATAAAAGAAACGTTTTTCTTCATTTTGTTTCCAGTGTCTTCAAGTTTTTCTTTACATTTTTGTTATTTTTTCGCTAATTCTTCGAGTCCTACTTGTTGTATCGTAAGTGGTGCGAATCGAAGCTTCGCTTTTGTTTAATAAAATTAGAATCGTTATTGGTTTTTACCCAAGCAAAGCTTGTGTGATAGTATGAATTCTCTCTTTTTAACCTAAGTCGCAAATATTAGGGTTCATTTTGAAAGTGTTCTTTTATTGCAGTATGTGCATAAGATCAATAACCAGCTATTAAATACAGTCAATGCTAAGGATATTAACAATGACTATTATATTACAAATAACACTTCACCTTCAAGGTATCATAGATCTGTAGCGTACACGTAGGGAAGGAGACCCGCAACCAAATAAGAGGGTTCGAACCTGCGGATGTTTTTAATGAACTTTTTCATATATCAGTTAAAGTGCGTCCGCTGTATAAGTTGAGGAATGTTAGTTGGTATTTTTTTTCAATTAGACTGGAACTGCTAATGAGTCATAATTGGCTTGCTTCACCTAACAATTATGTATACTCATAATTGGCGTGCTTCACTTCAGAAATTATGTAGACTCAAAGTTAAACTCATTCAGATTTTTCCAGTAGCGTTATCGGTCATATTTTTGTTTGTGTATGCGAAGTGCAACTTCGCCTCTGTGTGAATGGTTGCGACTACGGGGGGAAGCTTAAAAAACTTTTCAATTGAAAATTTTTACGAAGCAAAGTTTCAAAGTCTCATCATTTTTTGTCTAACGAGCGTTTAGCTAGCTCGTTTCAACCTTTTAATTGATTTTTCTATCACGGTTGGTGTGTTACTGCAACAGTGACTCTGAATAACATGTTTGATTTTATTGAAAAAAAAATTTCCCGTAAAAAAATTTCACATTACTCATCTGGACACCTGTTGGTACCTTGTTTCATAATGAATTCAAGTGTTTTAGTGTCTCCTGTCTTTAGCCTATAGGTGACAAGTCAGCTTGAGACGGCAAAGGCCCTGGGTTCGAATCCTACCAGGACCTGGTTTTTGTTCTATTGGAAAATTTCTGTGTAAATAAAACTGTCGGCCTTATACTTGTCTACTTATGCTTCGTCGGCGTAGTTGCCACATCTATGAACAGTTTTTTTTGCTTCATATAATTTTCAGTGTAGTTGCTCTCAGTCTTTTCTAGCATTTTAAAATAGGTCGAATCGAAGTTTAATTTTCATATTGGTTATAATCTTACTAACTCGGTTTGTTAAATTGTCGTTATTTCTTATTTTTTTTCGGCCTTATTTTTTTTTTCTAACTGTTTTAGTTGCCTCTTTTTGTGTCGTTTGAGGACCGAATTCTTTTCTGTTTGTTTGTGTTTGTAGGTGAAAAAGGACCTAGTTTTTTTATAAGTTTGAGATTTTTTGGTCTTGAAGGGTGTTGCCTTTGTATTTTCGGCTTTGTTGCCGCTTGGTAATGTCAAATTCAATCAAACATCCGTTAGTTGTGGCACAACTGCTTGAGATGGCAAAGACTGTTGATTTGAATCCGGCCAGGACCTGTTTTTTTTTAACTAGAGTTTGTGCTTAATCTGACTATCGACCGTCTGTTTATTTTTTTTGTCGACTTAGTTCCCGCAGCCCTTATTTTTTCAGCTTTCTTCCAATTTGCTGTAAACCCCGTGATTGCAACCGCAAAGCTCGGGAGTTCGATTCCAGTCGATACTGTTTTTTATCCTGCAAACTGAAAGTTTTCGACTAATTTAGATTAATGTCTGTCTGCTTATTTTTGTCGGTTTAGTTCCGCTGAAAGGAATTTTTTTTAAATATTCAGCTTCTTTCTATCATTCACATAGCTCCTTGTATTGTTTTCAGTCGTGCAGGTGTTTTTTTGGATAATTTGAGCTTTCGTTGCAATTTTTAAGGACAAAAACGATTTTTTGAAGTTTTTTTTTAAATTTATTTTTCGTTTGATTTTAATCATAGTCATTTATTTTTGTATCGCGATTGCTGTGAAGCTCAGCTTCGCTTCTGTGTTGATTATTTTGTTCCTTTTATCTAGTATGTTTGTTCGGCTTACATCACTTTGTATTCAGAAATATTTTTAATTGGTCCTCCAATGAAAGATAGTTGTTCTTCCTTGTTTTGGAACTAGTCTAGGAAAAGGCTGTTTATTTAGGTTTAGGTAAAATTGTGAAACATTATTAAGAAATGATCTCAGAATATTTGGTCTCAAAAAATTTTATGAGTTTAATTTTCCTTTTTGTCGAACTCTTTTGGATGTTCTAGCATAGAGCGATTCAATCTGTTCATGTTTGGTCTCAAGAAATCAATGAAGAGATCCTTAGAAGTTTTATTTTATTGGCGTGTATAAACTTCATCTGATTACAAACTGAATTTTGTGCTACTCTTAGCAACCAACTTTGATTTGCTATAATTGTCAACTTCAGTCTTTTTTTTCAAAGCTTTTTTGTTGTTTTTGGTTCAGAAAATAGCACTGAATTAGCGCTGATATGTTCTCAATCAGAAAATTTTCAATGATGTAAAATAACCTTTTTTGACCATTTTGAATGCGATTTTTTTACAAAAGCGCTCAACTCTGCATGAACTTGGATTCCAGAATTCAGCTAGAAATGCTGTGGCTATTATTTTGTTAAGCATTTTAAACCATTTGATGCATTAATTGTTTAATTTTGAAAATTTTGATGTGAATTTGTGAACTAGCGATTGATTATGACTGATAGTAACAAGGGAGGGTTTGATTAATTTGACAATTGATTTAATTAAATAGCTTTGTTTAAATTACAATTGAAAGTTATCTTAGTTATCAACGACGCGGAAAGCGTTAGACAAAACCAGCACCAGATTGACAATAGGGGATCATCCGACAAAATCAGTAGTCAAATGAGGTGCAATGTTACTGACAACGGTGAGTTTAAACTAGGTTTTTGGATCTCTTAGACTCCAAACCCCCCTCCCCTCTCCCTGCATTGCAAAAGAGGGAAAACTCGTGAATAGGTATGAAGTCCATTATGATTACCCATCGAACTAATTCTTTGTAGGGGTTTAAGACATCCCATTTTTTCATTAAGCTGATATCTATGATTAAAATTACTCATCTCTACCGCATATTTGAAAATAAATCAAAACATTCACTCGGATACAAAACACGACTGATCGTAACAGGGCAAAGATTTGAATGTTCCGGATGCCTTTTAAATTGTTCAGAATATTTTTGTTTTCTGCACCCTAGACAATTGCATTACTATTTGGTGTAATTTGAATTTCGTTGAGAAATAAAGAAATCAACTAGCTTGCCTGCATTCAATTTTGGTTAATTTTGAACTGTTCACTCAACTTTAATTCTAAAAAATATCTGGATATAAACATGAATCAACAAGGATAGCCGGTTGCTTTGCAAGTACCACAGAATGCTCCGACCATATTCTCAGAATTTTTTTTCAAGTTAGGGTTTTTTCTTTCATACATAAGCAACGTTACTCGATCGCTGTAATCGCTCGAAAATAGACGAAAAATCAAAAATTTCAAACCGGTTTCTCTCAACACTGGGATTTTTTTTGCAAATTTTTAATGTCGTTCGAATCATGACTGAAAAAGCTTTGATATGATATATCGCTGAACCCAGTCCGATGACTATTTGTGGTACCTGATTTTGCGTGGAAAACAAAAAAAAAGAAAAACAAACTAAAATACACCTGTATACAAAGTTCCTCCCCATTTTCAATGGTCGGAACAAAAACTATATTTTAAGTGTCACGTCCAAGGTATTACGAAGAAAATGCCTGAATAATCCGATTCGATTTTTAGGATTCGACGTTTTTCTCGACAATTTTTAGGACTCGACGAATATAAAAGTCCGTTTCAGTCGCGACTCATTTTCATAATTCAGTATGGCATTCTTTTTAAGGAATTTACAAACAAAAATTGACGAGAAACCTAAATAAGCATAGTATAGTTTGCACGATAATGTTCAAAAAACGATTTGAATCGCAACATTTTGGAACGATTGATAACAAATGAACATCAGTTTGTTAGTTACCATATACATGATTTTTTGAAATTAGGGAAACAACTATTATGAATTATCAGTATTAATTACACTTGCGAAAGCTAGTGTCTTGTAATCGTGAACTAGATTTTTTTCCCGTAAACAACTTATCTTGCAAATTTTCAAGTTGCTTTATTGAATCTTAACATTTCTCAGTTTTCTTCGCTTTTGGCCCAGAGGTAACGCCAATGCCTTTTTTTCCTAAAATTTGGGGATCGAATCCCGCCACACCTTGTTTTTTTTTCAGTATGTGTGCATTGAAAAACCTTTTCTGGGAAAAATTGATGTTTCTGGTTCAAATTTTGTCGGCATAGTTGCCAGATTACGGATTTTTCTTGAGCTGTAGTTGCAAGTGTTGTTCATTTTTATTTCAGGGTGACAGTTTTTGAAATCATATTTTTTTTTGACTCAACAGGTGTCTGCTCAATGATTATCGGCTTCGTTTCCGTTTCGTAAGTTTTCTTCCGTTGCTAATTTCATTTTCAAATCTTTTGCTTGATTGTTTGTCTAGATTTCCTGTTTGATGAAAACGTATTATGAAACTGTATGGGATTGGTTATTAATATTTTTTGAGACGATACGCAAAAAATTATCGTTTTTCTCAAAAACCAATTTTTTGATTTTTAAGAGAGGTGCATTAATCGAAAGGCTGCCTTTTCCCTTGTGTGACTGCATACTCCTTTAGTCTCTTTTTACGTTACCCCTCTGTTTGCAGCCTTCGAAAAAGGCTGTTGGGGGAGTATTTGACCCATCTTTTTGATGTTTTCATCGTTTTGTGAAAAAAATACCCTCGCAAATCTGAGATTTTGTCTTCATTGAAAAAAATTGGATTTTAAAAGCTCACCTGCATAAATCTGATACGCTCAATTTTTTAAAACTTGAAGTGATGGTCCTCGGAAAAGGCAAATTTGAATTGATATTTTCGTTTTCAAACCTAGATTTTAACGAAAACTAGCATATAATCAAATGCGTGTGATACGAATGTCGCCATGTTTAAGATATCTTTACCATCGTTAAAAGCAATAGTTTATGATGCATTTTAAGCTGTTTGTTTTATCGCAAAGATCAATTAGAGGATCCATCCATCTAGCCAACCATCTATTTATCCAACCATCCATCCATCAAGCTATTAGACATCCATCCAACCAACCATACATCCAGCAAGACATCAGCCATCCAACCGTCCGTTCCAAGATTCATCGGTCTAGCCACCCATACAGTAATTCCTACGTCAAGTCAGCTAGCCAGCCTTCATTCTTACAACCAGCCACCCAGCAAGCCATTTATCTATCAAGCACCTATCGATTGCGCCAACAATCCGTACATTCAGCCGTTCATTCATCAAGGCACCCATACATCAAGCCACCCAACCTTAAAGCCAGCCATCCACCCAGTCACACATCCATCTCGACAGTTAACTGCGCATCTAGCTATTCGTCGCATCAACCATCCATCTACCAATCCATCCAAGCAGCCATCGACCCAGCCATCCATTCATCTTTTCAGCCCTCCATCCATTCAAACAGCCATCTATTCGTCTAGTCATCCATTCTTCCGTGCAGTCATTCATCCATCAAGACATCCAACCAGCCATTCTTACCACCTGCCTTACCACCAATAAGCCATCCATCCATCTCCCCAACCAGTCTTTCATCCATCAAGTCATCCATCTTTCCAACCAGTCGGCCATCCATTTATCTTGCAGTCCATTCTTTCATTAATCCATCTAGTTTTTCATCCAGCCATTCATACATTAAGTCGTCAACCATCCATCTTCAAAGAACCAGCCATCCAGTCAGCTATCAATGCGTCTTTCTTTTCAACAAGCAGCCGCCCTTCTTGCCATGTATACATTTATTTTTTCAGTCAACAATGCGTCCATTTATCTAGCGATCTACTCAGCAATCCTTGCAGCCAGCTGTTCATCCATCTCACTTTTTTTTCATTCGCCAGCCATCCACACATTTAGCCATCCATCCATCAAGTCATCGATCCATCAAGCCAACCATCCATGTAGGCAGCCATCCACCAAGCCAAGCATCCATCTTGATAGCAATCTACACATAGCCTTTCAAGCAGCCTTTCGACCGTCTATTCAAGCATTCATCCATCCAACCTTCCATCTATCGAGCCACCCAACCAGTCCATCCAACCAGTCGTTCATCCATCAAGTCATCTATTCATCCAACCAGTCAGCCATCCATTCATTCATCCTGCCATCTAGCTTTCCATCCATCCATTCATACATCAAGTCATCCATGCATCTTTCTTCTATATAATCAGCCATCCATTCGGCCATCAATCTATCTTGCTATCCAAAAAACAGCCACCCTTTTAGCCATACATCCATCCATTCATCCACCTAACAATCCTTCCGTATATCTAGCAATCTACCCAGATATCTTTGCAACCAGCCGTTGATCCATCCAACTGTTTTCATTAAAGATTATTGTTTTCAGTTTCAGGAGCGGTTTTAGCTGCAGAGGACGCCATGAAGACTCGAAACTTTGACATAAAGCGCAGATTGAATTTCCCCTTTTGACTTTATTTTTGAAATCAAATTTAAAAATGGTCCCTATTCTAGAAATTTTAAATTGAGTCATGTTCTGATGTCTCTCCTGGTTATCTGTTGGTTCCGACCACTGAAAATGGAGAGGAACTTTGTATTCGGGTTTGTGTTAGCTTTTTTTTGCTTTCCACGCAAAATCAGGTACCACAAATAATTTCCCCAGTGTCAAGAAAAAATTTCCCCAGTGTCAAGAAAAATAGGTTTAAATTTTTTCATTTTTCGTCTTATTTTGAGCGAATAAAGCCAGCCAGCAGGCTAACAGCAGCTTTATTTCGCCTAAATTGATGCCTAAAAACTTAGTTTAAGCAAGTAAAATTAGACTGCAGTTTTTTAATTCCATTTTCAGAAGCAAAAGTTTCAATTGAATTTTTTTTGTGTAGTTTTTGTACAAAATTTGGTGTCCAACTGGCCTATTTTACAATGACGGTCGAAGATGCCGTAATTATAGTTTTACATCCTTTTATCACACCTCTCAGAAAAAAAAACAACACTAATTTGAAAATATTTTTTTTTGTAATTTTTAAGTTATAAAGTCTGGTCGGAACATTCTGTGCTACTTGCACAGTAACCGGCTCTCCTTGTTGATCTTCAGCCTTGGTTGAAATATGTAAGATGTGGAAAAAAATTTGATAAGAAATTGAAAGTATGTTTTGAAGCATAATTTAGTATTTCTCTTCCGGCTAGTGTTTTTTTGAGCAACAAACGTTCAATAACTATGAAAACTTGAAACGTTGGTGTCATGATTTCGAAGTTTTGTTATGATGATATTTTTATGCAGCGTTTTCTAACTTTCGTATTGAACATTAACTTTTCGTTATAAGCTAGCACTTCAACATAAGCTGTCAAGCCCTGAAAGTTTTGTTCGAGTCAACAAATGAAATTTTTTTCCTGTTTTTCGGAACGTATATCATGATTTTACATCACCGTTTTGTCATGATCCTGATTGCTACCTTCAACGTAATCGTTTATGTCTTGAAGCATTGGCTGGTATCTCAAGGTTTTTTCTGCGATTTTTCAGCAAAAGCCATCATGACAGAAAACGTTCCATTGATTCATGCAACCACACTTCTTTTTTGATTTTGTCTTGGACTTCATTTTCAACCACAGCACTCATTTATTGGATATTTGTTTTCAAGACTTCATTTTAATATTTTTTTAGGGAAAACTGTGAAACTTTGTTCACTTTTGGTTTGACGGGCCTGCTAGTAACCTATCATGCTATTATGTCACGCAGGTGTTTCATCGCATCAGGTCTATTTCGACTAGGAGCTGTTTGTGTTTATTATTGTTAGATAGGTGATTGTCTCACCGTTCAGTTTAGTTTATCAATCCGATCTTAGCTCATGAATCCGGTCTTAGTTTATGAATCCGAATAGTTGTAATTGTACGACGACTCGCTTTTTTGCCTCTGTTCATGCCGACGCTGTCAACTTTGTTATGTTATTGTTTTCATATTTTTCTTTGAGACAAAACCACTGGTGCAAATGTGAATTAGACACACAAGTTGTTAATATAACCCCAAAAGTCTAACTAGAAAAGCTTCTTAACCGGATTTTTTTTTCAAGATCAACATTTAAATATCAACAGCTCTGGAAAAAAATCAGTGGAAAACTCATACCTTTGAATGCAGCATTTTGATTCATTTCACGGAATTTGAAATTATCCACGTTGACAGGCTAGTTAATTATCATTAGAAAAGTATACCAGTCTAACTGAAAATGGAATCTTCTGTGACCAAGACTGAATTTATTTTTGTCACTCCCATCGAGGTCCACGTTTTAAAAGCAGACCTTCGCAATCAAATTGAGTCATCGCCATTTAACATCGCTTTTCGCCATCGTTCTTTCAAATCGCTAATTACACTTGCGATCAGCATAGTGTGTTATTACGAACCGTCTTTTTTTCTAACCTAACTCACAATTAAAAGTGTTCATTAAAAGTGTTCACTTATTTGGAAATTTCACTGTAGCATTGGAAATTGCATAGCATCTTTTCTCTGCTTTATTTGTTGTGGCTAGTGATGGTGTCTATTATTTTTCGCGTCTGATTGGTTAGTATGTGAGAATCTTAATATCTTGGTCGCAGGTTCGAATCTCAACGATAGTCGAATTTTTGCTAATTCGAGGCTTATTTCTAATTTTAATCATTGCACTTTATAGAGCACTTTATATACTTTTTTGTCGTGTTCTCGCGAGTGTTTGCGAAGCGAAGCTTGGCCTCTGTGTCTATGTTGTTCCGCTCATTCGCTTAATAGCTTCATTATAGAAGTTTCCTCACAATGGAAAAAGAACAGCGCAA
This sequence comes from Symsagittifera roscoffensis, assembly GCF_963678635.1. Taxonomy (NCBI): domain Eukaryota; kingdom Metazoa; phylum Xenacoelomorpha; order Acoela; family Convolutidae; genus Symsagittifera; species Symsagittifera roscoffensis. Next base: position 60,716,894 of record NC_087065.1, on the reverse strand, counting down.
TTTATATGCCTGGGGTTTTTTTTGTTCAAACCACTTTGAGCGATCGAAGTAGTTTTAAAAATTTGAAGATACATAAAAATTTGTATGTTCAATTAAATATATCGATGCCTTGAACTAAAATAAAAAATAAATTACCTGCGATCTTTTTTTGGGAAATTTCTGAGGATTCGCAAAATTCAAACCGATTTTCCGCTTTTGTTATTGCTTCGGAAAATTTGCGATCGATTTTGCTTTTACTCCTTGATCGGTATCTTTTCTTGCCGCTTGAAGCCGCCTAATACTTTGTTTGCAATCGAAATCCGTGTTTTGTTTCAGTTTTTGCGTTCTTAAAGTGGCACTAACTGGCATATAAGCCGACAAAATTATTCGACCGTCGGAAAAAATTGTCCTCTTGCTGCAAGGTTGCTATCGGCGCAATCAATATTTGCAGTCCAGAACGACTAATTTTGATTTTCGATTCTTTGAAATCATTCTAAGAACTTTCGAACTCTGCATCCCGACCCGATCTTAAGCTGTCAGACCTACTAAGGCTGACTTTGGTACTTTTGTGATGAACGAGTCCCTAAAAATAACCAGGTCGCGTAAAGAAAATACGTCTACACTTCGCAGATTCAGAAATGCTCCAGTATTTTTCTAACAAATTTTGTATTTCCTCAGCGAACCAATCGTGAAAGCCTCCCCCCCCCCCCCCCTGACCATCTGAAAGTAAATTTTTCAGCTATTTTGAACTTTGAGTATTAATAATTTATTCCAATTGATGGTTTTGAAATAATAAAATATGTTGAAACAAATCATTTGTTTCATAAAAACAGTGTAATAATGACAATTTCATGTTTCTCAAGATATTTTTAAATGCTTAGATTTACGATTTAGATCTCAAAATATTACATGCTAAATCAAAGAGTAATTGCCTACGCAGGACCTGTCTATCATTTTAATGCGACATGTAGTCATTTTACCTACTGTAGTCATCAAGTTCTTGAATGAGTTTATTTCGCAATGTTTTCGTTGTTCTTATGGCAATTTTCGGTGGCTCATGTTTTTTTATTGTGAAATAATTTAGGGTGGATAGAAATTAGAACGTAGAGTTGGATTACTCTACGTGATTTCAACTTCATCAAAAAACTTTAGACCGGTATTAAGTGTGATATTGTATCAAGCTGTGTTTCTTGATTCAGGCTCTAAAATTTTTGTCAAGAAAAATTGGTCTGAATTTTATCGTTCTTCAGACTTAAAATCAGACTGAATGTTTAGACTGAAATTGAAAAATCAAGTAGCCTTAGCTCCCAATTGAAGCCTGATTTTTTTCGATCCTTATATTATTTAAGCTATTATTGTTCCGTTTTCTAAAGAAAGAAGACGACATTTTTATGCTTGGGGGGTAATTTTTTTTCAGTCAGATATCGACTTCATAACGATTTTTTTAAACCATCTAAAGATATTGTTTTTTTGAGCTCATTAAAAAACCTGTGATCCATTCCTTATAAACTTATGATGGTTTGAAATTCGCTTATTTGGTGGCCACTATGGGATTCTGAAAGCGGAAATTTTGCCTTTTTATAATATGTGTAAGTGGAAAATAAAACATTCCAAATTGAATTGCGGTCAGAAATTTGGTCTTATTGCTACGATACGAGACGTTCAGTACATGTTTTTGTGTTTAACATAGTGTGTTGGGGAAAACGAAAAAACAAATAGGAAAAAAATCATTCCTTTATTGTTCGTATTGTTTTTTCAATTGTTTCATCTTTTTTAAGCAAAAACTTCAATCTTATTTTAAAGGGTAGTCGATATATTAGGAGGTTTCATGCATGAAGTTTTTCCTTAATTCCATCACTCGTAAAAAGAGCAATAACAACAATTTTAAGAAAAGAGTTTTCCAACTTTTTCTCTTCTTTTGAAATTCTTTGCATAAAGCGCTGTGGTTTGATAATTCTATACTAATTGTGCAGCAACTGGCTATCACTAAATATTTTTGTTTTCTACTTGGATTTGTTTTTATCTATTTTTGTATCGGAATTTTTGTGAAGCTAAGCTTCGCCTCTGTATTAAAATTGCGTCTAAGCAATTCAAGGCTTTTTTTAACGTAGATATTGACAACTGCAAAAGTAAGACATGCACGGATGTGGTTTTTTTAAAAGTATTTCGGAATATTGCGTGTTTCGTTTTTGTTTTTTTTATTTGGCAGTTTCTCGTTAATGAGGTTCTCAATCCTTTTAGTTTCGATTTTCAGTATGCTTGAACATCCTCAGAAAATAATGAGGACTGTTTTTTTTTTCAATTTTTAACGATATATCGTGTCGCATGTAAAATAACCTTTTTGAATATAGAAAAATGACTCACATGGCTTCTAATTTTTGGCATATAGCTTTTTAATGAAGACTTGAAGGTGGCTGGCTTAGATTAAACAAAATTAGGCTTACGCGCTATTCACTTAGCAAGGTTTGGAAGTTTTCTGAAAATTTCGTAACGTTCAAAAATGTTTTCGAAACACTTTCGGTTATCAATTATTTTTCAGCCAATCAGAAACGAGTTATTTGCACAAACTAAAACGCGAGTGTTTCGGGAAATAATCAAAATTTTCGTTCAGCCGAAATAAATTTGTTTCTGCTTATCGGTAATTTTACATTTTTATAGATGACTTTTTCTTCAACATGGCAAATTGATGATTTAATTTGTGAGTTAATATTATTCTAAATAGCCAAGTTCGAATTAGAGTTTTGGGGTAGAGATCTTTGACATGGGCCTGCTTTCGTTTAGTTACCTTTTACAGAGCATTGTATAAGGTTGCGAATTTAGACTGAAATTTAGGCTCCATTTTATTTGCTTATGTATCCTGATTTTGAAAATTCAGAATTGTGATTCAGTTGACGTATTCTGGGCACTTGCTGGAGATTTGTGCATGTAATTACTCAATATATAATTTGTTATAGCACTGGTTTTTGGTTGAAGTTTTTTTTGGATCAAGTTAACTTCCTCTCCCCTGAATAGACCAAGTTAAGATCTTTCTCCGAAACATTTAATTTGGAATAAAATGGCTCAAAGTTGCGTTTAGAAAGCTTGATTTTGATTGGCTAAAAAATCCAGCTTAGAACCAAGTTAACATTCTCCTCACTAAATTAATTTGGTGGGATGTTATCCTAGTCGGATTTTTCTAATTGTGTGCCCAGATCACTGGTATCCTAGTCTTGGTAGAAAAAGGACCGTCAATCATTTTTTTAACATCCAACTTTTTCAGGAGAAAAAGGACCGTCAATAATTTTTTTCGATCATTCAATTTTTCAGAAAAAAACTGTTGGCTCAAATGTTTCTAATATTTATGGGAATAATCATTGGAGGTGTGAAATGGTTTCGTGGCGAAAAGATAAGGCCGCTTACAATAATCAATTTATCATGGTCATGCTCCCATTAATTTCCCTTTAAATAGGTATTTTGGACCAAGCGAATAGTCAATTAGGGATGGCCGTGATATTCTACTATGAGTTTAACAACCCTTCATGCATGAAATTCATTCTCAAGCTTCGTTCCAATGACTTTCAAAAAATGCGGGATACTTTCTGGCCGTGATCGATCATGGTACCAATATGACGACCTATTCTGCATCTAGCTAGAATTTTTTTGACTTAGACAGGCCCGAGAACTAAATCCAAAAAGCCGAGCTGCAATGCTAGATGACAAAGGGTTGATTTCATGTCGAGTTTTATTATAATCAGCTCTGTGAGCTCATACTGTTTTGTTTAAACCGGGCTTTTCCCTTTATTTTGTAAAACCTGTACCAATTTGTGTCGCTTATTCAGCATTCAGTGCATATTTGGATTGGTGTATCGTGGATAAATAGAAAAATGATGAAGGTTGAAGGTATATGCGTACCGAATAGCTCCTTTACATTTCCCTTGATTTGCATTGTAATTAGGAAATACTGTTCATATAATAGCGAGTCGAGTCGTAAAATCACGAGAAGCTACATTAGGCATTTGAACATCGGATGGTATTGTAATTTAGTCTCGTTATTTAGTTCTTAAGTTCTTCAGTTCTTTCCGAGACGGAGTGTTCGTTCGGTTTTTTGTCTCGGCTTCAATCTTTGACATTTATGTGTTGTTTAGAGGACGCGGAATCTATATTCAGAATATGGTTCGTTCCGAAGTGCACTGAAATGTTTGAACAAAATCATTTACCATGGAATGACGTACGCTTATATTTAACTGTTCAGTGGCATTTAAATCTCTTCATTTAAGTAAAATGGCAGAGGTCACTTTATTGCTTTTATTTAGCCCACGGTATTGCTCTCTTAATGATCAATTCGACGAGGCGATTGTTTTGACTAAAATGCGCAGTCTAGATTTTGCAGGGGATGATATTTTCAGAGAGTGGAATTTTCAGGAGGTCAAAAATTGGGTTTTCCTTTGATATTTTTGTTCAGATTTTTTCTAACAAGAATGCAAATTTGATGTGCTTTTTCCGCGTTTTAAAAACTCAAAACAGGGTTATATTTGTATTCAAAAACAGTTTGAAAAATTATCTCATGGGGAAAATTTCTAGCCATTCTTCAGATTCACCTACTCAAATTAACTGAAATGAAAACCGGGGTATCGAATAAAAATTTTATTAAAATTTTCTGAGCGCAGAGTTGATCTAATTCGAATGATTATTGAATAAAAGCTTGATAAAAAGAATGGGAATACAAAATAATTGGAAGTTGAAAGTTTTTGTTTTCAAATTGATGAACTTAATATAAACTAGGGGTGGGTCTTTTTTTTGCGAAAAATGAAGTGCGGTTTTTCAAAAAATCTCAAGAAATTTTGTTTAGTTATTTTGTGTAGGTCGAGCAAATTGATTTTCTGAGCTCTCATAAAATATCAACAAGACTGCTGGCATATCAGGGCGAAGCCCTGAATGTTCCGACTGCCCCTTAACTGGCCTCGAATAGTTTTTGTTCAACTATAATAAACGTACTGCCAATATCAAATGCAAAAGTATTATTCGAGCTGTGATGCCATCCACTTTTTACTCTAGTGCAAGCATACTCGCTTGGCAATCCGGTTCGATACCCATACGCACGATGTCCAATTTTGTAAAATCGGTCAAAACAAAAAACACCCCAGTTATTTTTCTTTTTCAAATATCAAAAAGTTTTATTTTCTCTCAAGAATATACCCAACTTTCACTTTTCAGAATTTATTGCTGAAATTGATGTTATTGAGCGTTTTGGATTTTTTTTTTGCCGAAAAGCTTTGATAAGTTGCAGGGTCGTTAAATAAAAAAGTAGGTCTCATATTGACAAATTTTGGAAGCGAGTGACGTCGAAATTTTTATGAGGAAGATTCTAACGATCAAGACTATAGCAGCAAACACTGATTTATTATTATCACACTGCTCGTAACGCATATATGCACAGTCAAGCTTAAATTGTTGTTCCAACTTTCGATGAAAACGGAATATTTATTCTTGGTGTAGTTTTTTTTATTCAGTCAATTTTCGCCGATCGAAATAATAGTTTTCAACAAAATTTTTTTATAGCCCATTGAAGATATCGACTTCCTGAGTTGAAATTTAGAAAGATATTTCACCTCAAATTCTTTTTTTTGTAAAAATCTGAGGGTTTGAAAATTGCCAAATTGGCCATGTTCTGGACTAAATTATGCGCGTTTCGAAGAATTTTTTCATATTGCTGAGAGCGTAACGCGAATTATCAAAATGGCGCACAACAAAATCGTTCCAAATTTAATTGAGGCTAGCTAGTCGGTCGTATTAATTTCGTACGACTCAGAGTGTCCAAAATTTATTGTTTTTCAATATTTTCTTTTCCCAAAAACTAATCGATATGAATTAAGGGACAGTCGGAACATTCAAGGCTTTGCCCTGATAAACGAGCCGTCTTGTTAATGATAATTCTAGTCGTTTGAGTTGCGCGTTTTTTTTATACACCTGCGAGAACAAGTGTCTTGTTATCGGGGGAACTAGACGTTTTTCACATAAAAATCTTTTCTTTTTAAATCGGTAACAATTCAACTTGTTTTAAATTTGAACCTTTCAGGCGTCTTCCTAATTGGTCTTGAGGTAATTTGGTTGCTTTTGCACCTTAATGTCTTGTATATTTCCAACGCATGGAGTTGTTTGATTACAAGAGATATTACTAAAATTGACAGTCTTCCTGATAATCCGTCAATTTACCAATTCGAATTGTGAATAAACTGTTTTGTTATTTTTTCTTTAATTGTAATGGTTTTGGCTTTTGTTTAATAGACTTAGTCAATTTATTTCATGCAGTTTGACGACAAAATTACTTTTTAAAGGACTTAATCGGACGGTTGGGCGGTTGTGCTGTAAAGTTTTTCCGAGTTAAACTTAATTGCTCAATTTTTTTTTGTGATATTTGTGGACATTTTGTGATATTGTGGACATTTTTCCGTTTCGGCTCAGTGAGTGCCTACATAAGTTTTGTCGACTTAGTGGTTGCTCAGTAATTGATTTCGAAAGCTTATTGAATGCTGGCTGTTTTGTCTTGACTGTTTTTCTGAAATTGAGTTTTAAAAGGAAGTTCTTTTTCAACAATGGTTTCCACCTCATTTTCTATTCGCTATCTTGTAATGCTAGACTGTGATTATTGTGTAAAAAAAGGATAAACAAAACTGATTTTTCCATAAACTAACATGCCGGTCGTCGCAACTGCCAGACCCTTAATCCTGCTCTTAAAGAACAAAAATGAAATCAGAAAACCGAAAACAAGTTAATGTTTACCATGAGTTTAACATGAAATAGGGTTTCATCATTAGTTAATTTCACCACTAGATATGTCAGATCAGTCCAGTTTTTTCGACTAAAAAATATTCTGCGGCTTAAGATTTTTCAAGAAATGTATTTTTCTAAGCTTTTTTTGTTTGGATCAAAACTTGCTAGATAAAGAAATTGTCTGATCCAAGCCGAAATGAGTTTTTTAATTTAAATTTAAAAATTGTGACAGACATCGACAGAGTAGAATCAAATCGGTGATGCTTGAATTGCTATTTAAATATGTTCGGACATCTCCTAAAAACAACTGGCGTGATCGGCGCTAAGCACCGTCGCTCGCGAAGAGCAGCCAATGAGAGAACGCTCCAAAATGTCGTATGATCCCAGATATCACTTAATATAATTTGCGACTTGCTCTCAGTTCTTGCAGTGCCGAAACTAACATAGAGGCAATGAACTTATAAAAAGACAGTAACAGATGAATTGCAAGAAAGCGACGACCCTATGTTTTTATTTTTTTCCAACCCACTATGGTTTCATGATTTTTTCATAGCCAATTTTGACTACTACAATTTTAAAAAAATAAGTATTGGACCAAAAAAGGAATATTGAAAGTTGAAAACAAATTTCGTTTTTTTTTCGGTTTTTATCTTTCCCAAAGCAGTGTGGTCGGAATATTCTGTGCTACTTCGATAGCAACCGGCTATGCAAGTAGTAGATCCTTGTTAGTAGATGACGTTGGTCTATTTTGAATTTTTTTACGTGAAGTTAAGTTATAAACATGAATTTTCTTCTGGCTCTGCTGACGCTGAAAGCCGGAAACATTAGATCGATATTATCTTACTTATTGTTGTCATGCTATTACGACGCTTTTTTCCATGGCTAATTTTTTTTCTTTTCACCAATTTGCGGTTTTTGTATCTGTGTTTTTCTTTTCACCAATTTGCAGTTTTTGTATCGGTGTATATAAAATGTAACGTGTGTGCGCAATGACTCTAGCCATGCTATATTTGGTTTGATAAGTACTACATTTCATTTTTTTCCATGTAGACGTCATCTTTTCTATTATTTTCGGGTGTTAAGTCGTAGTCGTTTCGAACTAATATCTCAAGTCGTGCTAGCAAAACGAACAAATCTCATGCTTGGCCACGCCGTCGGCTAACATTTTGATCTCTATTCTGAAAATTTTGCTCAAATTGGACTGCTTGTACAAAGTAATACCACTGCGCCTGATAATTTATACCATCAACTTCTCTTCAGTAAAAGCACGCGAGATTATATTATAGCTCTACTCGTGGACCACATTTAACATGTACCATTTATTTCCTGTAGATTGTAAGTGAATTCTTTAGCTGTCGTATTATACCATCGCCTTTAACTTAACCACTTTAGGCGAGTTTCACCATTGAAATAAAACATTCATACGGTGCAGTTGCTGTTATTCTGACTTTCTCAAGCAAACCATTGCGTAATAATTACAGCGGCCCTTCTGAACTTAATTTGTTGTTTGCCCAAAATTCAACTGACCGCTGCTCCTTAAATTGCTCAACCTTCAAAGTAAAATCATAGTTAAAATCGAAGTTTCATCAAACAGTCGATCGCAATCTCACAAAGTCGCTGTCAAAATCTGAAATTTCTTCATGTTGTTCAACTGACCTCTGATTTCTTGTAACTATTAATTCACAGTTTTACGTCTTTTCCAAGCAAAGATCGCGTTCTTTTCACGTCTTGAGCTTTGTGATTCTCAAATATTGAAGCAAAAATGAGCTCAAGTTAATTAATTTCCCGCCGCCGCTTAGATTTATCCGGCTGAATTATTTTCACAAGAACCGCCAATTAACTTTCAAGTTCAACTCACCTTCCTGGAATCGATTCGAGACCAAGAATCCGCATAAACGCTATCATAGCTATCCGGGATTTCCTGTAGAACTGGGTCTGAATCGATATTTTTCTTGCTTTGAAAATATTTGCCAATACTCATATTTTGTCCAAGATTTTGTGAAAGCTCGAATTGAAGTCATTATTTGTATGTTCAATTTTATCGACTTTCAATTAACTAGAATTGTTACAACAAAGTTTATCATAACTAATGATTCCACAGTTTGGCAATTTACTTAAAACCAAATCACCCATCAAACTTCTTCTGAGTTACTGTTATTACTACTATCACTGTTTTAATGTCGGAGAACATTGCCATGTCATGCGTTGAAATGTCCCCCAACCAACACCGTCTCAATTCGTTACCCAAAACTCCTAATTTCAATGTCGATTCATCCAATATTATAGCATCGCAATCGAACAACATTGATGTCACCTCCCGAAAAGCCCCTCAAAGCAGTCCGAAGTCACTCTTCTTCCCCCTCACCGTGCCCAAGCCTCCGAAAAGAAGGCCAAGCGAAGGGGGTTTCAATTTGAGTAAAGGATCAGTTACATCACCCTTACGTTTCAAGAAACAACCAGCAACGAATGGAAGTCACGTGATAATGGGATCTACTGGAAATAGTAGCCCAGTAAGCTTGAAGGCGCCCTCGGTGGCCAACCACATTCCCTCGGACCCGAATCAGATCTGTCGGGTTTGCGACGGCCGTGCCTCTGGTCTGCATTTTGGCGAGTACACGTGTGAGTCATGCAAACTGTTCTTCCTTCGGCAGACGAAGCAGGACAATCAGAGGTCGGTTTGTCCTCTGTCGTGGAATTGCGATATCAGTCATCACGTTAGTACAGCATTACTTTTTGTTATACTCCATTCGGCAAAATTGAGCTCAGTCTTAATTTTAATTCATAACACGTCTGTGAAGTAGAAAACAAGTACATAATCAGCTCTACTGCATTTAACAGTATCATTTTTGAAACCCCCTGTTTCTCTTTTTTTAAATCATTTTAAACGAAATTTGGCTCAGAAAAAAAGTTGCTATCAATTTTGAGCTTCTACTTGAAAATTATTGACTCTTTGAAACTTGTTCTATGCTAACTCGATAATTTTTCCTCAAATTGAATAATTGAATTTCCTTTGAGGCAAATCGTGATGTGAAATTTCTGTTGAGAAATCTAATTTTAGTAATTTCAACTTTTTTTTTTTTTAAATTTCGTGGCTTTCGTCTTTTTTTTGTCAACTTAGTTTGTCATCCCATGTTTGCGATGTATCACAAGTGATTCGAAGCTCCGCCTGGCCTCTGCATGAATTATTTCAACTGTCTACTAGTTATTTTATTGTTCAGACTTTCGAAGAAATATATATGCTCGGAATGGTTTTTTATTCAGACCAATTTAAAAAGCTCTTTGCTTCCTCGGGGAATCGATCTCTTAATCTGCATGGGCCCAACTGAGTATGACTAATTTGTTCGCTTTATACTTTACAAGTAGTGAGTTATCCCGCACTAAGAAATCGTTCCAAATTGAATTGAGGCAGCTTATTGCTCCCGACTGTCGAAGAAAGTGACGGAATATTTGTGCTCGGCGTGGTTTTTTCGAGACAATTTTTGACTTTTTAACTAGCAATTTTTGACGGAATTTTTAATTTTAATTCGTAAGTTTATGGTGTCTTGAGCTCAATTTTAAAAAGATGCTTCACCTTTGATTATTTTCCGTAAAAATTGGGGGTTTAAAGATAACCACTTCGGCCAAATTGAGACAAAAAACGCGCAATAGTTTTCGTGCTAATAACTCGTAGGCGGAGATTTAATCCCTAAGAAATTGTTCCAAACTGGATTGAGGCATGCTCCTTGGTCTGTTCAATATTTGCTATATGCAAATATGTCACTTTGTACTTTACGTAGCGTTTGGTGGGATGATTTTCAAAAAAGATCCAAAAATTTTTTAAAATATTTTTTAGTTTTTTTTTAAATTTCAATAGCTATTTTTATTTTACTTTTTTCCAAAGAATTTAAAACGCAATCGGAACATTAAGGACTTCGCACTGATACGAGCACTTTTGTTAATTTTCTGGGCTGGGCGACATTGAAAACGCATTATCAATAATTTTGCTAATTCTTTTGTTGAAATTAATTGGTTGCAGAAACTGTAAAAGCTAAACAACCCACGCTTTTGAAGTAAAGCTGATCACATTCAGCTACTAATTTACGTTTGATCATATTTTAAACTGTAAGCTTGAAAGAAAATTATACCTAAAATTAGCCTAGACCCAGTTTTGATCTTAAGAGAGAAGGTATGTTGGCTCTTTTTCCTTTTCCCCTACCTGCAAAATTTTCCAAGCAATTTTTTTTTCACATTGTTCGATTGTTATGAACTTACATACGGACTAATTGGGCCATGACAGACATATTTGGTCTGCATAATTAACCTTGTAAAAGCGCTCGCTACACTATAAAACTGATGCTCGTGTGAGGTTGGGGAAAAGGAAAAAGAGCCGGTGTGTTTATGGCGTATATTTCACCTTTGTATAGTTCTTTGACCTTAAAAAGCGAGTTTGGCTCTGTTCCACTCCCCTCATTGGTGAAATTTTCCCTCATCCACTCCCCTCATTTACTTTTATTGTTGTTTTACGTGTTATTATGGCGTGTTATTATTTACATGCTGTTTTATTAAACGCTTAATGATAAGTTGTAAGGTTTGAAGAACAATTCTGTTCCGAAGTGTTGGTGTGTTCATCTATAGCTTTTAAAGCGTTTAACAAATTTATATATCACAGAGCAGGCAAATGGAGTTTGCAAATTGTCAAAAAAGTTCAACTTAAACCATTTTTGTCTCATCGAAAGTTGGCTGTTACGTTTTCAATGTCGACCAATATATAAGCAAGTGAAATATATTTTTGCTGGTCTGTCTAACTAGCTCTAAGTTGAACCAATGTTTTACGTTTGTAATTAATTTAGGTGAAATCAAAATGCAGAGCGTGCAGGTTCAAAAAATGCTGTGAAGTGGGAATGTCAAAAGACAGAGTAGTGTACGGACGAAATGCAAGAGCCAAACCCTCAACGACCGCAATTAATAACACGCTGCACACTCTTGCATCCCGAAAAATACCCACGGAGCTGTCTGCTGTCGGCGCAATAAGCGACCCCTGTAGGAGGGTTGTTACTTCTCTGAGTCACCAATTGACGTCAGGCATGAACACCACAGCGGTGCTGGAGGGATCTCGTCCTCATGACAGCATGGACGATTTCATTAGTAAATATACAATAACTAAAAACAACGTTTCTACTTTTTATGGTGATGTCCTTTCACGGCTTTTCTCATCAGGTATTAGTGTGATAATACTATAATTGAGTCATAATGAGATGGTAAAGGTAGCCACTGGGCAAGTAGAACAGTGTAATGAGTGGAATGAAACTGCTGGGTTCGATTGTTTCATTTTTGACTCGTTTGTTTGTTCTAAACATCCAATTAGGGCCAATGAGGGCCTACTCGCACAACGGTCACCCTTTTGATCCGACTACTTCTCGAAAAGACTGGAAGGAACAGTGGCTTAGGGTGCGTTTTTTGTCCGAATTTATACAACTCAACGCAGGAGATCAATTGTGAAATTCTTTCGAAGCCCTATTAATCGTTATTAAGTAAAAGGACAAAGTGATTTTGATTATATATTTTTAAGCTTGCGATTAGCCAGCGTTATCAAATCGGAATATAGACTTTTTTCGAGTTAAACAAAATCAGTTGAATCAGTTGGCATGTCTGTCCTGATGGAATTCCCGGAAACTGATTTTTTGGACGTTTCATTTGATTTTTTTTTGTTGCTTTCAAAACAACTCTTATTTTTTTCTTTTTTTGTTGATTGTTTTCGTTTTTTTTTTTCATTTTTGTTTTCTTTGGCTCCAATGGTTTCGGCTGATGATATATGTTAATATATGATACTCACTCACTATCATTGTCATGGTAGGGGATCGATTACATGATCTGACGATCTCAAAGTGAAGGCCTTACCACTATGCTACGTGCCTCCTTTTATACTTTACTAACTGTCTGTTGGCCATTTTATATGTTGAACTCTGGCCCTTTTCCACTTACTAACCCCTATATTTCGAAAATTCTTGGCTAAATGCGAGATGTTACGAAGCAAAGTAGGAAGAACAAATCTGTTCACAATAGTTAATTGTTTACCTTTGCTTTGCACAATGACAGATTTAAAATATTTTTTCAAAATAGAGTTTCAAATGTGGGTGAAAAGTGGAAAAGAGCCGAACATATTGTCCTTTTTATAGCAGCAACAAGCTCTTTTCCAGTTTCGATTTCCCTTCGTATTTTATTAACAAACTTGCTTAAGTCTTTTTATTCGGTAATTTTTATGTATGAAAAGTTGTAAACATTTGTTCACATGTTCACGCTTACACGTTTTTATGCAAATTTTATATAAGCTTTCTCAAATCAAGTTTCAGGAAAAATCAAAAGCGTGGGGACTGAAAAAGAGCCCATAAACAGTTGAATTTTTGCTGCAGGAAAATTTCATTGCAAGCAGGTTAGGTTAAATGGCTGCAGGTTTGAAAAATGAAAAATTCAAAATATATTAATGATTTTTGATCTGATTTTTTGCAAGCAAAAATCTAGCCGGAACATTATGTGTGATACTTGGACCAGCCATTCTCGTTTTGTTAATGAATGAATAAAAAATAAGAGTTAGGCTAATTTTACTTACTCCAATTTCAACTCGACAAAATTCAATTTATTTCCTTTCATTAAAAATTAGTACATGGGATCATCTTTGTCGTTGCGACTTCCTGTATACTCAATTACCTGTCCCCGGGAAAAAATTCTACTTTTCTATATTTTTTTCAAGCAAAACGGTAGTCATTCTATTTTACGTTCATTTAGACTTTGGTCGTTTTGTCTTTCTTAAATTTTTTTATTAGCCGTGTTATTTTTGGTAATATGAATTATAAATTGGCTTTTCCTGTAGCATACAATTTGATAATATTTTTTAGGATGCAATAACGGTTTATTGAGAAAAGAAGTTAAGGTGGAAGTAAGAAAATATGGGATGCTCGGGCACGTTTAAGAGGCCAACACTGGTGCACTTTTTCCCAATTTTGTTCTTGTTACAGTTGGTGATCCAGTTTTGGTCTTTAATTTGTATTAATTCTCCCAGTATGAGCTTCTGAGATCAAATTTCAAGGCAAGTTACCGTGAATGCTAAATGCCACCCACTCCACCTACGCAAAATAGTTTCCTTCCTATCCATATAACTTTGCTGTGATTGGCTGGCTATTTTGGTTAAAAAGCAACACCCATTATTTTCCTCCTCTTTGACATTAAACCGGCTGCAGGAAGAATTTTAAGAATTTCACTTGAACAATTTCTCAATACAATCATGCTACCAGGTGAGATTTTGATAGTTTTTGAGCTTGAAGGATAACGTTTGCAAAAAGCGACGTTCTTCATTGGAAGGGCTCCGGTAAAACCTGCTTTTAAGAGGTCCATCTCGCAAAACGTGTTTGATATTGAGTTTGAACGTATATTTTGTTTGATGCCTTGCGCGGGAAAGTTTTGCCTCTCATGTCAGGACAAAAAACCTCTCATGTTCCAACAAAAAAACTGATATTGTAACCAGAAGTTTAGCAATCTTTGTATGGAGACCATGCATTTTGGCTTGTGTTGTTAGTTCACAATCACAAGCCAAATTAAATTAAAACTTGATAAAATCAAAAAAAAATAAGAAATTATTTAGCTACAATAAAATAACAAGTAAAAAATTTCGTTAATAGCCTGTTCCAGTTTGGCAGTTGATTCAAAAAGTTTTGCTGGTGAATTCATCGGTGAGTTGAAGTTTTTTTGAATTTATGGGGTAGGGCGACACTTAGTAACAGGCGAAAATTCGTAACAGGTGACAATTCGTAACAAGAGACTGGCAAGTAGAAAACGCTTGCTCGGCTGCGCTTACGTGCGGCACGAAACGAATACTGCGCTTGAGTCATTGTTCCTTGCTTAATCTGCTGATACGAATTGTCGCCTCACGGGTTATGAGATCATTTAACTTGATTTTAAAGTACGTGAAAATTTTTTGACTTTTAGAGCTCTGGTGAGGAGAGCCGTCTGAAGGTTTAATTTACTATTTAAAAGTTTTAATATACAAGATTTCATCGAAACAGACTTTACCAAAGACGAAAAATGTTTAAGTATTGTGCGAACTTTGAAGTCGCACAAGCAGAATGAAACGGAGCAGAAAATGTCTGGCAAGCTATCACTGAGCGAGTTTACTTTATTTACGTCCCAATATTCGTAAAATATCTACGCGGTGTTGCCCAAATACCTTATATTGATAGATGAGGATGCCCTTGAATGAGTTTTTAAGAGTCGATGAACATAGGGAAGACTCTTATATAGGTCGCGATGATTTTTTTTTTGTTTTTTTTCGTACATATTGGTGCATTTATGAATTCACATAGGTATATATGCTATTTTTGAGTTCAATTGAAATTCATCTTCTGAAAATGACGTCAATGGCACTCTCCACATACGAACGTGAAAATGGTGCAAAAAAAACGTGAGCGATTTCTAGTTTCAAAAGTGGAATTTAATTTTTAGATTTCCAGCGGAATAAAAACTTCAGCTATTGTTCCAGCTTTCTCTAATTGGGTTAATGTTATCAAAAAAGCACCGATCAAAAATTGTTCTAGAATTTCAGAGAGCTTAAAGGGCATCTATCTTTTTCTTTGAAATTTGAAAGTTGAGATTTTTTCATGAAAGTCAGTGTTTTTTTATGTTTACTTGCGTTCATTACTCTTTTTTAATTACTCTTTTGCGATTGGCTATGTTTTTTTAAATCGCTTAAAGTTTTTTTTCTGCCCGAACGATATTGGACTTCATCGGCTTAGTGTCCTCATTTTGAGATGTTTCCATGGAAACCTAATTTCTATGCGCCTGCAGAGACTAGTCAGCGTTTTGGCCTATTTCTTTATTCTGTATTTTCAAAGTTAAGTTCTGTTTAATTTGTCGAAGTGTACTGAAAAAATAGGTAAATATTAAATGCTGACAAGAGCAGTTTAAAAATGCTTCCTAAAATTGCCTGCTAAAACTCCTCTTAAATTTAACGAGACTATCCCCTGAAATGGTGCGTTGTCAGAAACTCAAAATGACGTAAATGAGACTTTGAAAATACTTATGACAAGATTTTCGTGCTTGTGGATCAATCAGGCTAACCGCGATAACATATTCTTTACTAATGTCTTTCTTCACTTTCTTATTTTTTTGCAGTTCGGGCTTTCTAAGTCTTTACGGATTGTCTTAAACTGCGCGAGTGACGAAGTAGTGTTCATTTAGCATCAAGTAAACATCATCATTCCAGATTATTTGCAATATTATATTATTTACGCACCCTATATATTTTTTTGCAAAATCAGTTTCTGTTCAATCATGTTTTGATAGTTCAATCAGCTTAAAATATCTGATTAATTCTAATCGTATTTTTGCTCAAGTAACTAAAAAAAATAACATTTAAACTGCATGTAACAAATCGTGCGTAAAATTTGAGTAGATACATGTAAACCAGCTGCAAATACAAGTCAATAAATGGTTGACAGAAGGTTTGTGTGGATTTTTGAAGTTATTTCGTTAGCCCTAAGCAGTTTCTCTCCGGAATCCAACTTCCTCGCTGACTTGTTGATTATCATGCGCCGCAGGATTTTTCTTTTGAGAAAATTGGTCCTTTAAAGCTGCTTCAGTCGATATGTCTGTGAGCTGAATTATGTGTTCTGATATGAATCAGACAGTTCATTTTGCGTTTTGAAACTGATCGCATATAGTACGACTTTGGTCGGTCTACGTGACGCCTATTAATGATCGACTTTTTGTTCTGAGCTTAATTTTTGGCTTTCAAATTATTCATTTTTATATTACTCTATCTAGTTAAATCAGTTTGAACTTAGGCGACTTCTGATTTCTTATTGAGATTTTTTATTTACGAGAACTTTAGTGAAAATTATTTATCTTCTCTGCATGCTTACATTTTTCTCAAGTACCTTTATTTTTCGATACTTTTATTTTTGATAGAACATCGATATAATGTTCTAACATATTATGTTTCATTTATGCAGCTAATTTGAGTTAACCTCGAAAATGAACGTCTGGTCAAATTTTTCTCACTATTTTGCACTTTCAAATAAAATTGATTTGAAAGTTTTTGGTTTTTTTAAATTGTGTTTTAAAGTGAAATTATTTCTTTCTTGAAATTAAAAAAAAACTCTTGAAACAGTGAATATTTGGTTTGGTGAATACGAATTAGACTGAAAGCGAATATAAATATATATAGGAATACTAATCAGACATAAACGGACATCTGAATTAGGAAGAACAGGTTATTTTTGAATTGTATTTCCTTAAAAGTAGAAATGTATCAACGATCAAGTTTCCATTTCCTCTCAGAACTTATAACGTAATCTAAAAAGAAGACGAAAACTTGTGATTACTAAATTGGTTACGCTACTCGTCTCAAAATCAGTAAGTTTGTTTTGTATTTTTTAAAATATTCGTGATGAGCAAAATGAGTTTTCACTTTAGGTCGTGTAGTTTATCCAGGAAAAATCAAACTTTTTTATCGTTCGTTTTTTTCTGTGATTGGTTTATTTTTTAATAACTTCCTAAATTCACTTTTCGAATTCAGAATTCTTTTCGAATTTTTGATTTTGTTTAAAAGTAATGAACGTAGTGAGGACTCTTATATAGGTCTTGCTGGTTTTTTTTCTTTTTTTTTCAGGAAAATTTGTTCATGCTCAATATTGATTTTTTGCGGTTTGACTTGTGATTTCTTTTTAAGTTCAGTTTTTTTCTATTGTTGAAAGGAGGGCAAACTCCACTTTTGAACAGCAAAATTGTAAAGGTCATGAAAAACGTGATTGACTTCTAATTTTAAAAATAGAAATTAATTATCAGGTTTCCCAGCGAAATAAACGTTTTACCTATGATCCAGTTTTCTCAATTTGTGTTAATTTTAACAAAAAAGTGTCCATCATAAATTGTTCTACGAGTTAAATGAATTTAAAGACTTATTTTTTCTTCGGAACTCAAAAATTGAAGATTTTGAAAAAACAAGTCGGTTTTTTTTCGGTTTCCTTGCGTTCATAACTTTTTTCCAACTGTCAGTTGGATATGTTGATAAATTTGATTACAATCTTGGCTTTTCATATCAAATTTTTTTAAATATGCTAAAAAGCCATATTTCAACATTCTAAGAATCTGGGTTAATACTGGCTTTAATTAACTTACGGAATGTTTGCGTTTCAGTTTTTTCAGTATTTTTCTAAAAAAAAAATCTAACGTAAATTCAGCTCAACAGATTTCTACGCATCAGAGTCGATACCAGGGCTTGGGATTAATTGATTCGCTGGGGAACAATCAATGTTTTACAGAGAATTTATCAGTTGTCAGAGCTTGTTACAGCCAATCAATTAATTGAGAACCTGCTAAATTAATTGCCCAAAAAATAGTTTCAAATACTTGAATTCAAAAGTATTTTTAGCTGCTTTTCTAAGCTGTGGAAACGCTAAATTTTCCGTTACTTAATTCTCTTGTTTTACGCCGCATTTGCCTTAATATCAGTACACACAAATGAGAATTAGCACAACAACCTTTTCCCTAGCAAAGTAACCCATTTCTACTTTTTTTCCAAGAAAAGGGATGATTTTTTTGTATTTTTTTTTGTTTTTAGCTAATTAGGCTTTTTTGTGGTTTTCATGAAAAGCAAGAAATGTGAAAAACATCTGACTCCAATATTGTCTGTATAAAACTGTACAAATTGTGTTTATAATTCGTAGATGTTGTGTACCAAATTTTGCACTAAAAATAGTTTTTGGCTATTATTGAGTTTAAGACGCAATCGCTTTTGAATGATTTGATAGTCAATAAAAAACCATTAATTAGTGCTTTAAACTATAAAATTTGCTTACTATTTTGCAGAACCATATTTAACTTGATATAATCTAACATAATCCTAGCTTTGCCAATGCAGGTACTGCTTTGATTTAAAAGTTGGCCAACTGGCTTGAAGTCAGGTCGGGTGAAATCAAGTGGGTAGTATTTGGTGCAAAGAACGAAAAAGTGCAAAAAAAGATATAAATTATCTCTTTTTTTTCTTCAAAGATGGCTATTGAGTTGAACCCAGGGCAGTGATAAAATTTTGTTTGTCGTCTTATCGCTATTTTTTCTAATTGTTCACTTTTTAGTTTTTGTTATCGTTGTCTTTTCTCCGTTTTTTCGTGCGTCATCGGTTAAATTGAACCAATTTATAAAATATACGATAGAGTGCAATAAGTTAACGCCATTTTCTTGCTTATTTGAATAAAACTAGGTTAAAGTGACACTTTCTGATTGCTGCAGTTGGAGTTTAACCTACAATAAACTTATCTCTATTTGGAGTGGCAGTTATTCTATTTTGAGTCGAGATTTATAAACAGAACCAGTTGATGCTCGTGAGTTTTGTTTTGCTGAATTATCATTTTTCTTTAGTTTTCAAGATAACCAAGTTCGCGGTGCAAGTATGATACTTGACCGCGAGGTACTGGTCATATTTTTGAAGGGAACCAACTATCATACTTAAACTACGCTCGCTAATGTTAATTCTATACTAAGTTTGGATCTACTTAACAATCTTCCCACTTTGCTATCTACTGAAAAATATCCACCCCTAACTGGAATCAAAGCTTTTGTGGGTATATTCTTGAAAATGGTTTTGCAAAATGCAGGGCATACTCGTTGGTTTTTTGAGATTGAGTGAAAACGACGAAAAAAATAGCTTAGTTATTAATTAAGAAGAAAAAATCTGCTTAACAATTACCCTTTCAAGACAGGGGACTAATTGTTAAGTAGATTAACGTTAGTCGAATTTTTGACCAATCGGAATGCAGCAAAATTCAAAATATAAAAGGAACGCTCTAGGGCTTATTTACTGTTGTTATTCATACGGTTGGCAATTCTTAACTAGACACCGTAGGGTGGGGTTGTTAAGTAGATCCCGAAGACGGTAGCTAATTGAGTAGTTTTAACAGAGATGCATTAAAATTCAAACGTTCTGCTGCAATTAATTTTTCAGCGACTGCGCAAAACTCACCCATGCGAGTGCAATCAACAACGAAATCCCTGAGTCTCAAAAGAGACCATCAACATATGGGTGACTCACTGGGACCACCGAAACAGAATTTGAATCAAGGAGCCTCAAACGACATCTCGCCCGCACCCCACATTGCTGCTCCTGTTGCCAACAATTTCATATTCGATAGTGACGAGACAGACGATCCAGGTTAGAAACTTGTTTTATATTGATAATGAATGCTAAGATGATGAATTTTTGATCAACAAATGCTTCAAACTTATTCCTACTAATTACTATATTTTCAATTTTGGCAACATTTTTGCGCAAACTAAGCAATAGTCAAACTGATCTTCATTGCGACCACTGAAAGTGGGAAGAACTTTGTATTGAATGTGTTTCAATATTTTTCTTATTTTTTCACGCAAAATCAGGTGCAACAATTAATCGTCAAGATGGGGTCGAGTAAAAAATCGTTTTATAGCTGTTGCAGTCGTGATTCCAACCCTAATAATTAATTGAGAGTCATGAATATAGTGAATAATTTTATATAGGTTTTAGTGATTTTTTGTTTTTTTTTTTGCAGGAAAGTCTTAAAATTTATACGCTCAAATATGATTTTTCGCGGTTTGTTTTTTGGTTTCTTTTCTAGTTCATTTCATTTATTTTGTTGCAAGGAAGGAAAACTCCACTATCGAACAACGAAAGTGTAAAAGTCACGGAAAATGTGATTGACATCTAGTTTCGAAAGTGGATTTAAACTTAATGGAATAAAAAGTTTACCTAATGATCCAGTTATCTCAAATAGGGTTTTTTATCCAAAAGTTATCAATAATAAAATGATCTTGAAATTCAAAGAGCGTTGTTGCCATTTATTTTTTCTTTGAAATTCGAAATTTGAAGTTTTTCTAAAAGAAGTCAGCCATTTTTTCTATTTCCTTGTGTTCATTACTCTTTCCAATTGTCTGTTAGGTTTTTTATAGCATTCTGGATTTTTTGTAGCAAGGGTTTTTTATAGCATTCCGAAAAGGTTTTCTATAGCACTCCGAAAGATCCTTGTAAAATGTGCAGGCTTTTCTAGCATTCCGAAAGTTCCTTGTAAAAAAAGTGCAGGCATTTTTGTTCCAGTATTTTCAGCTTTTTTGCAGTTTTTAATTTTTTTTGACAAAAAATAACGATTTGTTTGAAAGTTTCAGTTGCTTTTAATCGTAGTCATTCATTTTGTATCGTGAGTTTTGTATCGTGAGTGGGTTGATAGTTTTAAGGCTCAGCTTCGCCTCTGTAGCAAAATATTGTCGACCATATTAGTTTCTTGGAGATGAAAGAGCTTCAAGGTCTAACTGTCCTTTGGCTGTGATCAAAGGAGTGAATATTAGCTCATATTCGCAGAATTTCTTTTTTTTTATCGCTTTAGAGCGCATTTTTTCCTTTGACAAATTCTTGTTCATCGAAATGAAAGGACGGGAAAATCTTCAATTCACAGAAGTGCTGTTTTTCTTAGAAAATTTTCCTGTATGTGATCAATTAGTTATGAGCTTCTAATGGAGCAAAACCTTGATTTAAAAAAAGGTTTTTTTTAATGGATGAGCAATTAAGTAAGAGTCTCATTTTAAAATCTAATATTCAAAGTGAAGAAAATTTGAGGTTTGAACGGCTGGCTGTTGTCAATATAGTAAACGTTTTTAACCGACAATAAATTCAGCTTCGTCTGCTGAAATATTTTCCTTGCTATATTATTGATAGTTTTATTTTTCCGTTCAGATCTGTTTGGAGCTCCTGGAAGTAAATCAAATCAATCGGCAGTCCCTTTAAAAATGGAGTCTGACTTTCCTGGTCAGAATCCTCCGCAGTTTTGCAAACTTGCCGCCGAACGGCAAAGCAACTCTTCTCAATCATCGCCTAACTACCATCAGAACCAGCTATCCCCAATTGAAACTTCGCAATCGCCAACAAACCGCAGTTCAAATCATGCACCAAACTGTATTTCACCTCAAGGTAGTTTTCAAAGTAACTCATCAAGCAACGGATGCACCGATGAGTTACAAGAGCAGTTTGGACCCCCCAGCAAAATTTTAAAATCGAACAGAGCAAAGCAGAGTGACGGAGACAGAGACAGTTCGGGTAGTGAAAGCAATGATCAAATCGAATGTTGGAGTGTGATAGCTCCGAGAAGCGAGTCATCGAGGTCAACGACCTCAGGAAGAATCATTGATCTCCACATAGACCACTATGGAGGAATGTCTTCCAGCCATCATCATATCAGCCAGAGCAGTTACATAAATAACCAACTATTAGTACAGCGTGCGGTAATGAGCTCGTTGGGCCAACACTTTTCGCCAGCTCAATCGCAAAATTTTCCATCCAACGGAACAGGAGCACCTTCAAATTTGGTGCACGGCAGTTTTATTATGAGGTCAAACTCGTCAGGAACTGAAAACAACTCGTGCATCTCGGGAAACTCCTCGGGTTCAGAATCGTCCGATGACCGAAGTATTGAGTTCACGGGGCCGGAGGGCTACATGCGGAACAACCTGATTAACCCTCGTCTACCTTTTTCCACTCACTCGGCCAGTCAAAATAACGTCTCGGAACTGTGGCTAGAACTGCCTAATCTGGAGTTCGTGTGCAAGTATTGCTTCTTATCGCCTTGCTACTGTTTCGGTGAACGCAAGTCTTAGAAAAACTCAAATGAAAACCGCTATTCATAACTTGATCAAATGCAAACACAAACTGAACCGGCCTTTGTACTTAAAGAGAAACAAAGGCGCTAAGTGGTGACAAACTTTTAAATATTTCGATGTTATTAAAGTGCAAAAATTTAAATTAAAAAAATTGCTGCTGACGATAAAATCTTTTCAGATGATTTTACAGATTATAATCTATTGAGTTAATATAATTTGATTCAGTATATAAATTGTAATATATTAGAGATCAATTATCCATGTTGATGTTATAGTTTATGATGTCAGTTTATGATTGTATTCCACCATTTTTCACTAAGGAGGAGGTGATGAATTCTATCACAAAGTTGCAAATAAGCGTTTTCTAAAGTGCGAGCGAAATTCGTCATAGTAGAATTTTTTTAAGGTAAATTGATCTGATTTTTTAAAGAGTTGATGAACGTAGGTTCAGACCTTTCTAGAGGTAGCGATTTTTTTTCCTTTTTTTTCAGGAAAAGTCTTAAAAATATGTTCAGGCTCAAATAACTTTTTCGCGGTTTGACTTTTGATTGCTTTGTAAGTTCAGTTCATTTGCTTTATTAAATGGAAGGCAAACTCCGCTATCGAACAGCGAAAGTGCAAAGGTCAAGAAAAACGTGATTGACTTCTAATTTCGAAAATGCAAGTTAATTATCAGAATTTCCAGCGAATTCAAAGTTCTACCTATTGATCCAGTTTTCTCGAATTGGATTAATTTTATCAGAAAAGTGTCAATCATAATGTGTTCAAGAAATTCAAAGAGTTTTAAGGCCATCTATTTTTGCTAGTTAAATTGAAAATTGAGATTATTTTTCGAAAGAACTAGTCACATTTTTTTGTTTGCTTGCGTTCATTGACTCGTTTCCAATTGTCTGTTGGCTAAGTTTTTTCGTTGAAAAAATTCAATGTAAATTTGTCGCATGTTCTCTTTTAAAAATGTAATGATATTCATCGGATAGAAATTTTCTTCAGGTTTGTATTTATTTTTTAGATTTCTAGGAATTGTAGTTTGGTTTATGAACGAGTTAAAGTTATCCCCAAAACTCTGCCCCAAAACAGTTTAGTTTTGAGGGGAGGAGGAGGGGATGATGTTGTTAATTTGTTTGAAATTTGGAGTTTTCAGCCAATCAGAATCGAGCATTTACTTGCAGTGCTCAACAAATTTAATGATACTTAAATGCTGGGCGGAAGATCTTATTGGTCTATCTCGGGGAGGGGGAAGGGGGGGGGGTGAACCCAACCAAATCAGCGTACCGTACAGACTTCTCATTTGACAGATAGAAAAATAAACCAAGTGATTTTGTTTTTCAACGTATTTTTTTCCAAGGAAAACACGAACTCCTTGCGCTGTTTTCGAGAACGTAAAAACTTTGAAGATTAATCTAATGAGTTATTTGGCCAGCGTTCATAGTTGGCTGGCCAAATAACGCCTCTAATTACTTTTTTGCAAGTTTTCATCCAACCAAGTCCTTTCAAAATAGTTTGATCGGCCTGCTTCAAATTTTTTAATCTCGTGTCATAGGTATTTGTAGAGAAAGCGGCAAAAAAACGTTCATTTTCTCGTGAAAACAAAAAAGTTGCGTTTTTTGGCCCAAACTGTAGTACAAAATCATTGAAAACTATAAAACTAAACAGGAATAAAATAGTAAAACATCTCATCTATCATGTTTCGAGAATCAGCAGAATTGACGGTTTGTGAAATTATGTGGCTTCTTTTTCAAAGCGGAACACATACAATGGGCTAGCATTAAGTTCTTGTGACAGTTTTGCTAATGTCTAGATTCATTGGTAGCTGGACGACCCTAAAGGTGGAAAATTTAGTTTTTGTTTGATAAAGCAAGATAAAGATGTACCCTTTCCATGGTAATTATTAAAACTTGTCTGAATAACTGTTGGCAATTTTGGATTCCGGTTTCTGATCCTATGGTTTGAGCTGTGTCTGCGGTTGATATCGAAGACTAGCATGAATAATTAACTGCGCATTCATTGCAAAAAATTTGAAATTCACAAAGTGGGGCTTTGGTACTTTGCATCTCATTGGTTTAGCATAAGCAATATTTCAATCAGAACTGTGCCGCTTATCATGCTCTCAGTATATTGAAAATAATTTTGTTACAATGATGAATGTATTTTTTATCATCAAAATAGCGTTCAATGCCCGACATAGTATTTGACTGGATCAGTGTTTGTTGATATCGTAGAGAACGCTAATTCTGTAAAATTTAGTTCATATAGGTTCCGTTGATCACATTGAGTCGGTTTAGTTAACATGC
The DNA here is from genome assembly GCF_963678635.1 of Symsagittifera roscoffensis. Taxonomy (NCBI): domain Eukaryota; kingdom Metazoa; phylum Xenacoelomorpha; order Acoela; family Convolutidae; genus Symsagittifera; species Symsagittifera roscoffensis. The sequence continues at coordinate 60,692,226 of NC_087065.1, read as the reverse complement.
ATAGCCAAACTCGTAACTAGGTACAATTTAGCCTGAATTGCAGCGTGGGTTTATTCATGTCTGTCGCATTAAGTACTTGACGAAATCTGTTAGGAGCAGGATATGGCTCATGGGCTAGCGTTTTCCAAATAATTAACCCCAGGTTACTTCAGGTAAACTGCTCACGACTCACATTTGATTTTTAGTTCTTGAAACTTTAGTTAGTACCTTCCACAAACACCGCAAAATTCTGATGGATATGAAAATGAAATCGGAAACTTAATTTTGATTGATGTCAAGGTTTTTGCAAAGATTGTTAAGTCTACATTTCCTGCTTCTAGACAATAACACCAGCAACTGATTATTGTTGTTGTGACTATTTTCGAAAAAAGACAGTTTTGTGCTCGGAGTGGTTTTTTTCTCCTGACCAATTTTGACTTTTTAACTAGCCATTTTTGAATCCCATCTGAAAGGTATTGTGGTCCTGAGCTCAAGGTAAACAGATATTTAACCTGTATTCAAATTTTATAGTGTTACGGGGGTTTAAAGATTGCCAAATTGGAACAATTAACTCGCGATATATTTCATGCTGTTAATGAGTAAGCGGCGATTTAGTCAGTCTTGGAAATCGTTCCAAATTGAAATTGAGGCATGCTATCAATTCTAATTTATAAGTTATTATTTGTTAAATTAAGTGTGCGCTCTCGTGGGGCGGGCGGAGATTTTTTCTAAACAAATCAAAATTTAGTTGTTCGTACAATTTTTGAGGAAAATGGAATATTTGTTCTCGGGGCGGTTTTTTTCTCCACAAATGGTGTCTTCCTCGACTTTTTAACTAACAATGTTTGACACATTTTTAAAACCTCAATCGAAATGTATGTTTTTCCTGAGCTCAAACTTAAAAAGATTGTTCACTTATGATCAGTCTTCGTAAAAATATGGAGATTTAAATATAACTACTTTGGTCAAATTGAGACAAGAAACGCGCTGTATATTTCGTGCTATTATTGCGTAAGCGGATATTAATAACTAAATTTCCACTTGATTTAAGATAAACCAACAATAGTATTTACTCGTTTACACCGTTTGAAACAAATAGCAGGAGATTATCAGGTCCTATCAAACACTCAAGAGATTCGTTCAATCATTGTTAACAGATAAAAAATTTTAAACCCTGATTGGATTGCATAAGAAAATGTTTTAATCCTGATAAATTCATTAAAGTGAAAAAAAAAAGAAAAAAAAGAAAAGAAAGAGTAGAAAAACACAAAAAAGATTTAATCCGTCTCAGAAACCAATCCAAATTAAATTGAAGCATGCTTTTTGGTCTACTTAATACTTTCCTAAATGCAAAAGGTATGACGCTGTACTTTACGTAGCAAAAAACAGGTGGGATGATGATTTTCAAAAAAAATCTTGGAAAGTTTTTCATTCTTTTGAAAATAAAAAAAAACATGGAATTTTTTTTTCCGAAATTTAAATCAATTAGTCTCATTTGAACTACTCCATAGAAACTAAATTGCAGTCGGAACATTGATAACTTCGTCTTGATACGAGCTATCTTGTATTATTATATTTTTCTTTTTCTTTTTGAAAATTTCATCGTTTTCTTCAAATTGAAAAATGCTTTTATACGTTGAAGGGCATTCGGAACATTCATTGTTATTGTTAGCCTTAAAAATAACTTGTTTTTTTTTCAGGGCTTTGCAAGATGCTACGATCTAAGTTAAGGTTTAATGTTAAAATCCTCCACCCAGCTAGTTAATATAGATGGAAATTGCTTAGCACTGCGTGTTAAAGTTTTCTTTCTATAGATAAAACAACTGCTTCTCAAATCATCATCTAAGCCAAATGGTCAAATCAGCTCTATCAACTCCCTTCACCCCTTTCTCGCTATTCTACTCCCGCTAGATTACTTAGGATCTCGCAATGTTACTCTTGCAATTTCTCTAAGTTTTCATTACTCTTCCAAATTACTCTTCCAATCCTCTCCTCTTCTCCTCTCTTGTGACTTTACAGACTCGAATCTAACATCTCAGAATTGTTCTGATAGTCGAAGTTTGGGCTCATTTCCTCCTTCACATATTCAATTGGCATCTCCCAGCAGGCTGCTATCAAGACTTGGTCTAATAAGCCATCGACCAATCTCGCATGTCCTGTATCCATCATATCCAACAAATTTCTCCCGCTCATTGCTTGGTCAGACAGTCTGCCAACGTTAGTTCAGTCCCTGTGGTACTGCACATGCAATAACCTTGAGTTGTTATATCTATATGAATATAAAATGCTATTGTAATTTTATTTTGATTTTACCCAGATCAAAAAGACCGATATTTTCATAAAGCACAGTTCAGCGACTCAGGGTGTTGAGGCTAGAGCTAGAACTCAGCTTAGAACAATGTTCATAAAAACAGTTCAACGACATAATTTTCCATTTAAACGTTACATTATTTTATGCTCACGTGCCCAGTCCCTTATAGTACTACATGGCGCAGCTAGCTGGATTTCTAATGCAGGAGAGCCGGACGGCATGGGATACAAATATTCTTCTGGTCGACCGCCAGAAGCCAGAGAGAGAGAGAGAGAGAGAGAGAGAGAGACGGGGAAAATACAGCTGGATTAGCAGGAATGAAGTTTAAAAATATAATGGAATTGAATTAAGATCAGCAAGAAACCGAAAACACAAGGCATGACGATCAAAAGTGGGTCAGAACATTAGTATCAAGAGTCCGTCCTGAGAGCCTGCTCTTGTTGACTCCGAATTTGTTCCATATCTTCTCTCAATCGTTGCTTCTTACGTTCAGCTTCGGGAGTCGTTCATGGCATACTCCTGACCTTGTAGTCATCCGTTTTTCCTTCATGCTTTTCTCATTCTGGCTAGCTTCTTGCTTGTTGCGAAGCATGTATCTAGCAAATTCTCTCGTTCGATATGAACAGCTCGTTCTAGTTCACTCAACCTCACTGAAATCTGTTGCTCTTGCTCAACTATCTTGTCCTTGGTCCTCGGCAAGTCTTCATCCACAGATATCCCATCGTTGACAAAGGGTGTCAGGAATAGTGGCGTCACATTTTCGTGCCAAGCAATTTAAAGCTAGTCGAAACTCGTGCTGCATTTCTCTGTCTAGACAATTCGTCAATTTCCGCTTCGAAATCCCATTTTGTCATCCCCGGCCTAGTTGCTGAGGTGGTAGTCACCCCAGCATGGTTACCAGAACTGGCTGCTGCCAAGAACTCACTTGAATCCTTCATTCCATTTGCAGCCGTACTAATTGTTTTGACCGTGCCAAATTGATCTGACCAGCCATTTTCCTTGGTAACGTGATTCGAGCTGTTGAAGCTCTGCTGTGACCAATAGCCATCCGCTTCTTTGTTACTGTCGGCTCCATCTTGGGTATCGATCTCGTCACGAGCTCCTGCCCCCATCGTAAATAGGAAGAAATTTCCCGTAGTATTCTTCAGTTCTTCCGAGAAGGAAGGAGCTGTGACTACTTTTTTTGGTTCCCCTTGCATCATTCTGTAGTCAGTGGGCGAACCTTCAACCGCTGGTTTTTTAGTCGAAGTATCTGATAGTTCCGACATTTTTCCCGATCAAGATTTCCAGTCGAATTCGCAATTTCAATTCCCTGTTCTAATAGAATAAATTCACTCGTTAGTCGCCTCGTCTTGTTTCTTTTGGTTTCAAGTTCTTTTTAATCATCGTTCTGGACTGGGTTCCGATGCATCTGTATTTCTGTTGTTGCCCGTTTCTCTTTATCCTCAGAGAACTTCTGAATCATGGTTTCAATCATTTCTCCTGAAACATTATTTTCCCCCTTCTTTCCAGCCTCCTGGTTCCTCGTCACGAAGGGATCGAGTTCCATTCTTGTTTTGATATACACTTCCTAGAGCTGTGATCCATTCATGCTTTGGTGTACACTTCCTAGAGCTATCACCCAGATTATGTATCCTTAACTTGTCCAGACTCATCTTAACCTATCACTGGTTGTCGTTTTCTCACTCAGCTATCTTATTGAATGTCCTGTGCTTCATATTACGTAATAATAAATTAACACAATTCGGATATTGAAACTCAGACCCCTCCGGGTTAAGCAACACAATTCGGATATTGAACGGACACAAAAGGGTATGAAATTTTTAGTAACACGAATATCAGACCCCTCCGGGTGCGGTTAAGTCGATGTTTTTATGTTTTCCTAGACCCTTCCGGGTATGCTCCTATGCTCTTTCTGTTGAAAATCAACAAACAAGGAAGGGTTTGTTTCCAATGGAGACCCCTCCGGATCAAGTTAAGATACTTATTTTGTTTTCTGGTAACAGGGAGGGGTTTATTAGTAGGCTTTCTATGGATATAATTTTTCTATGGATAATTTTCTCAAAAAATGATTATTTCACGTAAAACCTCAATAAATTGTACTTAAATGATTTAATAGTACCAAAACGAAAGGGATCCGTTCAGTGCTTCTCGGGTTATAAAACGAAACGTCTTTCGTCTAAATTCAAAAAATTTCGATTCGTTCAACTTCAGCCTAATTTCTTGAAAAAATTTTGTCGTTAAGTGTTGACAACTATAGGTTCGAGTTCAAAAAGCCCGTGTTTTTCTCGTTAAGCTCAAAAAACCCATGAAAAAACCCAAAAAAAGGCCAAAAAAATTGGTAAAATCAACACAAATTAGACCCCTCCGGTGAAATCACTGCATCAAACTTGTTAAATCCGATTTCTCTGTGAACCGGAAGAATGCCGTTAAAAGGGTTCTAAAACCTGTTGATTCACTAGTGTATGATCTTTAACAATCTGGACTAATTTTAATCGGTTTCTATAGTTATATCAATTGAAAAACGAAGTAACTCACTAAACCAGAGCTTTTAACCGGTGTCAAAAATCGGGATATCTCAAAAACTTTTTTTCTGGGGGATCAAATTATTGAAAATTTGACTTAAAAATTAGTCTGTTAAGGGTCTGTTTGGTTGATTCGCGGAATAGGAGTGTTAATACAGGTAGTATAAGTTGTTTTACTTAGGTAGTATTACTAATAGTTTTATATCCCTTTGTGTCCGTTCAATTTCCGAAATAAGGTGTTTAACTGGGAAATTCGCAGAGGTCACTACTGTCCAGTCACTGTCGTAACCCCACAGATTGATATCGTACTTTCTGTACTGAGATGATACAAAATAATTTAACGATACCCAAAAAAGCTTTTTTTTGTTGTCCTTGTGAACCTTCCTGCTGCTCCTTGCACTGCTGGATTAGTCTTCTTCCAAAATCACCTGATTTTTCCGGATTGATTGAAAGTTAGCAATAACGATCGAAAATAAGCAATAATTGATTTGATATATGTTAATACAACTAAAAACAAAAAACAGGAAAATGTTTTGGATCGCATCTCGTCAGGGAAAATTTTTTCTTCTGAAATTATGTTTTTTGTACTGTTTTTGGACTTTTGCTTATTTTTTGTTTCATTTTTTTTCTTGACAATATACTTTTTTTGGCATCTTGCTTATCTTTAGTTGTTTTTGACTATATGTCGCATGAAGAACGAAAGAATCGCTAATCCCCTCACTGTTCACGATAGTTGGGTTTTTGCGTTAGCTAGGTGAAAAAGCTAAATCGGGAAATGAGGAAGTCTTTCGCGTTTCGGACCACTCATCCGGCTGTCGTTTCAGAGCCTTATTTTGTGCTTCCGCTCGTCTCTGAGGATTCAGTGAATGGGCGTACCGCTCATGCTGTTACAAAAAACAGCCAGGAGCGCCATGCCATAGAAATACAAACGTAAGTTTCACCTAGAAATATATACCGATGGGAAGTAACGCCAGATCCTAAAACGACTGGCTGAAATCTAAATTGAGCTCTACGTGCTTTCAACCGTATCTGCCATATAACTACTCAATGTGGTTATTGTAACATCAGTTCGACAAATTTGTTATTGCTTAACGACTATCAGCCGAGCCGCACAAATTGTTTCAATTTGCATGTGAAAAAACTAAGCTCATGGCTGTGTCAGTATCCTCAGACCACGAGGTCACTCCTAAAAACGGGGCTGGTACTTTATCTTTATTTCGCGATGGAGCAACTTTGTCCCTCAATTCCTAGCTTCTCATGATCTGAATTTTTTTTTGGATAGTTTAAATTTAAAATCAGGTGAAAGCGAGAAGGTAAAAAAACTTAAAAGAGAGTTTTGCAATCTAGCGAGAGACCCTTCTAATTTCCTGGTCTTCGTTGAAGAAGCTCCTTCATCACTACCAGGAAGGGTAAAAATTCGTCCTTTCGGCCTTTCTAATTCGTGAAATGCGTCCAGCAACGGTTGTAATTTTACAATCGTTGCAACTCGGAAAACTTCTTTTTGTCAATGTTTTCTCGATTGCTTTTAAACTCGTTTCGTCGTTTCTCATTATCTGCTGTCTTATTTTCACAGAAACGAAGATTGTTGTGATTTTTGCTCAGAATTTACAAAAAGACAGAAGATAGCAAAAGTCTATATTGATGACTGGCTGACATCACTTATTTGAATTCTATTAGTTTTTTTTACCGTCTCGACCTAAGCAGCTGGCTTTTGGTCTGTTTAAGGGGCCAACCATTTTGAAACAGCTTGTAGACATCCGCCAAACGAATTTACATAGCTTACGTTTTTATGTCAAATTCAACACATGCTGGTTCGTGGATCTCTAGACAACGTGATTACTACTAAAAACAGGGCTAAAAACCCAAAATATTTTACGGCGAAAATTGTTGTTTTGATTTTTGCGTAATTTCAGTTTTTTTTGCGAAAAGAATATTGATACGTGTCATGCTCGCTAAGATCAAAACTTCAATAAGAAATTCGTAGTCTCGAAATAACCAATCCTGTCTGTTCTGAACCGTCGTTCAGATTTTCGCTTTTTTCAGTTTTTGCAAAAAATGAAATCGTTCCTTATCATGAGCGACCAAATTGTAAGTTTAAAAATAGTTACTACGCTTCTAAGTAATCCTTCTTTTTTTGTTTTTCTTTGCTGATGACGTCCTTAATTGTCATGTTGATCGTATTCCACGATAAATTTCTTTCCAATAAAATTCAACAGCATTCTGGTCGAAAGTTCGGAGAAGCTACTGTGAAGGCTCAACGTCAAGTTTCTTCCTACGTCTTCTTTCAACATCTCCTCTTTCTTTCTGCCGTACAACCGATTGTTTGCAAGATTTTTTTCATTGCGGTAGTCACTGCATTCCGATGGGTCACAACAACTTGCTTGAAATCTTCTGATCCGATGTCCAACTGGAACGAACTATACATTCTGCTATGCTTCAACATATGCGTTTTAGCATTTTTGTAGAGCCAGGCAATCATGTTGGCTCTGAACTATAGAATAACTCGTTTTCTGGCGCATATATTTTTCACTTCCATCGGAACGTTCATGATCTTGCACTTCGTTTCGAAAAGATCCAAATTTGTCTCGAAAATGTCCAAAAGATCCATCGTCTCAAAAAGATCTAAAATTCCTCCAGCTGTTCTTTGGTCGGCGCTTCTTGTCTATGGTTTAACCTAGATGGCTTGAAGTCCAATAATATTCTTTCGCCACACTGGCTGAAGATTTATACTTTGAAAGTCGCTACAGTAAGAGTGCTTTCTTTCCTTTTAGTTTTATAACTGGCAGATCTTCGAGCTGCCATAATAAAAGGCGGTACCATCAATTTGTCTATACTTTTCCAGTTGCATTGCGATCCATCACAGCCACCTCACTTTGTCCTAGCTCTTCTGTATCTTTCACTCGCATTCTTTTTTCCAAGTTTGTTGTCTTGGCTGGAGTTTTGTTGTTCACTCTAATTTCCTTCCCATGACCTAACAGTCCAACTTCTAGAGTCCTTTGGGGGACCCAACAGGATAATCACGCTGGCAAAGTTTCCTGGGTTTATGAGTTCAAACTTTTCTAAATTACTGTGTTACGCTAGCGCCTCCAAACGTTGTCACTGCCATTATCCATGAAGACCTCAAACTTTGCAACACCTTTCACGTATTGTTTTGCTTGATCCCTGTCTTGGTTCGCTCGTCGTAGTTGATCTGGCGACTGTCACTCTTGTCACTGCTCTAGAGAATTCCAATCCGCCAGTGTCATCATTCTTTGCAGTGGTTGCTGTCATCCCGGAATCTTCCGCTTTCCTGCAAGCCACTAGTGACCCACCGTCTCGAGCAGTTGCCTCATCGACCTTTCTACATTGAGGTTCCCTATGATATCACTCGAGATGGGGCTAATCAGTTTTTCAGACCCTGACTTTACTTGCGTTTTCGCTGCCTGACTCAATTCGTGGTGTTAACAGTTCCATAGGTGTGTTCTTTTTAAGGACGACCCTCCGAGGTGCTAAGCGATCTGTCTGTTTTAAACGCTCAGATCGTTTTTTGTATTCCCGTCGCAGACGCTCTATTTTCTCTATCTTTTTTTTGCTACAAATTTCCATAATTTTTCTCCACATATCTCTATTTTCATGACTCCTGGTCAGTTCTCGTCTCACTCTATCTAGCTCGTTTACTTTCTCCATGATGTCGTCCATTGTATCATTCGTCTGTACTTTCTCTTCTACTCTGGCCCTTTTTCTGCCACAGCTACTCTTCATTGGGAGCCGGAAGAGGCAGCCTCGCTACTCATTTTCTGATAATTCTCTTCACGTCTTCTCATCAAAAGAGACCAAGGCCTGTTGGGGAGGCATCTGTCCTGGTTGGTTTGGTGGTATGTCCCTGATTTTTCCAGACCGGGCTCAAGCGCAGAGTCATTTCCTGATAGTGCCCCGTTTTTTCACATCTTTATACGCATGCTTGCGCGGTCTGGAACTCCTTGTTTGTTCAAGGCGGCCATCAATAAGACATCCATGGGGCGCTCCCCACGATAGTCATGCCCTAGGATGTTTGTGAAGGCGGCCGTCAGCTACCTTACCTCTGAGTCAATCAGAGCGAAGTCCCGTTCCACCAGTCGGCGATAGAGCGTATCTTTGACCGGGTCCAATGTAGGCATCAGCCAGGTCCTTGAAACATTTCACATCTAAATTTTTAATGATGGTTACAATTGTATTAAATTGATTTCGATCGTGTTCTTGTTTCTAGGTTAGTTTGAAATTAAATTGATCGATAGCATCACTAAAAGTAAGGCCGCAATTCAATCATCGTAGTTAGACAAAAACGTCGTCCGTTTGAATTAAGAAGGCCTTTAAAGCAGTCAGGTTAAAAAATGTTCTGCAGAGATGTATTAAAATTATGATTCAATCCAAGACCTTGAAAAGTGGTTGAAAAGTGGACAATCCACATTTTGGATCTTTTTTTGAAAATAAATGTAACGACCTTCGGTGTCACTAACCTACCTACATACGTATTCCTAATAACACAACACACGTACTCCATAGGACTCCCAGTAACTGATAGGTTCCCAGCTAAATCATAATAATCTCGTCTATTTCTCTCAACCTATACACAGGTCAGGTAATGTTTCTTATGTAAGTACATTTCGATGATGGTTTCTGAAAAAAATGTGTTAGCGCGTACAATTCCCGTTGGTGCAGTCATCCTCTGTTCTCGGAAGTCTATCAAGCCCCTCTTCACTAGTAAGTCTATCCTCATCTCGGAGATAAAACCAACTTTTCAGGGTAAACATGTTGGTTTTCCGTCGCTCTCGTCACCAGGAAGCAAAAGTCTTTTCTTGATATTGGTGTTGCCGCTGGTGGCAAGGCTCCTACAATCCCTATTCCTAGTCTCTTTCCATAAAAACTCTATATACTTGTACTCTCATCTGAAGACAGCTGCTAATGCTGTTCTAAAACTCATATCCGCGTTAATGGCTATTACACATGTCCTATCTGTCAGTACAAAATCATTGTCCATTAGCATTATGCTGCTCGAGTACTCACTCGGCAAACTAAAATATAACTCTACTACTCTTCCTTTGCCAGGTTTCTCAGGGCCTTCAACTGTTTCTGCCTCTAACTCACATGTTTTTTTGCATTGTTCAGTTTTTTAAACAATAGTTTATAGTTTCTCAGTGTGGGTTTTTCCTACCCCCACTCTTCTGGAAAAAAACATCCATAGACCTCCTTGTTGATTGCATATCTGATATCAGATTGCGGTTGGATGCAGGAAGGAACAGTGGTCCTGCTGGGCCGCCCAGGAAGGATCATGTTTTCATTCTTGACGTATTTCTTGCTCTCGTGGTCTACATCCTGATTCTTGCTCCCGCTCATCATCGACCTCCACTTATAATTTTGACCTCCACCTCTGACTTCTAGACCAATCATTGTCCTGATCGTCCGCAGTATCTACTTCCTTTGACGCGGCTACTTCCTCGAGACCCACTATTTCCTCCGCTATCTTCTCCTGGTCTGTCCTATCTACCACGAAGTCGTCTCTATAAAGGTAACACCTCCTCCCAGATCTTACTCTACTGCTATGTAGCGTCTGCATTGTGAAGGGTAAATCCCGTTCCATGTTCATGGGGATCTCGTTCTGCTTGGGGTCAACCATGACCTGACTCGTCCTTGTAGCATCACGGTTGTTTGAACACTCTTGTTACGTTTTTCACTGCACTCATTGATTCTTGATAGTCTTGTTAAAAACGTCTCTAGCGATCAATTCAGAGGTTCGAATGCTGTTTCTATCACCGCAGTGTCCTGAGCGTACCAGAAAGGTCCAGTTGTAACTGATTATTACCAAGCCATAATTCTCACTCACCGCGTCAGTGAGTGGTTTAAGCTTCAATAGTAAACCAGCTAGCATAAGTTTCAGTAATTTCATAAAGAGAAAATTGCTGGTAATCTCTTGGTAAAAAGTAATATCCTCTCTACTCTCTATTACAGTCTTCAATAGGAAATGTATGAGATTATCGTTAGGTTTTAATGCCTGACTTGTTGTTCAGATTTTCGAAGAAAATAAGGAATATATATGCGCATGTTGATGTTTTTTATTAGGCCGATTTTAGAAAACTTCAATGCGTAACATTTTAACTGAACAAACTGCAACACTTTGATATTATCAGCCTAAATTGCATAGTTTGTCAATATATCATTTACCAACAACAATGCCCGATTGTTTAATGTACAATCGGAACATTCAGAGCTTTGCCCTGATACGAGCAGTTTTATAATGCTTAGTCCGACTACATAACTTTTGCAAAACTGTTTTTGACTTAACAAACGTTAATTGACTAAATAAGAATGGCTTTTTTAGATTGTGGTATTGATTTCAAGCGTTGGTTGAGTTAAAGTTATTTTCGTAGGAAAACCGATCATGAAATTTTGAGTTGGGAAGAGTTTCACGACGAGGTAGTTTTTTCCGTGGAACGCGAATTGTGCAAAAGTGGGCAACAAAGTGAATTCCTATATTTTATATCAATTTTTCCTAGTCACATATGGCACGTTAAGCTAGCTCAAGCTCAAATTTGATTTTTGCGGTCTGACCTCTGGTTTCATAATAAGCTTATCTCGAGCTCAACGATAAAATGAAAACAAATTACGCTCTACAAGTCACAAATAGCGTGGAAAAACGCGAATACATTTTAGGCTCGAAGTGATTTTGAATTTTCAGTATTCAGTGTACAGATTTTTTTTTATTTATCCATTTAATAAATTCAGCCACGACCAGCTTTTTTCCAAACGGGAAAAGTCGGTTTCAAGATCAGTTTTCAGCTTTTTGTTCGTCTGGTTTTCTTTTATGGGGTAAGTCGCCTTATCACGGATTTTTTTTTCGTGTTTTAAGCAATTTTAATTACTATTGAAGCTGTTTTTGATTTGTTTATGTTATTTTCAATGTTATCCGGACTGTCTTTTTTTGTTATTACCTTGTTTCACTGAGAAAAATCATTTGGCTTCCATTTTTTTGGCTTATGCTTTCAGCTTAACGATTTTTGCTGGTTTTTCGCTCGACAAATAGATTTATTAAATATAACGCCGGAAGTTAATTTTGAAAATTTTTCCTGCATATATTTTTTGTCCAGCCTTTAAAACAAAACTTCGCTGTTCAGTGGTGTTTTTTTTGTCTTTTTTTTAGAATTTTTGTCAACTTATCATTTTTTTTCTTTTTCTATCTGTTAGCTGGCAATTGTGAGATGGTAATTTATCGCAATTATTGCGATGCTAAGTTTCGACGCTGTGTAATTTTGGCCTGCATTCAGAAACAGCTTGTTTTGCTATGTTTGAGATGTGTCGGAAGAAATGTGAAGCACCGAGTCGCCTCTGTGTATATTCAGTCTTCAAAATTCTATTTTGTGTGTTTTTGACTTCTTTGATACGCCTCCATTTGTTTTAAATTGTCATTTGAACTTCAAGAGCTTTTTTGTACCGTTTCTTGCAGCTTGTTTGCGAACCGCAGCTTTCATTTTTTAGATTTGTTGAGGAATTCAAATACTTTTCGACCCAATTTTTAAATTGGTTTACTTTATCAAATTATCAAACGTAACAGATTCTTCAACTATCACTCAAGCTAGTTTTTTTTTGTTTTAAAACTTTTCTATGATACTTCGGTCAATTATATGAATTTTTATTTCACAGTATGGCGAATAAGCGTCAAATAAGAGTGCTTGGTGTTACAAATAGCGAGCGTTGTGTATTAGTATGACACGAAGTTTTTCCAACCTAACTAGCAAATAAAAATAAGGTTGGGAACTTTTGCTGTAATCACGATCTGTAGCACTGGGAGTTTCAATGCATCTGTTTTCTGCTTCATTTGCGGCTAGTGCTTGCTGATCGTTAAGCGACCATGGGACAGATGGAAGAAACTGAGACTCTTAACCTACTGGTCGTAGGTGCAAAAACGCACTTAATGTTAGTTTTGTTTATATTTGGTGGCTTTTTGCCGCATAGCTTTGACAATTTATTAGTATGTATAGCTGAATCATTGGTGACTATTGTTAGTTCAGTTTCAAGGAGCCATAGCGAAGATGCGAGAACGCAAGAATATATAAATAAGTTTAAAGACATATGTTTTCATATCGCAAGTGTTGGACAGCTCCCCATCGCAGTTGTGTTTCACTAAACACATGTGAACTTCAAGTGGTACTATCTTTGTTGTAATGTGCACTAAACGTTGCAAAGTAGAATATGACAATTGCAATTGAAGTGGCAGTGCGTGCCGGTTTCAAGGGGAGGTGCATATACATTACACACGCACCCGCGCCCACTGCCACTTCACGTGCACTTGTCATAATTTTTTTTTCAACATTTGATACAAATAGCGACAAAAAACGCACCACTTGAAGCTCTTCATTTCTTCTACTAAGGCTGTGATAGGCCTGGAGCTAGAGGTCAAATGAGAGCTTGTCCTACACACACTATCGCCATTTCAGGGGAGTGAATACACGATCCGTTATACGGTCTCAAGTTGATATACTTTTAGGAAAACTATAAACCGCTTTTTTCTCAACAACTCGTCTTAGCCTTTTGCTCACTAAAAACTACAAGGAATGCGTTTTTTTATACGTATTTACTTTGCTGCCAGTCAATATTCGAATAACTCGAAATTTAATTGACTTTGATTCATTCCGCGTGTTGATTAAAACAGACTAAAACTTTTTGATGCACATAAAAATGGAAACAGATGAAAATTTTTCAATTTAATGCACTTTAACCTCATCATAGACTGTATTTATATTATGATACATTATATAGTACAATCAATTTGGCAACAAAAAATTAAATGCTTGAAAATCTCTACAAAAGATTAAATGTTCCAAAACTTCTTCAAATTGTGCCGACTATTATCCATCTAGTTGTTGATCTCCGCTTGAAGATTCGCCAAATTCGAATCAGTTTGAGCCGAGTGGCCCAAAATTGTCGGTTTGAACTGCGCGGACAGTTGCAGAATATCGGACACCAAACGTTCGAACTCGGGATTCGTGCATTTATTGTTGACGTTCTTTAACATTTCGTTGTCTTTTCCGTAGAACACACCTGCTCGGTTCACGTTTTCCGAGTCCCAATTCAGAATGGGTTTGGCCGCTTCGTTCACGTTCAGATTCGCAACGTCCGCCTGGTATTTGGATTCGAACTCGGTTTTCGAGTTGACGATGTCGCTGTTGGCTTCCTTTTCCTCCGACACGACTAGCTGCAAACACTGATTTGTCAAATTCACGACATCTGCAACATGACTTTTGCAATCTGATCCTTCATTTTCGGATAAAGAGTTCATTGGATTAGCTTTCTGAAGAATTTCTTGGCAAATATCTTGGATTTGGTCTAACGTTTTGTGCACCATTTGCTGTAGGTTATTCGCTGACGCTTCAATATTGCGCATAGCGTCTCCATCTCCATAAACGAAAGCCACCAAAAGTAAGAACGAAAAAGTGTTTTTCCAATATGAGACATAGTTTTAGAAGTCTTATAGTTTTTGTTGCTGTTTCGATCTATTTAATTTCTTTGTTTCAAAACAAACAATTGGTAAACTAGTGGACAAAATTAAGCGCAAATTCTGGATTTTACACTCTGAAATGCCCATTTTAATGTCCGTTTTGGATTTGGACAACATTTACTTCGAAAATCAGAAAGACTTCATATTTACCATGAGCAAATGATCAGAACTACTCTCTATGAAACTACCAATAGTTGTTTTTATTGACTTAGCAATGTAATATGTCTGAAAAAGCCAGTTTTCCTCATTTGCATTTTTTTCGGCTGAAAAAATAAGAAACGGCCAATTTTACTAAAGTTTTCACATTGATTGTTTCCACTTTCTCGCTGAGATTGTTTCATGTCGCATGAACATTTTTTACCCCGCTTATTCACGAAAGATTTGACTACGATGCGAAACTTGGTGCAAATGAGGAAAACTGACATTTTCAGAACCGGGTTACATTGGTAAGTCATTGAAAACAACTATTGATGGTTTCATGGAGGGTAGCTCTGATCATTTGCTCATGGTCTGTCTAGAAGTTTTGTTGAAAATCGAAGTAAATGTTGTCAAAATTTGCGCTTAATTTTGTCCACCACTGTTAGTCGGTTTCTCCTGAAGAATGAATTGCTGATATATTTGGCTTTTTTAAACTCGTTTCCCTTCTTGATTCCAATATAATCCGCAATCTGGGATGCCCCATTCAAACCGTTTACTAAAATAGATTTTGTGAATGCGCTGCAAGTCCCTGCTTGATATAGAGAAGTATTTAGAAAGTTCATTGAACTTTAAGGTTGCTAGAGGATAGCGATTGAAAAAGCACAAAAAAGCCGAAAACCGAAACTTAAATGGAGTAAAATCTAAACAAGTTATAGAGCCAGGGGCGAATCTAAGCTTATCACAAGGGGCAGTAACGTTTGAACTTTCAACAAAATTCACACTTTTTTTTCAAAATTGGGCAAAGTAAATTTGTAAGCTGTTACTAAAACATTTTTAAAATTATGTTGTCAAAGATTTGTGCCCGCAGGCGAATTTCTAGGTAATTTGAAAGATATTTTTAAAAGATATTCTGAAAGAAATTTTGCACGGAGAGAGCGAAACAAAAAAAACGGGAGCGATTTTTTTTCTCCAATTTTAACTCCAAATTTGTTCACTGCAAAATATCTTTTCCTTTATAGGGTTAAGAAATGGTTGACAAAATGTTTAAATTTTTTGAGCCGATCCAATCAGAACTCTTAGAAGACCTATCCTTAGGCAAATCCGCAGCAACAAAAATGGATTAATGTGATTATATTGGATTTTAAACAGTTAAAACGTGACCGCGTTGACGTCCATACAAAAATGCCTCTGATACAATATCATATATGGAGTCTATGGAAAAAATATTTATAACAAAATTTTTTTCATGATGCATTTTTCCAATCTCAAAGTTTTTTTCGAAAAATACAGGGTGTTTCAAATAAACTGTAATTTTATAAAACGCTATAACTTTTTTTTGAGAAGAGATAAATACACAATTTTTTCTGCACAAGATAGATAAGTGGCGGAGATTTGAATATCTGATAAAATTGTTTTATATAAGATGCTGAAAGTGTCCGCCGTTTTGAGCAACACAGCTTTGTAATCTTTTCGTCAAATTTCTCAATGACTCTTCGATATTATCGGGCGTTATTGTATTTCGGGCATCTTCTACAGTTTGCATGAGTCCGTCAATACTTCGTGGATTCGCACCATGAACAATTTTCCCCAGATGACCCCACAGCCAAAAATCCAGGGGATTCAGGTCCGGACTCTGAGGTGGCCAGAGTATAGGGGTTCGTCTACTTATAATTCTGTCGTTGAACTTTGTCCCAAGCCAACTGACTACGCGTCCCGTGCAGTGACATGTGGCTCCGTCTTGCATAAACCATATGCGCCTCAAGTTTCGTCGTTCTCGAAGGACTGGCCAGATGTCGTGTTTCAGCATGTTCAGATACGAAAACTGGTTCAGTGTTATTGGTCGTTGCTGTTCGTCTACGAACCAAAACGGGCCAAGAACAGCTCCTTGAAGGAAACCCATCCAGCACATCACTTTCTTTTTGCCCTGGTACTTGCACTCCGCGTATTCTCTGGGGTTAACTAAACTCCATCTCCTATCGTTTTGAGAATTTGGAGAGCTGTCGAGCACCCACCACTTTTCGTCTGAGAAAATCAACCGTGATGTGAAATCTGCCGCTGTTTCAATCTTGCTCAAGCACCAGACACCAAAAGTAAGTCTCAAGCCGAAGTTCGTCTCTTTAATTTGGTGTGTTTTGAGCACTTTGTAGGGCTTCATTTTGGCAGCTCTCGCGACTCTCCAAGTTGTGGTGCGGCTCAACCCCAAATCAGCTGTTGCTTTAGTTATTGAATCTTTAGGATGAAAATCAAAGTGTCTTATAATACTGGCATTCGCTTCATCGGTTCCTGGTAACCCCGTTCCTTTTCGATGCTGCCCTTGAAATTTCGATAACCCGCCCCTTTCTTGGAACCGTTTCCACACTCTGATAAACTGCGTAAGTTGAAGTGTTGATGCAACGCGTGGGGCAATGTAATATTCATTGATATATCTTCTCCGAACTTCAGTTGGGGATTCATAAATTGCAAACAAACAAATGATCCGTTTTTCTTCGTTTACTGTGAAAACCATTTCGTTGTTTTCATTTACGTATGAACAAATAGTTTAAAAAATTTTTTGTTGCGTGCAAGCGTGAAATAGTTGGAAAATCGCGGGTATTCACTATCGAGTTCAATTCATCAACGCAGTTTTTGAGTTTTATCAAATCGCCGCCTGTTCTACATAATATCACCGAATTTGAAGTCGAACTGATCAACAGTTATAAAATGAGAAGCTTTTATAACATTACAGTTTATTTGAAACACCCTGTACTTTATATTGACTTAAAACTCAAACAAGACAACTTGGTTGCAAATTTGGTTACTTTAGTCCATATTAAGTTTTTCACCCAAAAAAAATTCAAAAATCACTAGCAAGTGTTTTTTTTTGAAAAAACACTATTGTTTTTTTGTTGTTTTCATATGCTAAGACAAACATAATTTTGTAAAAAAAACAGGCCTTTTTTCCAGCTATATCCAAAAAAATTTTGGTATACAATTCTGTGTGAAAAAATTAACATTAACCTACATGGCTAGTTTAGTTTATCTGCGTAGTAACTGCCAGTTACAATCTGGCTTTTTTAGGACAATAAAACCTTGGTTATTGTGGTTCAAATAAAATACCAAATCACACAATTTCATAAATGGAAAAAACACTTATCAAACAATTTCATCTCACAAAAAATTACTTTTGCCATTTAAAAAAGATCGTTATGATAAAAACTTTGACAAAATATGGGTTTCTTTAAATTCCAAAATGTGGCAAAAATGCATATTATAAAAGTTCATAGGATGGAAAAAAGCTTATCAAGCTATTTTCCTATTATTATTTTTGGTTTATGAAATAGTTTGAGAAACATTTACTTTTCATATTACGAAATTGTATCTCGGGAATATGCAAAATCTTTTATCTATACACACGTTCCGACCGATAGTCGATTTTATACAGATAAATTATTTATATTAAACAAAAATGTATGATTTCTCCTATAGAAGTAATCAAATTGTTTTTGTATATCCTGTAAACAATCTGTGTAGAATCTGTATAGATTTGTATAAAATCTGTTCAAAGTTTATGATAATGTTAACAAACTATAGGAGTCGTAAAAGGGCCAGTCTTAAGCCTCAAACAACTAACTTATTTAGAAGTATGTTTTCTTTACAAGTTTTTCATCGAGGAAAATCTCCAAATCTCCAAGTGTTATTGATAGCTTAAATGACTTGATTAGAGTGGCTGACCGCAAAATAATTTGTTTCAAAAGATCTGCTTAAAACTTTGCAATCAAAAGATTTTTGTGGCAAGAAAAACGTATTAAACAAAAATTTCTCCAATTTTTATTTCAAACATCAAATTTTAGAGCTATTTTTAAGCAGACTCAAAACTTGGAAAATCAACTTCAATATTTTTTTGCTTCAAAGTAATTGCATTGTAAGGATATCTATAATGAAATTTTTTGATTTTTAAAGTGCACCAAATTGATTTTCTGAATGCTTCCGGGCCACTTTTAGGTACTTTTTTAAAAAATCAGTTTACAAACATTTGAAAAATCAGGTCAAAAGGGCCCTTTTTTGACACTTTTTGAAAAACTTTGACCATAAACACAAGTTTATTAAGCGCGCGCTTGCCATGAAAATCAATATAAATTGGCATGAAAGGCGCCTTAAGAAAATCTTTAAAGTTGTTCAACCGAAAATGAAAGTCATAAAATAGTACTAAAGAACGGATTTTTTGAACGCTTTGGGGGTCATAATCCAGTTGCGGTTGATTTTTTTCTCAAGTTTGACCCGAGGAACATCATCAGCGGAATCCACGAACAGTTCTTAGAACATTGGTGTAATGAATCGGTGGATGTCACACTTTAGTATTTGGGAAATTTTCCAGTAAGAAAGTTTTTCGGGAACTATTTGTAAACAATCACCCAATAAAATCGCTATTTGGGATTAATCCGAGTAATTTCAATTCATCAGTTATTGAGATGAGGTGACTGGGGGAGAAGTAAAATGAGATGGAAGGAAGGAAATGATATTGAAGAAAATGGCAAGAGTTGAGATCGAATTCATAGGAATTGAAAATAGATTCCTTAAACTGTTCAAGATTCCGCAAACTCGAATATTCTTGTGCGATAGAGTTTTTAGCTATTTGTTTGTGGAATCCAAAACAGCAAAAAAGATCAACGAAAAAGAGCAATCCTGCGGATTCCGCAACAAATCTGATTTTGGCCTGCTGCGGAGTCTGATAAATTTTCACAAAATGCACAGTGTGATCTTGTATTGAACAATGTAAACATTTTGCAGAATAAAACCCATTTTAACCAAGCATGCCTTAACCAACAAAAGGTACAATGATTTAAAAAGTTGGAATAACATTGACCTTATATCCGAATACTTGTCTGTGTATAATCATATTTTCAAACTTCTGTCGCTGATAGTACTGATAATTTCTCTGCAATTTACAATTTGAGTGACCTCCAATTTTTAAAGAATTTTTTTTAATTGCAAAGTAAATTCTAATGCACAGAGACGTTGATTTTGTATCATAATATGATATTTTTCGTACTGCAGCAAACTTAATTCAAAAAGAGTGGAGATCTTTTGATTCGGTAGTTTTTTCTTGAGCTTGGTCTGATTTTTTTGTTGGGTTTTTTTATAACTTATGTTATTTCACAAAATGCTTTTTGATGTCATAATTAGAGATAAATAACTGATTATTTTCGCGCCAGTGAGTATTGTGTTCAAGAAGTTTCAGTGGTTAATTGAAGTGGTTAATGTCAGGTTGGCTACACGCATTTTTTTAAGAAAGTGTTTTAGTGCAATTTGAGCTACTTCAAACACCTTGGCTAGTAGTCGGTATCATTGAAGGTTCTGCCTGATATAAGATAAGCAGTTTTTTTGTTACGACCTCTGAATGTGAGAATTCAATGGCGCAGATCAAGTTTTTCTCGAGATTCGGTCTCTCAGAAAAAACTCACAGTGTTGTGATTTTGTTTCCATAGAAAATTTCAAAAAATTTCTCCCATTGTTGAGAAAAACCGTGCTATATATTTTTTTCATTGAAACTCCAACTAAACAAAGATTCAATGAAATTAAAATTACTCACAGAACATTTTTTTAAAAGATAATTTGATTTTTTCAAACAACAATAGAAAAATCACTAGAGGCCCAGCTAAAGCTGGAGGTACCTGTTTGATAATTTTTAAATCCCTTGTACTGATGCGAGATGAACTAGGTGTTTTCAAAAACATAAGAATTGGGCTTCTCTCAAAACCTTAGTTTTTGCTCTAATAAAAAAATGAGTGAAAATTCTTGTGGTTTTTTATTCAAGCATTCAGGCGTAGCATCATATGCACGGAGACTTTTCAAAACCTGTTGCCTTGATTAAACACTTGATATCAGTTTAAGTTGATTCCGAGAGAAGGCAATAAGTTTCGAAATCAGTCAAAAACTCAAAAGTTTGACTTTTCCGAGTCATAACTTTTTATGTAAACGAATTGAGCGTAGCCGCTAATACAAGGGAGTTTACCAAGACCTGCTCTATCCATTGAAACCAAAGTCTCAGATTGAGAGAGTAGTTTTTGAGAAACTGTAAAAAAACGGAAAATATGGGTCAAAAATTGTTCCCACGAATTATTGCACTTTACTTTACGGGATTGCATTGCCACAATAAGCTGGGGAACTTGCTGCCAATCTAAATTCCTTTGTCGGTGTTCCTGGAATTGAATTTGTCGGGTTTTGAAAAAATCTTTGAGTTCAAAAACCTGATTTAATTGGAAAAAACATAATTAGGAGCAAGGTTTTGAAACTCGACTTTGAGATTGGCGAGAAAATAAGTGGGAGCTATATAAACTGCAGATTTCAGTGAATGATGACTTATGTATAGCCATGGTTGTTTTGAATTCCATCAGCAAACAGTTTTTTTTCTAAATTAACATCAAAAATGTCAACAAGATCTGCAGTTACGCAGAGCAAGTTTTTTGATTTCCAACGACAATTTGGCGAACCCCGGAACAAATTACGGAAGTAAGGTACAAAAAAAGGAAACCAGGAACACAATTTGATTCAGAGAAAAATACAAGTTTGAGGTAGACTACTGCAAAGCCCAATGAAAACCTTTAGCTTCCAGTTGTTTGTTGAGGAACTTGCATCAACAGCCTTAGCTTGTTTCTATTCAAAATGATTGTCATCAATTTGTGAAAGTTTCATTTGCAATGGAACATTACATTAGTTTTTTCAGACCCTGTGAAAATTTTTTAGACCAATTTGTGTTAGCAAAATCAAACTACGTTGCGAAATTGATACTATTCATAGTTTATAAATTGAAACTGTTTTCTACCCGTTCGTTTGATGATCAAAGAGGATCGTGATCATAGACATGTCGGATAAAAAATTCTTCTTAGATGACAAAGTAAATGAAAACGTCAATTTTTGTTTTTGGGAGATTTCTTCTCAAACAAATCTTAGATCCCAAAATGAAACTACAACGCAGTTATCGACAACGCCTGGATTAAAAGTGAGGAAAATATTATTTGTAACAAATTTTGTTGAAAATGAGACAATTGTAAAAAAATTGATTTTGGCCAAACTTCTTTACATTTTTAATCAAATTCTGTAATTAATAGTCAAGGCAGTTAAAATAGCCAACCTGTAATTTGAATACAAAGAAACAATTGAGGCTAGAACACTCATTTTGAATTCACTGCAGTTACATATATATATATATATATATATATATATATATAATTTATGTAATTAAAAAAAAATTTCAGAAAAACAGTTTCAGGAAACTCAAAGTACAGTCGGAACATTCATGCCTTCGATCTTTCAAAGTCAGTTTTTATAATCCCAAGGCTTCCTAGAACAATATGAATAAATCAAAGATTCATTTATAAGAATAATTATACACTGTTGTTTTTTTTTATGAAAACAATTGTCGGTATAACTCAATGGCACAGATTTATTGTTTATTTGAGACTTATACCTTTTTGCGGATATCCAAGTTTCTAAAAAAAACTTTTTAAATAAGAAAGTATAAGGCAGAATTGATATCCACAAAAAAGACACAAATCCTTTATTGCTTCATTTGGAATGACATATTGTTTTTTCGAACAACATAAAATAATCACAGTTTTTGTAATTAAATTTAGTTAAAACCACGTTCAATGAGCAGCTTATGAAAAAAAAACATTTCGAGTGATACAATGAGGAAAATTATGTTTCAATTTATTAGAAGAAGCCATTTTTTAAATGTCCTATTAAACTTTTTTTTTTCAAAAATGCGAGGGAAGAAACATAAACCGTACATTGCGCTCTGGCTAAATGCAATCAATTTGCAAAACTTAGAGTTTGGTCAACTTCAAAGTTCGACGGTTACTAACAAGAGCCTTATCTGCAAGCGACTCGTTTAATAGAAGAATAGTTCATGAACTGTGGTATATTTAAGTTGCGATTCATGTTTATTTATTCTTTTGATTCAAGGGAAATTTTCACAGAAATTTTCACAGTGAAAAAGAAATTTTCACAGAAAAAGATGTTCAAAAGTTAATGTTTAAAAAAACTTAGTGGATCGGGAAAATGCTCTACGATATACACGGATTGAACAGAGCTTATAGATTTCAAGGCGCCTTTAGAAAGTTTTTAGGGTCCGTCACCTTAGGGATATCTCAAAACAGCACAAAGGTGGGGGTCAAATCCCTGAGGGGGGGGGGGGGGGGGCGTCCACTCATACTGACACGTCGAAAACACTCTCTGTCTATAGGTCACACTCGTGAATAAAAATAGCTTATCACACTCATACTGACACGTCCAAAACACTCTCTGTCTATAGGTCACACTCGTGAATAAAGGTAGCTTATCACACTCATACTGACACGTCGAAAACACCTCTCTGTCTATATGTCACACTCGTGAATAAAAGTAGCTTATCGCACTCATACTGACACGTCGAAAACACTCTCTGTCTATAGGTCACACTCGTGAATAAAGGTAGCTTATCACACTCATACTGACACGTCCAAAACACTCTCTGTCTATAGGTCACACTCGTGAATAAAAATAGCTTATCACACTCATACTGACACGTCCAAAACACTCTCTGTCTATAGGTCACACTCGTGAATAAAGGTAGCGTATCACACTCATACTGACACGTCGAAAACACCTCTCTGTCTATAGGTCACACTCGTGAATAAAAGTAGCTTATCACACTCATACTGACACGTCGAAAACACTCTCTGTCTATAGGTCACACTCGTGAATAAAGGTAGCTTATCACACTCATACTGACACGTCCAAAACACTCTCTGTCTATAGGTCACACTCGTGAATAAAAATAGCTTATCACACTCATACTGACACGTCCAAAACACTCTCTGTCTATAGGTCACACTCGTGAATAAAGGTAGCTTATCACACTCATACTGACACGTCCAAAACACTCTCTGTCTATAGGTTACACTCGTGAATAAAAATAGCTTATCACACTCATACTGACACGTCCAAAACACTCTCTGTCTATAGGTCACACTCGTGAATAAAGGTAGCTTATCACACTCATACTGACACGTCCAAAACACTCTCTGTCTATAGGTCACACTCGTGAATAAAAATAGCTTATCACACTCATACTGACACGTCCAAAACACTCTATGTCTATAGGTCACACTCGTGAATAAAGGTAGCTTATCACACTCATACTGACACGTCCAAAACACTCTCTGTCTATAGGTCACACTCGTGAATAAAAATAGCTTATCACTTTCATACTGACACGCCCAAAACACTCTCTGTCTATAGGTCACAGTCGTGAATAAAAATAGCTTATCACACTCATACTGACACGTCCAAAACACTCTATGTCTATAGGTCACACTCGTGAATAAAAATAGCTTATCACACTCATACTGACACGTCCAAAACACTCTCTGTCTATAGGTCACACTCGTGAATAAAGGTAGCTTATCACACTCATACTGACACGTCCAAAACACTCTCTGTCTATAGGTCACACTCGTGAATAAAAATAGCTTATCACACTCATACTGACACGTCAAAACACTCTATGTCTATAGGTCACACTCGTGAATAAAAATAGCTTATCACACTCATACTGACACGTCCAAAACACTCTCTGTCTATAGGTGACACTCGTGAATAAAGGTAGCTTATCACACTCATACTGACACGTCGAAAACACTCTATGTCTATAGGTCACACTCGTGAATAAAAATAGCTTATCACACTCATACTGACACGTCCAAAACACTCTCTGTCTATAGGTCACACTCGTGAATAAAGATAGTTTATCACACTCATACTGACACGTCCAAAACACTCTCTGTCTATAGGTCACACTTGTGAATAAAAATAGCTTATCACACTCATACTGACACGTCCAAAACACTCTCTGTCTATAGGTCACACTCGTGAATAAAGGTAGCTTATCACACTCATACTGACACGTCTAAAACACTCTCTGTCTATAGGTCACACTCGTGAATAAAAATAGCTTATCACACTCATACTGACACGTCCAAAACACTCTCTGTCTATAGGTCACACTCGTGAATAAAAATAGCTTATCATACTCATACTGACACGTCCAAAACACTATCTGTCTATAGGTCACACTCGTGAATAAAGGTAGCTTATCACACTCATACTGACACGTCGAAAACACTCTATGTCTATAGGTCACACTCGTGAATAAAAATAGCTTATCACACTCATACTGACACGTCCAAAACACTCTCTGTCTATAGGTCACACTCGTGAATAAAGGTAGTTTATCACACTCAAACTGACACGTCGAAAACACTCTATGTCTATAGGTCACACTCGTGAATAAAATTGCTTATCACACTCATACTGACACGTCCAAAACACTCTCTGTCTATAGGTCACACTCGTGAATAAAGGTAGCTAATCACACTCATACTGACACGTCGAAAACACTCTATGTCTATAGGTCACACTCGTGAATAAAAATAGCTTATCACACTCATACTGACACGTCCAAAACACTCTCTGTCTATAGGTCACACTCGTGAATAAAGGTAGCTTATCACACTCAAATTGACACGTCGAAAACACTTTATGTCTATAGGTCACACTCGTGAATAAAAATAGCTTATCACACTCATACTGACACGTCCAAAACACTCTCTGTCTATAGGTCACACTCGTGAATAAAGGTAGCTTATCACACTCATACGGACACGTCGAAAACACTCTATGTCTATAGGTCACACTCGTGAATAAAAATAGCTTATCACACTCATACTGTCACGTCGAAAAAATCTATGTCTATAGGTCACACTCGTGAATAAAAATAGCTTATCACACTCATACTGACACGTCGAAAACACTCTATGTCTATAGGTCACACTCGTGAATAAAAATAGCTTATCACACTCATATTGACACGTCCAAAACACTCTCTGTCTATAGGTCACACTCGTGAATAAAGGTAGCTTATCAAACTCATACTGACACGTCCAAAACACTCTCTGTCTATAGGTCACACTCGTGAATAAAAATAGCTTATCACACTCATACTGACACGTCCAAAACACTCTCTGTCTGTAGGTCACACTCGTGAATAAAAATAGCTTATCACACTCATACTGACACGTCCAAAACACTCTCTGTCTATAGGTCACACTCGTGAATAAAGGTAGCTTATCACACTCATGCTGACACGTCGAAAACACTCTATGTCTATAGGTCACACTCGTGAATAAAAATAGCTTATCACACTCATACTGACACAACCAAAACAATCTCTGTCTATTGGTCACACTCGTGAATAAAGGTAGCTTATCACACTCAAACTGACACGTCGAAAACACTCTATGTCTATAGGTCACACTCGTGAATAAAAATAGCTTATCACACTCATACTGACACGTCCAAAACACTCTCTGTCTATAGGTCACACTCGTGAATAAAGGTAGCTTGTCACACTCATACTGACACGTCGAAAACACTCTATGTCTATAGGTCACCCTCGTGAATAAAGGTAGCTTATCACACTCATACTGACACGTCGAAAACACCTATGTCTATAGGTCACACTCGTGAATAAAAATAGCTTATCACACTCATACTGACACGTCGAAAACACTCTATGTCTATAGGTCACACTCGTGATTAAAAATAGCTTATCACACTCATACTGACACGTCCAAAACACTCTCTGTCTATAGGTCACACTCGTGAATAAAGGTAGCTTATCACACTCATACTGACACGTCCAAAACACTCTCTGTCTATAGGTCACACTCGTGAATAAAGGTAGCTTATCACACTCATACTGACACGTCCAAATCACTCTCTGTCTATAGGTCACACTCGTGAATAAAAATAGCTTATCACACTCATACTGACACGTCCAAAACACTCTCTGTCTATAGGTCACACTCGTGAATAAAAATAGCTTATCACACTCATACTGACAGGTCCAAAACACTCTCTGTCTTTAGGTCACACTCGTGAATAAAGGTAGCTTATCACACTCATACTGACACGTCGAAAACACTCTATGTCTATAGGTCACACTCGTGAATAAAAACAGCTTATCACACTCATACTGGCACGTCCAAAGCACTCTCTGTCTATAGGTCACACTCGTGAATAAAGGTAGCTTATCACACTCAAACTGACACGTCAAAAACACTCTATGTCTATAGGTCACACTCGTGAATAAAAATAGCTTATCACACTCATACTGACACGTCCAAAACACTCTCTGTCTATAGGTCACACTCGTGAATAAAGGTAGCTTATCACACTCATACTGACACGTCGAAAACACTCTATGTCTATAGGTCACACTCGTGAATAAAAATAGCTTATCACACTCATACTGACACGTCCAAAACACTCTCTGTCTATAGGTCACACTCGTGAATAAAGGTAGCTTATCACACTCATACTGACAGGTCCAAAACACCTCTATGTCTATAGGTGGGGAGGGTTCTCATGCTTGAAGGACCGAATGCTTGAAAAATTTCAACCTATCAAAATTGCTAAGCCCTCCTATTGGGTAAATGCCTTTCTCACAAAATCGAAGTCAATATTAACAGAAAATGTATTAAATCAGTGGAAAAAAATCGAAAATATTACAAATAGCGGGATACAATTGCATTCCTATTCAGATAATCATCAAGATTAATGAGTTCAAAATCATAAAAATTTTTCAGTCTTGAAAACTCATCTGCTTATTATCTAATCGGTCAATTTTAACACTAATGGCCTGGATTTATTTTCTTACTCTGAGATTTTTGTGATTTATTTTGAGATTTTGAATACTCAATTCTGATTGGCTGATAGTAGGCTACAAATATTTTCAAGCAATCGGTCCTTCAAGCATGAGGGACGCCACCTCTATAGGTCACACTCGTGAATAAAGGTAGCTTATCACGCTCATACTGACACACGTCGAAAACTCTCTCTGTCTATAGGTCACACTCGTGAATAAAAGTAGCTTATCACACTCAAACTGACATGTCCAAAACACTTCTCTGTCTATAGGTCACACTCGTGAATAAAATTAGCTTATCACACTCATACTGACACGTCCAAAACACTCTCTGTCTATAGGTCACACTCGTGAATAAAAATAGCTTATCACACTCATACTGACACGTCCAAAACACTCTCTGTCTATAGGTCACACTCGTGAATAAAAATAGCTTATCACACTCATACTGACATGTCCAAAACACTCTCTGTCTATAGGTCACACTCGTGAATAAAAATAGCTTATCACACTCATACTGACACGTCCAAAACACTCTCTGTCTATAGGTCACACTCGTGAATAAAAATAGCTTATAACACTCATACTGACACGTCCAAAACACTCTCTGTCTATAGGTCACACTCGTGAATAAAGGTAGCTTATCACACTTATACTGACACGTCCAAAACACCTCTCTGTCTATAGGTCACACTCGTGAATAAAAGTAGCTTATCACACTCATACTGACACGTCCAAAACACTCTATGTCTATAGGTCACACTCGTGAATAAAAATAGCTTATCACACTCATACTGACACGTCCAAAACACTCTCTGTCTATAGGTCACACTCGTGAATAAAAATAGCTTATCACACTCATACTGACACGTCCAAAACACTCTCTGTCTATAGGTCACACTCGTGAATAAAAATAGCTTATCACACTCATACTGACACGTCCAAAACACTCTCTGTCTATAGGTCACACTCGTGAATAAAGGTAGCTTATCACACTCATACTGACATGTCCAAAACACTCTCTGTCTATAGGTCACACTCGTGAATAAAGGTAGCTTATCACACTCATACTGACACGTCCAAAACACTCTCTGTCTATAGGTCACACTCGTGAATAAAAATAGCTTATCACACTCATACTGACACGTCCAAAACACTCTCTGTCTATAGGTCACACTCGTGAATAAAGGTAGCTTATCACACTGATACTGACACGTCCAAAACACTCTCTGTCTATAGGTCACACTCGTGAATAAAAATAGCTTATCACACTCATACTGACACGTCCAAAACACTCTCTGTCTATAGGTCACACTCGTGAATAAAGGTAGCTTATCACACTCATACTGACACGTCCAAAACACTCTCTGTCTATAGGTCACACTCGTGAATAAAAATAGCTTATCACACTCATACTGACACGTCCAAAACACTCTCTGTCTATAGGTCACACTCGTGAATAAAAATAGCTTATCACACTCATACTGACACGTCCAAAACACTCTCTGTCTATAGGTCACACTCGTGAATAAAGGTAGCTTATCACACTCATACTGACATGTCCAAAACACTCTCTGTCTATAGGTCACACTCGTGAATAAAGGTAGCTTATCACACTCATACTGACACGTCCAAAACACTCTCTGTCTATAGGTCACACTCGTGAATAAAAATAGCTTATCACACTCATACTGACACGTCCAAAACACTCTCTGTCTATAGGTCACACTCGTGAATAAAGGTAGCTTATCACACTGATACTGACACGTCCAAAACACTCTCTGTCTATAGGTCACACTCGTGAATAAAAATAGCTTATCACACTCATACTGACACGTCCAAAACACTCTCTGTCTATAGGTCACACTCGTGAATAAAGGTAGCTTATCACACTCATACTGACACGTCCAAAACACCTCTCTGTCTATAGGTCACACTCGTGAATAAAAGTAGCTTATCACACTCATACTGACACGTCCAAAACACTCTATGTCTATAGGTCACACTCGTGAATAAAAATAGCTTATCACACTCATACTGACACGTCCAAAACACTCTCTGTCTATAGGTCACACTCGTGAATAAAGGTAGCTTATCACACTCATACTGACATGTCCAAAACACTCTCTGTCTATAGGTCACACTCGTGAATAAAGGTAGCTTATCACACTCATACTGACACGTCCAAAACACTCTCTGTCTATAGGTCACACTCGTGAATAAAAATAGCTTATCACACTCATACTGACACGTCCAAAACACTCTCTGTCTATAGGTCACACTCGTGAATAAAGGTAGCTTATCACACTCATACTGACACGTCCAAAACACTCTCTGTCTATAGGTCACACTCGTGAATAAAAAATAGCTTATCACACTCATACTGACACGTCCAAAACACTCTCTGTCTATAGGTCACACTCGTGAATAAAGGTAGCTTATCACACTCATACTGACATGTCCAAAACACTCTCTGTCTATAGGTCACACTCGTGAATAAAGGTAGCTTATCACACTCATACTGACACGTCCAAAACACTCTCTGTCTATAGGTCACACTCGTGAATAAAAATAGCTTATCACACTCATACTGACACGTCCAAAACACTCTCTGTCTATAGGTCACACTCGTGAATAAAGGTAGCTTATCACACTCATACTGACACGTCCAAAACACTCTCTGTCTATAGGTCACACTCGTGAATAAAAATAGCTTATCACACTCATACTGACACGTCCAAAACACTCTCTGTCTATAGGTCACACTCGTGAATAAAGATAGCTTATCACACTCATACTGACACGTCCAAAACACCTCTCTGTCTATAGGTCACACTCGTGAATAAAAGTAGCTTATCACACTCATACTGACACGTCCAAAACACTCTATGTCTATAGGTCACACTCGTGAATAAAAATAGCTTATCACACTCATACTTACACGTCCAAAACACTCTCTGTCTATAGGTCACACTCGTGAATAAAAATAGCTTATCACACTCATACTGACACGTCCAAAACACTCTCTGTCTATAGGTCACACTCGTGAATAAAGGTAGCTTATCACACTCATACTGACACGTCCAAAACACTCTCTGTCTATAGGTCACACTCGTGAATAAAAAATAGCTTATCACACTCATACTGACACGTCCAAAACACTCTCTGTCTATAGGTCACACTCGTGAATAAAGGTAGCTTATCACACTCATACTGACATGTCCAAAACACTCTCTGTCTATAGGTCACACTCGTGAATAAAGGTAGCTTATCACACTCATACTGACACGTCCAAAACACTCTCTGTCTATAGGTCACACTCGTGAATAAAAATAGCTTATCACACTCATACTGACACGTCCAAAACACTCTCTGTCTATAGGTCACACTCGTGAATAAAGGTAGCTTATCACACTCATACTGACACGTCCAAAACACTCTCTGTCTATAGGTCACACTCGTGAATAAAAATAGCTTATCACACTCATACTGACACGTCCAAAACACTCTCTGTCTATAGGTCACACTCGTGAATAAGGTAGCTTATCACACTCATACTGACACGTCCAAAACACCTCTCTGTCTATAGGTCACACTCGTGAATAAAAGTAGCTTATCACACTCATACTGACACGTCCAAAACACTCTATGTCTATAGGTCACACTCGTGAATAAAAATAGCTTATCACACTCATACTGACACGTCCAAAACACTCTCTGTCTATAGGTCACACTCGTGAATAAAAATAGCTTATCACACTCATACTGACACGTCCAAAACACTCTCTGTCTATAGGTCACACTCGTGAATAAAGGTAGCTTATCACACTCATACTGACATGTCCAAAACACTCTCTGTCTATAGGTCACACTCGTGAATAAAGGTAGCTTATCACACTCATACTGACACGTCCAAAACACTCTCTGTCTATAGGTCACACTCGTGAATAAAAATAGCTTATCACACTCATACTGACACGTCCAAAACACTCTCTGTCTATAGGTCACACTCGTGAATAAAGGTAGCTTATCACACTGATACTGACACGTCCAAAACACTCTCTGTCTATAGGTCACACTCGTGAATAAAAATAGCTTATCACACTCATACTGACATGTCCAAAACACTCTCTGTCTATAGGTCACACTCGTGAATAAAGGTAGCTTATCACACTCATACTGACACGTCCAAAACACCTCTCTGTCTATAGGTCACACTCGTGAATAAAAGTAGCTTATCACACTCATACTGACACGTCCAAAACACTCTATGTCTATAGGTCACACTCGTGAATAAAAATAGCTTATCACACTCATACTGACACGTCCAAAACACTCTCTGTCTATAGGTCACACTCGTGAATAAAAATAGCTTATCACACTCATACTGACACGTCCAAAACACTCTCTGTCTATAGGTCACACTCGTGAATAAAAATAGCTTATCACACTCATACTGACACGTCCAAAACACTCTCTGTCTATAGGTCACACTCGTGAATAAAGGTAGCTTATCACACTCATACTGACAGGTCCAAAACACTCTCTGTCTATAGGTCACACTCGTGAATAAAGGTAGCTTATCACACTCATACTGACACGTCCAAAACACTCTCTGTCTATAGGTCACACTCGTGAATAAAAATAGCTTATCACACTCATACTGACACGTCCAAAACACTCTCTGTCTATAGGTCACACTCGTGAGTAAAGGTAGCTTATCACACTCATACTGACACGTCGAAAACACCTCTCTGTCTATAGGTCACACCCATGAATAAAAATAGTTTATCACACTCATCCTGACACTTCGATAACACTCTCTGTCTATAGGTCACACTCGTGAATAAAGGTAATTTATCACACTCATACTGACACGTCCAAAACACTCTCTGTCTATAGGTCACACTCGTGAATAAAAATAGCTTATCACACTCATACTGACACGTCCAAAACACTCTCTGTCTATAGGTCACACTCGTGAATAAAGGTAGCTTATCACACTCATACTGACACGTCCAAAACACTCTCTGTCTATAGGTCACACTCGTGAATAAAGGTAGCTTATCACACTCATACTGACACGTCCAAAACACTCTCTGTCTATAGGTCACACTCGTGAATAAAAATAGCTTATCACACTCAAACTGACACGTCGAAAACACTCTATGTCTATAGGTCACACTCGTGAATAAAGGTAGCTTATCACACTCAAACTGACACGTCGAAAACACTCTCTGTCTATAGGTCACACTCGTGAATAAAAATAGCTTATCACACTCAAACTGACACGTCGAAAACACTCTACGTCTATAGGTCACACTCGTGAATAAAGGTAGCTTATCACACTCAAACTGACACGTCGAAAACACCTCTCTGTCTATAGGTCACACCCATGAATAAAAATAGTTTATCACACTCATACTGACACGTCGAAAACACTCTATGTCTATAGGTCACACTCGTGAATAAAGGTAGCTTATCACACTCAAACTGACACGTCGAAAACACCTCTCTGTCTATAGGTCACACCCATGAATAAAAATAGCTTATCACACTCAAACTGACACGTCGAAAACACTCTATGTTTATAGGTCACACTCGTGAATAAAAATAGCTTATCACACTCAAACTGACACGTCGAAAACACTCTATGTCTATAGGTCACACTCGTGAATAAAGGTAGCTTATCACACTCATACTGACACGTCGAAAACACCTCTATGTCTATAGGTCACACTCGTGAATAAAGGTAGCTTATCACACTCAAACTGACACGTCGAAAACACCTCTCTGTCTATAGGTCACACCCATGAATAAAAATAGCTTATCACACTCAAACTGACACGTCGAAAACACTCTATGTCTATAGGTCACACTCGTGAATAAAGGTAGCTTATCACACTCAAACTGACACGTCGAAAACACCTCTCTGTCTATAGGTCACACCCATGAATAAAAATAGCTTATCACACTCAAACTGACACGTCGAAAACACTCTATGTCTATAGGTCACACTCGTGAATAAAGGTAGCTTATCACACTCAAACTGACACTTCGATAACACTCTCTGTCAATTTTTATAAACTGTCGAAAATTGAACTAGTTTAGAGCTTTTAAGTACTGAACTTTCATATGCTGACGTGACTTTTAGGGTCTCGACTCTTCTGGCAAGAAGAATTTCCCTGAGAAAAATCTGTCGATCAATTTGGATCAGTGCCGTACCGAGGGGAGGGGTGACCCCAACCGATACTTCTGTAGCCAGCGCTTCCTCCTCAAAATTAGTATGTGCAGCGGGGTAGCCAGAATGGTTCAGTCACAATTGCCTATCGTGAAATAGGTATCAATGGGCAAACCCTTTACAAAAACTTGCAAACCTCGCTGCTGGCTCGGATATTAACTTTTGGGTTCTTTTTATATGGCACAAAATACTTCTAATATAACCAGGAAAATTTAAACGCAACAAGGCTTCACATATTAGGGCGACCTTCTGCAGTTTCCGACTGCCCATTTTCCGTCTGTGGAGCAATATTCGGTTTTAAGGAAATTTGTGAAATTTTCGAAGCCAAAATTTTCAAAATAGTAAACTTTCAAAATAAGGAATAAAAAAACGACGTTTGCAAAAAATGGCAAAGCGCAGTAATATTGTTTAGAATTTAGCACGGAACCTCAAATGATAAAAACGCATTTCATTATTGTTGTTACCAAAACTGAACCTGTCAATGTATCTTCGAATCCTGGTCGGACCCACCGGGTGGTCTCGTTGGCCATTATGCTATCGTCGTCCATCTCGCGTGAACAGAAGAAGCAGGTCTGAACAACTTACACCACCCATCTGCCAGGGAACCCAAACACTGTACTTGACAGTCGTCGTAACTATTAAGAATAGGCCAAATGTTTTAAAAGTGTTAGCACGGAACCTCATTCTTATGAAACTCAGAAGAGCGGTACTAGAGATTATTTGACCCGGGCATACGAAAAACGAGACCCCTCAGACCCATGGGGGGGGGCAAGTGATAACGGTCCCTGGAAGCATAAATAGCCCTATCAGATCTCTGCAACTAGCTGCAGCATTGGGCTCTCTCTTTAGTATGTTGTAGGCCCAGTTGAGGGAAGTTTATACCACGAAATCCTAGAACACCCTTCGGTTTTCTGGCTTAAATATACAAACCCACCCGTAACTTCAGGAAATCGTTTATCGGACCCCAATGAACGCAGGGAGCTGAAACTGGTAGAGATCATAGTATTGGCAAGATACATCTTGTGTTATAATTTGAACCATTTCAATGTTCTTGCAATTGAAGAAAAAAAATCGGCCATTTGCTTCAAAAATCAGATTAAAACGAGCATAAAAATTCCCTCAAAACATCAAATTTCCATGGCCATCACAAAACACCAGAAAAATTAGAGGCTCTAAGATAAAGTTCTTTGAACTCAATAGAAGCTGTAATATTTTTTATTTTTGATTTGTTTTTGAATTGTTTCTCTATTGTTTTTAACATTGGTTTGCAATTTTGAAAATATTATTTGAGACGAGCTCATACTTGGGAGAATGATAAACTCTAATAATCAGCCCACAAAGTCCGTCAAACGACCCAATCAAGTCGATCAGAGAATACTTGAGAGTCATAAGATGGACTCACCTATGATCCGTTTTTAAATGAAAACTGTAGGCGGATTTGGAAGAGAATGTATTAGTAGTTCTCTAATTAGTGTAGTAAAAAATCTTACATACAGGCTTGCATTTTTGCTTGTGTTATCTGTACCGGCACTAGACAAAACTTAATTAGTTGACATAACTACCTGTCTATATCGTTAAAAAAGCTGGACGCTTCCCGAGAAGCTGGGATTTTTAAACTGGAAGTTTTTGACCTTAATTTCCTTCATTCGGATATCGATTGACGTTACCAATTAAGTATTCAACGAAAAGGATTGAAATATCAGAAGAAAACATTTCCACAGAAGGGTCATCCTTCAAGATAACTTTTTTGTCAGCTCAATGCATAAAATCCAATTCGGGGTTTGGATTAAAAATCATGCATCGCCGGGTTGACCAAAAATGCTTTATGAAAATCATGGCTCAGTTCGACATTTTTTTGTCTAAAAAATGTTTGTCATAGAATCTTCATAAATAGAAAATTACTTGTCGTAAAACTCCATGCGATTTCATGCGCACAAAAAATTATATAAAATCAATAAAAGTCAAGTTTTTATCATAATGGAAATTGTATGACTAGCTACTTTTCAATTATAAAAATTGTATGACACACAATCTGTGGGAAAAAATGCTCAAATGAGGCACATTTTACATTAAAGCGCATAAAATAAGCCGTGTAATATCCGAGCAGATAACAAAACCTGGGACACATATATAATAATTTATTTCTCAGGTTTATATTGTATATAATATCCGGATTTTGAAGGGATGGAGTAGGGCAGGGGGCTGAAGCAGCCTCCAGGCTGACCTGAACAGAACTACAAATGAATTGAAAGAAATTTTGGGAGAGAACTTAATGAATATGAGTGAAGTGAATTGAATGTAAATGACTTTGAGACACTGAAAAAGATGGGATCACTGCCTACTGACTTCTCTGCTGTGGATGAAAAGATGAAACTCACCACGTGGTGATTGGAGTGAAATTGAAGTTGAAAACGTCAGGGTACCGGAAATGGAAGTAAATCAAGCTGACATACCGGTAATACCACTGATAATGTCCAGTGCAATGGTACCGAGAGCAAGGAAACTTGGTGCTGGTTGTGGGCTGTTGGAAAATCTCTTCATAAGACTCTCTGACCAAGTGTAATCCGTGAAAATTGTGATAGACAGTACGGTGAGAAAAGTAAAGTGGCTAGAGTCTCACTCAAGTAAGAAAAGTTGTTCCCACATCGAAGCAATTAAACGTGCTAGATTTCACACGTAGCCTCTGGGTCTGTTGCGGACCTGCTGTTAAGTGTTGAACATGCCAACTTGACGATGTACTTGTACGAGTGAAGCAACAGATGTCCAAAAACGCCAGAGTCTACAAGCCACGCTCCAGTTGAAAATAGAACTTGATTTTTTTTTCAAGACAGTACTTTTGCTTCAACGAAACAAAACCACGGCGGCCGGAATGCTTTGTACAAATGTGTAGAAAAAAATGTAGTCTTACACGCTGAACTGGAGCAAAATGCGAGCCTACGCATAAACAGTAGTTCCTGAAGGAACCAAGGACCGAAATTGGGCATGCACTTTTTTCCGTTATGCCGACAGAGAATTCCCAAGCAAAAAAATTGAGGAGATGGAAATGTTGTAAAACGTACTGGACGACAGTGACGAATCGGAGATTTTGGTGAGATACTCCTAGAAGAGACTCTCTCTAGTGAGACTCTCTTTAAAGATGGAACAGCCGGATGAAGGAAGAAAAATTGCGAGGAAGAATGGATTGTTATTTTATTGTGATGAAAAATTTGTATTTCGTCTGTGTGCCAAAACTGGGATCAAGCTTACTGAGCCTTCTTAGTTAAGTTTGTTTCTTGTTTTTTCTATAAATAGGAGTTGTTGTTTAAATTGAAATTTCCAGAAAAAGTCCAATGAAAAGTATTAGCTTGTTAGTATTTAATTTTAAGGGACAAATAGAGCAGTGTTTTTAGTTCTTTGAGCCTGAACGATATCTGAGCAGGTTGGTGAGCTTTTTTTGTCTAACTGATGAAGTCTGGTTACGATTGCTTGAAAGTTTGAGAGCATCAGCACTTTTTCTACCAACAAGTTATCTTAGTTCCAACATTCAGGAAAATTTGTTTTAAAGAAAATGTTCGTACTGAAATTTTTAGTTAAATTCAAATCTGGACATCAAAAAGTCATACAACTTTCAGATCTGTATCAGTCCTGTGGCATATCTCTTTTTTCGCTGTACATGTCTGAATCAGATTTGTACAGATATGATAACTATGGAAAAAGTCAGGTATGATCATGTCTGCTTCAGGTCTGGCCCAGGTATGATAAGGCCTGTCACAGATGTATTTCAGATCTGACTTTACATGATCATACCTGGACCAGACATGCTCATAGCTGAACCAGACATGATCATGCCTGGACCAGCCATGATCATACTTGACTTTACATGATCATACCAGAAGCAGACATGATCATACCTGACTTTACATGATCATACCTGGACCAGACAAAATCATGCCTGAAATTGCAAGATAAGACCTGAAGCAGACATATCATTATGGTGGTGTAAGACCGGGACAATCCATGAGTCAATCGAAGCAAGCTTCGGTGTTAACTCGAGAAGCAAAAATCAGTTTAATATTGGTTCCAGGCAAAGCCCAGCATGCCAGATAATAAGCTGACAAAAACAGATACTAC
Organism: Symsagittifera roscoffensis; assembly: GCF_963678635.1. Taxonomy (NCBI): domain Eukaryota; kingdom Metazoa; phylum Xenacoelomorpha; order Acoela; family Convolutidae; genus Symsagittifera; species Symsagittifera roscoffensis. The sequence continues at coordinate 60,654,687 of NC_087065.1, read as the reverse complement.
ACATGATCTTAGCCAAAAGGCCGAAAATCGATTACTGAAACAAAGGAGCATTTTTGCCTCAGACACAAAAAAAACAACAGCTCGGACTATGAAACTTTTCAACTATACGATTTGAATTGGCAGCTAGGTCGCTCCCGCAACATTTCATACAAGATCAAGGTAAATAGTTTAAAATAGGCAATCATTATGATTCTTTGCCTTATCACAATACCCTGCCGGCTTGTAATTGCATCGTAAGACTACATTGGACTACATTATAACCATCTGTGTTTCAGCCGTTACATGGAGCTAATTTTTCTACATGATCAGACCTGAAGCAGTTATAGTCATGTCTGACCAGGTATAGTCATGTCTGACCAGGTATAGTCATGTCTGACTCAAGTATAGTCATGTCTGACCAGGTATAGTCATGTTTGACCAAGTATAGTCATGTCTGACCAGGTATTGTCATGTCTGTTCAGGTATAGTCATGCCTGACTCAGGTATAGTCTGAAAACAGCTAGCGTCTGACAATTGTATGATCAGATGTGAAATTGTGAGAAAAGTTCGGTACGGGTGATACTTAAACGAGTAACTATAAGTTGATTTTAACCCACACGCGGAGAAGTTTGATAAACAAATTTTTGAAAACAAAAAAGAGGCAAAAAACTTTTTCTGTAGAAATACGCGTTCAATGCGAACAATAGAGAAACTTTTCGTGGAGTTTGTGCAACTATCGAGAATTAAAAATTATTATAACAAATGTCAAGGTTAAGGCTTGACTGAAAGAACCAAGTTTCTCCATATTTTGTTTCTTCGGTGAAATTTCAAGAACACTGAACATAATTGAATTACGAGCAAAGAGGGAACCAAAAACTGGTTTTTCACTCGATTACTATACGACTGGTATATAGAATCAGAACTGAGAGAAGCGCTCATCTTGACGACCTAACTGAGAAAAGCAGGATAACCGAGAAAAGGACAGTTATACGTGAGCCAACTTCGATCAGCTGGTCAGTCCTATTTCAAGATGAATCTATTTGCCAATTAATCTTATCAAAAACATCATGGTCAGTTGCACACGGTATCCTAATAAATTAAAACCCAATTTTGTTATTTTTTTTCCGATAAAGCATTAAGCAAGGAAATTCAAATCTTCATAGTTTTATGGGGGCGAAAAAGAAGATATTATTAAAGGTAAAAAAACTCGTAAGTGAATTAACCAATAAATGTTTTTTTATCGTTTCGGGCTAAAATTTTAATAAAAAGTTTTTGAAAACAATACAGTAACAATCAGTGGTCTTCCGGAGAATGGCTAGAGCATCAAATGCAGCAGGCTGTCGAAACTTACTGAGGTGTTTGCAGTAATTGCCGCTGAAGGCATACCCAGAAGTATCGCAAGATGTAAGGAATTTATCAGGTGCTTCGAGGATTTCACGAAGGTAGCGCCAGAGTCAAGTTAAACCTAAAGGAAGTCTGTCGGGAAAAAGACATAAAAATAACGAAATGATCAGAGGAAGCACTTTACCTAGAAGCCGCGATAAAAACATCAGAAAAAACAAACGCTAAGGTAGCAGCAATATGGAGGCAAGAAACAGATGCATTCAAAGTCTCCGTGACACGAATTTTTCATCGGAACTTGGTGGTCAGTGAAACTTTTCCTGGAGCAGTGACCGTCAAAGAGACAACAATCAATAGGGAGGAAAGCGACGCAAACGAAATCGATGTAGGAAAAAAGGCTCACGAGATTGAAAGGAAACGCTAAGATCATTTATCCACGAGGGATAGGACCAACATACGAGCTGTACAGCTCATCACGGCGAGCCGCTGTTGTGCCCCTGCTTAAGAACTACATGCATTTTTTTTTTGTTATTTTTCTCAACAACGCTCATTCAACAACAAACCAACGGAAACGCAAACCAAGTCGGCAAGACCGAGCCATATAACCAACTCAGAAGCGAAAACAATTACGACAAATGCAGAGCGTGTAGAAGAAAAGCTTTTGGGCAAAGAATTGTCGAAAGTGCTTTTTGTCTTGAAGCTCTGCAAACATTAAAAAAAGCGTGGAATAAAATAGGTAACGCAGCAATGTTAGAAGGATGTAAGCCACCAAAGACAAGTATTTCGATATAGAGGTATCATGAACGGAGATCTAATTTCAATTTTTTTACTATAGGGAAGTCAGTTTCCAATCATAATGTTGAAATCTACGATCGGTTCAAAAACCAGGAAGCGTAAAACTTATTAGCAGCAAACTACTACCGGCTAACAATTCAGCGTTAAGAACAATGGGCACCGTGGTCATCAAAATGCACAGTAACCTGAAATGAAATCGAAAATAAAAATCAGCCAGGAGTTTTTCGTAACAGCAGACAACGGCCTACCCCATTACTTAGGTTAAGGTTTACTGATAAACCAAGAATGCATTTTTAAGATTCGCAAACAGTTTCTGTACAATACTGAGCACCTACAAGTGATAATCTATATTAGCACAAAAACTAACCGGGGTAGAGAGCTTCGCAACTGGAGAGACAAAAGCTTCAGTTGCCAGCAGACACAAAAAAATTGGTCAAAAACGGCCATATTGATGAAATTGGATTTTTTCTCAATATCAAAAGAAGACTCTTAAAATTAAATCAGAAACTCGAAGGAATAACAGGTCCAAAAGTAGATACTTCAGTAATGAACGTTTTTAGAGAAATTACAATTTCTAATAATTTTCACCAATTAACACCAACAGGGAAAAATGCTGCTCATACCGATTTGAGGAATCAGATTTAGCTGAATGGTCTTTTCAGTGGTCGAATCATTACCTTTCCATTGAAATAAGCACGGTACGATGAACGGCGGCTGAACTGACACAAGTAGAAAGGACAAATAGTAGTCGAAAATTGTAATCAGGTCGTTTCTCATAGTTCAACCAATTTGTGTATTTCCGATACACCAAACCTAGGATCAAATACAACGTTAAGGCAAATTCTTTTCAGCAGACTGAGGGAAGCATGAACTTTGCGAAGCATGAAGCCTTGAAAAACAATGCAAAAGACAAAAAATGGCAACTCAATGAGTCAACTCACTCAAATTGGACAGCAACATTTTTACTGGTGAAGAAAAAAGTTAGATCCTAACGAATACTTGCCGACTATAGCGGGTCAAACATCTTCTATCATCAAGTTGTTATGTGAATGCATAGTCTTAAGGAACCGTAAAAAAACGACAGTTTGTTGGTGAGAGAAAAAATTGCAGTTCGATTTCGAAACCAAGCATGTGGCGGGAAAGAAAACCTGATCGTTTATCAAGAAACCAAACTAACAAAACAAAGTAATCAGTTTTTGCAGCACATGCGTATGAAAATTTGTTAGTGGCGAAAAGCAAAAAAGTGACAAATTTCACTGGGATTGCTGGTAATTATGATTTGCTGAACCTGAAGGCCAGGGATCTTTGGCCAAGGTGAAAGGGTGATCCAGTTGCTTCAATAGCCATGGTAATGAGGTACTTAAAGAAACTCTTTTGCTTCCTCATATTTACGCGATGAAAACGAGAGTTGAAAAGATTCAATGAACGCAAGTTTGCCATGGAACTATTCTTAATTTAAAATTTTGCCTGAAAAAACTATAAGAATTTTTTTTTAAAACCATAACAACCTAAATGCAAATAAAACTGAAAAACGTTTTAAAAAATTAGCAAAAGCTTGGCTCAGAATAACGAGAAAGCAAAAAAAGAAGTAGAGCGTGAATGACGTTTTGGAAACTATTGGTGGACTACAAAAATCTGCTAGTTGAAGTTCACTATTTTAAACTAAAGAAATGATTCGAGGAAAAATACTTTGTAATTTGAATAGTGCTGGATCCGGATTTTATGCAGCAAACGCTTGTTTTACTGAATGAATATCGCGGATACCTTACCGTCAAAAATGTTTTTTAACAAACTTCTTCACAATTTCACTGGCCTGGATTGATCAAGGATATAAAAGACAGGGTGAACTCCTCTGAACAAAAAATCACAAAAAAATCCCTAGTCAGAAACATTTAAAGTTTTTTCGAACATGGAATTCAAACTATCTGCTCTGCCTATTGCGTTGAATACCAAAAAACCTTGACGGGAATCAGGCTCCACCGTTACTCGATCAGGAAAGCTTTAATAGACGACTGCATTTCGAGATTTGGTTGCACAGGAAATCTTAGCAATGACAAAGAGTCCAACTTTTTCTGTCACACTTATTCAAAAATTTGTGTTTCGAGCTGCGAATTGATAGAAGTACTACAAATTCATACCATACTTAACGAAACCCAAGGATCGAAAAAACCAACAGAACCATCAAAAAATTTATTTTAAAATATGTAGGAGAGCATCACAACTGTTAGCCAGATATGCGGCGATAAAAGGCAAACCATATTTATAAAATTGGCTTATTGATCATCAGTTTATGCGGTGACCAACTACAATCCTTTTTTTGCGTAAATTTTGTTCGTCATTGCTTCTTGCGATTAATTTATTTGTAAGAGGCTTCAACAATTTGAAGGGCTCGCGTCTCCAAAATACTACGTAAAAAGTTTTTAAAAAAACAACTCTAAATAAGTCCTGAATTGTTGCTGGATACAACGGAAGTTGAGCAAGAAAGACAGATGTCATACTACGACAGACAACAATACGGAAAAAATATAACGTGAACGACAGAAATATTTTTTTTAACCCACCAATTTCAAAGAAACGTGCAGAAAGTTTAAGCTCACTTGAAAACGGACCACACATTATCGAAAATCATGTCAGCGAGCTGAATTTTGAGATTGAATTCTGGAGAAAAAACACCAAAAATATCAACATTATAAACTGAAGTGGTTCCAAGAACAAACAAGAACGCACAAGAAATGCGAGGGAAACCAAAGCATTAACATAAAAACGCTATCAGGTGATCAGACAAGGAAGAGAACAATTGTGAGAATGATATGCGAGTTCAACAGTAGATTCTCCAGCACTAGCTACTCCCGAGATTAAAGAAGCAACATAGAAAAAGGATTGGCTCCGAAAGCTTCACTATTCCCTCCGAAGGAATCGGCAATAAAACAATGAAGCGACTTAACTTAAATTACAAACTTTTTCTTGGAATATATGTCATTCAATCAGAAAATAAAAACCCAATCATAAATATCATCAAAAACAAAATCTATTCGAGACAGGTTCAGTAAATGCCGATGAAATCGTTCCGTCGCTTAAGGTTAAAAGAACAAACTTTAAAGAACTTTAAAAAGCGATCGTTCCGCGCCTAAATATTTCGGATTTTATCTGTTTTATCGAGATAGCGATGGCAACAATGATCATCCCGCACCGGAGTTCCATGGATAATAATCGATTATATTGAATTTTCGTGGTCTGTCTCAATAAATTTCGATAATAATCGATTATAATCGATTAAAAATGGATTATAATGAAACTATTTTTCTAATCAATAAAATCCCACTATAATCGATTATAATCGATTATAATTGATTGTAATCGATTATTTTTTAAAGAAAATGAAACTTGTTTTTGAGGCAAAATAATCCATTTTTAATCAATTATAATCAATTATAATTTCAAATTTCTTCTTTTAAAGTTTCAGAAAAACTGTTACCAATGTCAGTTGCTTAATTTAGAATAGATTAAGTTTTTTCAATATTTTTTCATAGTTTTTTTGACAAGTTTTTTTTGCCCGCTGAGGTCACTGGTTCTCCTACCCGATGCCCGCTGAGGTCACTGGTTCTCCAACCCGATGCCCGCTGAGGTCACCGATTCTCCTACGCGATACCCGCTGAGGTCACTGGCTCTCCTACTCGATGCCCGCAGAGGTCACTGGTTCTGGAGAAGTTTGGGAGAACATGAAGATGAACAAATGGGAGAACATAAAGATGAAAACATTTAACCTGTTATCCCGATTCGTCTTAAATGTATGCTGATTCTTTGTCTCAAATTATTCTTTGCTTTAACTGCATGTTTTTAGGAAAACTTAGTAATTTTACATTTTTAAACTTGCTTTTTTTTCCAGACATAGAAAGAACTAAGAATAGAATAGCCTAATTAACAAAATAAAATGGCTTATAATGAACTTTCTTGACAAAATAACCGATTATATTGAAGAAAAAAATGGATCATAATGGATTATAATGGATTTTTATTTTTAATGACCACATAATCGATTACGTGGTCTAAATTTGCCACAATAATGGATTATAATGGATTATAATGGATTATAATGGATTATACTGACAACTTTTCAGACAACATTTTTCCAATATAATCGATTATGATCCATGGAACTCCGGTGCGGGATGGTAACAGTTTGGTCTTTCTAATTTACTTGTTAAGAAAATCTCTTTGCTTCATTATGGATAATATAGGAGTGTTCTTGTTGAATTATTGCTATTTTTGTTTTGCTAAGGTGAAGTGGCAGACGAATTTTTATTTGCGGACATTTTCAAAAAACTATCAAATCAGAAGTAGTATCGTTGAGTAGTTATAGTAATTGTACTCGAACAAAATGGGTATCTGAAAAGCTTAAATGCGGGGAATAACTGTTCAAAACGAGAGCACCGCAAAATATTTGAAAAGTTTGTGTCTCATGCTCAATTCACAATACCGGCTCAAATGAAAAACATAAGGTGGGATGATGCAGATATTTGCATGAAGTGTCAAAACTAATTTTCTTTCTACTCACAGAGCAGATTGATATGTGAAAGTTTTTTGAAGCAACAGTAACTTAAAAACATCAGGTTTTGATAACGTATTTTGGAATAACTCAGATTAAATTTAATCATAAATCTGCAATAGAGAACTCAAATATCAAAAGGGTAATAACAATAGAGGAACATTTTTAAAAACATGGGCGTTAATTAAGTTTATCCAACAAATTGAGTGTTCGTCACAAAACGAAAGGTGAACTAACCTTTGGGTCCCTGCCGCCCAGGCTAAAACAAAAAAGGGACGAATTTTTAATCTCAAATGCTGAAGAAAATTACCAGAGTTAATTAAGTACAGGTAACGGGAAACAAAAGTATGGTTAGATAAACAGACGAGCTAAGCCAGGGATGAAGATTGAAGGTAGTTATCGAAAAAAATTGTCAGCTGTGCGAGTTTCAAAAAGGTAGAATGTTTTCTATTCCCTCAGCTCGCACCAGAGGGAGACGCTGTCGAGTCCCTTCAGGAGCTTGTACCTGATCTGCTACTCGGACGAGGGAAGAAATGAGATGTAACATAAAGTGCTCAAGGAACTGAGGAGAATCTTGGAGGATGCCGACGAGGGAAAATTCACGATAAGAAGGGCCTTGAGGAGGCCAGAAAATTCCTCTTTTGCAGAATGGAATCACAAAATGTACTGCAACAACTTTTTTCTCTTGACCAAGTCGTGAACGGGACACTTCGCTTTCATGAAGGGGAACATTGCGTTCTCTTTATACTGTTTTCTCTTGAAGGGGAGCTACTTCTCTTTCGTTACAAAAAGTGTCAAATTTAAAACTTGACCTATGTGAAGCAAACTGTTTCTTAATTTATCACTTTTCAAAAATGAAAACAAAACTCAACATAAATGATATCAAAGCAAACGTTTTGTCAGAAGGGAATCAAAAATCGGTTAATCTTCCCAACTGGTATATAGAAACAGAGCAGATAAAGCAGCTCAACTTGGTTACCAAATAGTTTTAGGATAAGCTTGTCGAAAATAAATATACTCAAACCGCCAACGATCAGTTGGTCAAACTGGTTGATTAAATCTGATTGCTAGTTAATCTTATCAAGAAAATTTTGTATCTACTGGTGCAACGTATCCTAACTCAATAAAACTCAAATTTAAAATAATTTTCTTAAATCCGATAAAGTATTGGGCACTGAAATCCAATGCAGTACAAGTTTTTCATCGCTCAGAAGGGACATGCCAAACTTACGGGCAAAAACAATTAGAGTAAGTGGACCTAACGATATAAAAGAATGGGAAGTTCTAGAATAATTTTTTATCAAAGTGAGGTTTGTAGATTAAACCTTTCTGAAAAAAATAGGCTACGATCATTTAAAAAAAAAACTTATGAAGAAATATAGGAGCCGAAATTCCGGAAAAATATAGTAAAAAAAATCATGATATAAGAAACTGCACTCAGAAGGGACTACTCGTAGTAATACGAATGAGGCGTCCCCATCGTGTAAAAACGCAAGATCCAGCGGCATTTTATCTGAACCCTTTTGATCCCTACATTGAACAGAAAACGAATTTAACTCCTCGAAGTTGTTTAAGAAGGCTCTGGGACTCTAAATTTTTTGAACGTACATCCATGCCTCTTTAGTTTCTCTAAAGCGATCTCATTACTGCAATTGAACTCCAAGTTAAAGATTTTTTTGTAGCTTGATTAATTATGAAAACTAAATCCCTTTCTTACGGATTCCTTATGTTATTTTCAAGATAAAAATTTATCAATAAAGGTTTAATCATACTCGTCTGGTGTTGTGATTGTGTGTTTAAACGTAGTAACATTCACCTCTAGCAATTAACTAGTTACCAGTCAGTTGTGCTTTATACGAAGTCCATTGGACTTCGCGTCACCATTGTTTTGTTTAGACAACAGTCAGTTTTAATTCAACACAATTACTTTTATTGTTTTAACTTAACTTAGTTACCTTTAGTAACCAGTGGTATTTGAACACTTCTTATTTGGCACAGTCAATTGATTCGAGTCTGCGGGGACTTCCTACCTTTTGGCCGAACCATACTGCAGAACCAACCACCCAATGGACTAATCGGATCGACCAGTACAACCTGGCCATCATAGCCAAAGAGAACTTGGACATAGATAACCTCAAAGACCCATTGGAGTCGGAAACGACTATCCCTATTTTTGAAGGCGCCCAGGATTCAAAAAACGAAACACAGAGGAAAGTCAGGGAGGCCAGAAGCAAAGATGTAATGCGAGTTTACAAAAAAGCGGAGGACAAAAGAATCTTAGAGGAATAACGAAAATTCGGGGAGATGAGGAGAAACGAAGCAGTCAAGAAAGTAAGATCCATCCTTTACCTGGCCTTAGGAGCCGAGGGGAGAAGATTGTTTTTTCAAAAGCACCCAAGGGTGAAGGTCTTATTCAAATTTTTTTGAAAGTCTGGGAGCAGCATTTGTCAAACCAGCAAACAATACGCTGAACGATATAAGTTATTGGGCGGAAAACAGAAGAACAGAGAGTCCAACGAACAATTTTGGGGAGTGTTATTAGATTCAGCTAGATCTTGCGATTTTGGGATTAATGCAGAACAGGAGTGGATACGAGATGTATTCATATTCAATATGAGAAATTGCGATATCCAACGAAGATTTCCACGCTAAAGTCAAACATTCACGAACTTATCGATAACATCGCTCTTCATTGGATAGAAAGATTACACTGTTCCACTCTCCGCTTAAAGCAATTCGAAAAGAAGGTAGAAGTGTCCCTTTGCTATTAGTGGAAAAGGTAAAGTCCGGATTGTATAGAATGGAAAAAGAAGGGCCTTTTGCGAAAATAGATAAATGCGACAAAAACTGTTTTATAAGTCCAGTCGTAATTACAAAAAAAGGATAGCAGCAATAAATTAGCTTTAGACTCTAAACTCTTAAGCGACCAGTTAATTAAAAACGAATATCAAATGCCAAAAATTTACGAACTTATCGACAACATCGCTCTCCAACTCACAAAAAAATTAAGGTGAAGTGCGGCCCAGTAACTTAGAACTAAAAAACGCCTGCCCCCAGTTACAACTATGCAATGATACGAGTAAACAATGCCACTTTTGCATAGAAAGGGGCGAAATCAGCGGACTCTATCGATTTTTAACGGGATTCTAACGGTTGGGAGATATGCCAAACGAATTCCAAAGTCTAATGGATTCGTTATTAAAAAATATTCCGTTTACCAACAGCTACATCGATGATTTTTTAATTGCCTCTAAAGGTTCTTATGAAGAACATGAAGCTATACTTTGGAAAAGTTAAAACATCCTAGAAAGCAAAAACATGACATTTAAGTGGGAGAAATGTGCGTTTTTTCAAAAAAAAGTATTGAATAAGTTGGGGTTCAAGATCACGCACACAGGAGTAAAACCATGAGTTGGGAACCCGCATTTAATAAAAAATCTTCCGAACCCGAAGAACATTTCAGAATTAAGATCATTGTTTGATTCAATAAACCAGTACATGAAATTCGTCCCCAAGTTGTCAACACTGAGCTCACCGCTACGTCCTTTACTAGATGTAAATATAACGTAGAATAACCATTATGATATAAAAAGGAAAACAAGACTCAAAACAGACGCCTCTCGTAACGGCTTATGAGCCACATCAGAACAATGGTATGGTGATATTTGGTTGAGAATTGCATTTGCTTCTCAATTTTTAAACACCGACGAAATGAAATACTCAACAATTGAGCTAAAACTTTTGCGAGTGGTTCAAAAAACGATGCATAGTAGACTAACCTGTTGGGTAAATCGACTCTTGCCAGTTAATTTTAAAATCGAACTTATCCCGGAGAAAAAATGAAGTTTACCGACTTATTGTCGAGATTACCCTCAGGAAAAGCACTTCCAAACTCAAACTAGGACAACGAATTTGTGGTTGCCACGTTTGACACGTTTTCAGAAAATTTTAATGGAAAAACTTTTGACAGTAAAAAAAAATTGTATAGATAACGATTTGTTGATTGATAATCCAGTGGATGTATACAGTGTATATAGTTTTACTAACTTGGATTCCGTAAATGAAATGGTCGGAAGGAACGAAAAGCTACAACACATCCAACGGTCGTTCTTCGTGAATGTTCTTAATTACGTCACAGACACACTGCAATTTTGCAATTCTAATCACTTGCGTTCAATGTCTTGTACGAGCAGTTGCATTCCATTAAACTTTTCAAAAATCAAATTCAACCAAGATTTCTTATCTGACGAATCTTTTTTTTCTTTCACTATTACCAGTTTTTTTCGAATTAAAATCAGGAAGATAAATCCAAACTTATAGAATTTCAAGCCTCAGCACAATTGTTAAAATTATCTCTTCGTGCGGAAAATCAAAGAACTTCAGTGAAAATCGAGAACGACATCATGTTCGAAATACATCAAAAGTTACTTAAGAAGTCCAAGGGAGAGCTAAAAATACCTTCATCTCCACTAGTTTTTTCGGACCATTTTTGGAACTAACTCATCAGCGTGATGACAGGCGAAAACAAAATCCTCAAAGACTAAAAGAGAGCGGTGGAAGAAAGTAGACCACTGGATATTCAGGGCGTATTTGAAAACCTTCCGACGGGATATTCATGTGAAGGAAGGAATAAAATTTAACGATAACAAATTGATCGTACCAGCAGCCCTTAGATCTTTTTTCATGCCATTGTTACACAAGACCCAACTAGGACCGTTAGGGAAGAAAGAACCGGCGGAGAACGTTTGGTGGCCGCACTTATACAGAGAAATTTATCACAACGGAAAAAATTGTGCTCAGTGTAGAAAAGCTGTTAAGAACCTTAAAGTCATTCTGTGCTCGAACAATACGCAAAAATTACCAGATTTATCTGAATATAACAAAAAAGTAAATCTATATTTCGCAGGCGCATTGGACAAAAACTGGGCACATCAAAATTGTTACTTGAATGTAAAGATAGGTTTCTTAACTTTCCCTCGGCCCCGGAAAAATAATACTTCAGTTACCTCGATACTCACATTTCTGGAGGATTAGTGCAACCTACATGGCTTCCCACAATCAATCAGAGTAGACCATGGGTCGTGCTTCCTTTCGAACGAATTCAAAAGTTTCTGCGATAAGAATAAAATTAATTTGAATCTTTGTACGGTTGGAGATTATAGATCTAACGGAGATTTGCTACGTCTAATTTTCACACTCAAAGCGAAACCTATGGCAATGTCGTTTAACGAAACCAAACCGTTTTTAAATTCGGCGATCGATGAAGTTATTTGGAATCTTTGTTCAACGAAACAACCATCCATTGAATGTACACCTTTTTCAAAACACAGAGGACGAATACTTTGAGGAAACTATGCCAGACACCAGAGGATATGAGAGCGATCCAACGGACAAAACAGATTAAATAGTACCGAGAGCCCTTCATCCAAGAAGAGAAGATAATTGGTATAGAGTCAAGTTTTACGTAGTTTAAGTAGGAAAATTGTGGACAAGAGCAAGATTATAGCGAATGTTTTAGAGCCAGTACTTCATAGAAGAAGAGACTATACTGATACCTCATACACTCGCTGAACATATTTGCTAAACAGATATCAGTGGGCTCCAAAAACGTTTCACGAAGGGTGATGCTAGTATATCGAGCTACCACTGCGATGGAATGCGACGGAAACCGAGAAAGCAACTATGCTCATGGGATGAAGCAAGAACTCCCAGCACACGATCAAAGTCGCGAGGGAAATGACTAGCCCAGACGGGAAAAGAACTATTACAAAAATCAACTTTGTGGTCAAAAGATCATCGGGCAAATAACTGCCATCAGGAAGCTTGAATTACAAAAAAAGGAATTGTCTTTGGAATGAAAATACAAACATAATCAGGGCATGCTCAAAAAACCAAAGTAAATGCTTTAATGTTGAGTCAGTAATGAAAAGAAAACTGATCACAGGTCTGTAACACAGCGGAAAATGTTATTTACTGAGAAGTCCGAAAAATATGAACGACTTGGGAAGTCGAGAAGCAAAAAAACGTGAGCAGGAAGAAATTGCATCTAGAAGTTTCGGCTTTTAATAGATGCAAATGAAAGCACAATCTGAAGAGCTAGACCGATGTTTTGATTAGTGGCACACATCTGCTCACCCTGTTTTTTTTTGGTTCAGATATTATGATAGACCAAGGCTGCATTCTTAATAACGGTGAAAAATTGTCATACAGTGTTGTACACAGAATATCGCTGTCCATATCAGCGCAAGCAAACCTGGTACACAAACTTTCAATTGCAAACAGGAAAACCAGAATACCCAGCAGGCACGAAAGCGGGCGGTGAAAATGAAAATCATGGACAAAAGCGGAGTAAATCTCAGTACTAAAAAAGTCTCAGTGAGAGGTGGAGCTATTTCAGGATGGAACAGTCTGCTGGTTGTCGACTCTCTTCTTCGCGTAAAAAATAATAAAAGTTTTCTGAAGAGCAATTTTCCTCATTATACCAAGCAGAAGAAAAGAGATAAGTGCATGAAATGTCCGAGAGACATGCTCAGGTCTATTCTCGCAGCTCAACCGTTGTTCGATTTTTGGATACAAAACAAAATAAACGCCGACGCGAATTTTCAGGTTGGTTGGAACCATGAGTTTCAAAAAGCAAGAAGCGATGATGATAATGGTGGAAGATTTAATAAAAGGCAACCTAGTTGATTCAACTCACTCGAGCTGGGCAGCACCGTCGATACTAGTCAATGAAAAAGATGGATCCTTCAAATTAAAGGGGGACTAAAAATCAAACTGAAAAGAGAAGCTGGCCACTTGAATAAGTTAGCGATATGATTGACTCCTAAGATTGCACAATGACATTGTCTTTTAACAGCTCTTGTTGAAAGCCCCGAAAGCAAACAAAGTTTCAAGTGCCTATGAGTTTATACAAATAGCAACGGTTACCAAAGGGTAATTCTCACCGGACTGTCCACTATAACAGCGTTGGTCTGCCTGGATCAGATCTTCATCTTTTTCATAAGAAACTATGAAAACTAAATAAGAATTCAAAATATCATATCTTCCAAAAGAAGACCTCTTGATTTGGAAAAAATCCTTCAAGTAATGGCGTCAATTTCGATCCTAACAAAAAAATGCAGTGAAAAACAAAAAAAAATACTTGAAAAATCACCTTAAAAACTATGGGATGTATTTGGACTAATCGTATTCTGCAAAAAATTCATCAAAAAGTTGGGTATATTAGGCTCCATTTCTGGGATAACCTAGCGACGGAGGTAATTATACCTTGAAAACTGACGCTTCTTAAGAGGAGAAGGAGCCTTCTTTAAACAAAAGCAGCATGGCTTCAATCAAACTATTGCCCAAGCCGACAGGACGCTGAAAAAAGGAAACAGGAATTATTCAGCAACCGAGCGGAAGTTTCTAGCAATCGTACAATTTACGCCTTTTCTTTGGATCTAAATAGGATGGAAGTAGTTTAAATGTTTCGAATAGTAACGGATCATTGAGCGTTAACGTAGATCTAGATATCAAGGGGCCCGCAGGAGGAAAAAGGAGACAGACGGAAGGAGCCAGAAGGAATGAACCAGACGGAAGGAGCCAGATAACCAAACAGAACAGATTGTATAAGTTGCCATCTTATGAAATCCAACCTCTCTAACGAAAATGCAATACATAAAATTAGCAAGGAGCTGTGCACAAAAGTAAGAAACACTGAAAAAGTAACAAAGGACCAGTGCATCAAAAACCCATTGCAGTGAAAAACACGAAAAATCACTTCAAAATTTACTTTAAAAACTGCGCCTTTTCTCCGGATCATATTAGGTTGAAATTCGTTTAAATGTTTCAAATAGTAACGGATCATTGAGCATTAACATAGCTCTAGATTTCAAGGAGTCCGTAGGAGGAAAAAGGGGCCAGACGGAAGAAGTCAGACGGAAGGAACCAGACGGAAAGAGCCAGATAATTAAATAGAACAGCTTGTAAAAGTGGCAATCTTATAATATGCAATCTCACCAACGAAAATGAAGTACAAAAAATGGCCAAGGAGCTGTGCACAAAAGTAAGAAACGCTGGAAAAGTAACAAATGATCGGTGCTACAAAAACCAACTGAAAAATATGTAGAGCCGCACCAGATATCTAAAAAGAAATGAATACAGTAGTTTCAGAAAAACTCTTATGTTTATTTTATGAATTTTGCGGATACTTACTTTTCAAAAATTAATTCAACAAAAGCAAGAAGGATTGTTTTGTCCGGGTTTGACCAGGGTTAAAAATTGGTCTAACTGCTGTGAACTTTGAGTTAAAGTTCAATGATCCGTTACTATTCGAAATTTTCAATCTAATTTCAACCTAAAGCGTTACTGCCGAAGCGCTGTGAACCTTGAGTTCACGAAAAGCAAAATCCTCTCCAGATCACTTAAAAACATCAAGTTGTTTTTGAACAGCTCTTGATGAAGACTCGACATCATACAAAAGTTACAGTGCCTATGGGTCACTACAAATAAAAACGTTAGAAAAGACCATAGTCTGCATTCGGAACTTTTCATAAATTAATGGAGTTAATTCTCAGCGTACTGTCAAACATAAGAGCGGTGGTCTGCCTGGATGACATTATCATCTTTTCTAAAAAAAAACGTTGAAAAAAACTAAAAATTTGGTCTAAGCCGGTTAAGGAAGCTGCATGGAAAACGGTCATTTCTTTCAAAAAAGACATCTTCCCTCGGAAAAACTGCTCCAAATAAAGGCGTCAATTTTGATTCTGAAAAAAGTAAACGGCGTGAAAATCATGAAGAAAACTCTTCAACACTCAACAACTGCGGGATGTTTTTGGACTAATTGTGATCTGCAAAAAAAATCATCAAAGAATTGGTTCTATTAGGCTTCTAGCGACAAAGGTGTGTAACCCTGAAAACTGACACTTTTTTTAGGGGAGAGGGAGCCATCTTCTTACTTAAAAGAAGCATGACGTCTATCAAACTGTTGCTCAAGCCTGCAGAACGCTGGATAAAGGGCCCCAGAATCAATCAGCAACAGAGCGAGAGTTTTACGCAATAGTACTTTTTACGCCATTTCTCCGGATCCAATTGGGTTGAAAATGGATTGAAGCTTCATTTAGTAACGGATCATTGAGTTTAACGTAGCTCTAGATTTCAAGGAGTAAGAAGGAAGAACAATGAGCCAGATAGATGGAGCCAGATAATCTAACAGAACTTATTTTAAAATTTGAAATCTCTCTAATGGAAACCTAAAACACAAAAACGGCAAGGAGCTGTGCACAAAATAAAAAACTGAAAAAGAAACAAATGACCGGCCTGTGGATACGCATTGAAAATTGTGTAGAACACCATAAAATGATCTTTAAAGAAAACCTAATATAACAAATGCAACTAAAAGAATAGGCGTACCTGATATCTCAAATGGCAGTGACCCACTCTTTTCAGTAAATATCTTCAATTTATTTTTTGAACCTTGACGGCCCCTATTATTTAAAAAAAAAACAATTCAATAAATGCAAGAAGGCTTGTTTTGACAGGGAATAACCAGGATTCGAAAAAACTAGGTTAACCGCTGTGAACTTGGAGGCCAGGAAAAGCAATACATTGTTAGAAACATGTACTTCCTCCAGCCTCTCAAGATAACAAAATAACATCAAGTTGATTTTAAACAGCTCATGACGTCGACTCTCAACATCGTACAAATTTTAAAGTGCCTATGGGTCCATACAATTGAGAGCGACTACCAAAAGGACCCTTTTTCATAACTCAAGGGAGTAAATTTGCAGTGGACTGTCAAACAAAAAAACGGTGGTCTAACTGGATGACATGAGCATCTTTTGTGAAAAAAGAAAAAAAATGAAAATTTTTACAAAGCCGACTACGGAACCTGCATGGAAAACAAAGTTGAAAAGATTATTGCCTTCAAAAGAAGACATCTTCCCTCGGAAGTACTGCTTCAAGTATAGGCTTCAATTTTGATCCTGAGAAAAATAAACGCAGTGAAAAACATGAGAGATCACGTTAATATTCAACAACTGCGGGCTGTATTTGGACTAATTGTGTTCTGCGAAAAAATTTATCAGAGAGTTGGATCTCTCAAGCCCATTTCTGACAAACCCTATTGACAGAGCTATGTATATCCCAAAAATTGACGCTTCTTTTGGGGGAGAAGGAGCCAATTTTACACAAAAGCAGCATGACTCGACCAACCCGGAAGAACGCTGAATTTTTCAGCAATTGTTCAGCAACCCGAAATTGTTCAGGGCACCGGATTTATTCAGCAACCCAGCAAGAGTTATTGGCAATCGTACATTTTATGCCAGTTCTCCAGATTCTTAGTCCATGAAAAGATAAACACTGTTAGAACATGTTTTTCCTCCATTCATTCTCTGCAAATATGGAAATCAAGCCGGTCCTTCTGGCAAGAAGTTTTAGAAATCATTTGAACTTTCTTTCCAAACTTGACTCAAGTTTATAATTTTAATTGAAATTGAGTTCACAAAATATAACGAGGCTGTAACGTTATGTTTTTATGCTAGACTTTTTGTTTTCATGTTTTGGCTGTCCTGCAAAGACAATAATTTTCATGTCTTTTTTATTCAAAACATTGTGTTCCAAATTGGAAAATGATGGAACTACAACAACGCCAAATCATGCCCACGGAAACGCAATGATTGAGAAAACAACCAAATCAATGATAAAGCATTTTCAAGACATGTGGGAGAAAACCAAAACAGTTGGACCAATTATCTTCAAATGGTGATGATGGTTCAAAGATCATTAGTTGATGCGGTGACCATTTTATTCAAAATTGATCGCCCGTAATCATTGTCGATAGATTGCTTGTTTGGAAGTTTGCACACTTAAGTCGTTGCAACCGAAAACTACAACGTTATATTTGTTGCGGAAAAACTCCAAAGAAGGAGTGGAATGATACATGCTATAACTGACGTTGAGCAGGAAAATCCAAAAGCATACTGCGACAGAAAATATTGGGACCAAAATACAACGTGGACGACAAACAGAGCGTATTATCGTCAACAGAAAAAATGTTCTAAGAGATGAAAAAACGCACAACTGCCATGGACAAACTTGTTTTTGAAAACAAATTTCAATGTGAAAAATCTCGGAGTAACCTTGAAACAATATTTGACATTTTTAAAATACAATGTAAACCCAGTATTAATTTCTCGTGACTGGAAACTAATGAGTCGTTTCTGCAGAATAAAACAGCCTACAGAAAAATCGTTATCAGAACAATCACATGAACTTTTTATTTTGACGAAACATTTAAATGCAATTTTTTTAAAAACTTTAAGCATAACTTTTTTTAAAAAAATAAATAGTAACAATTTGGATCAGGTAACATATTTACAAAATCAATTTCAAGAAAATCATCAAAGGCAGAAAGCAAAAACAGCACTTAATTGTTCTTAACTTTTTATTTAAAGACGATTGAACGGTGGGACCTATTATAGGGTTATTTCAAGGAAAGAAAATTCTTTTTTAAGTAAAAAGTCAGTAAGATTGTGATACTTTCATTCAAAAACTAAAGTTTTCTATTAAAAATTTCTACTGTATTCGACATCATTTATAATTGGTATCCGCAAATCTAAGTGGAATCCGCAAAATTTGTCAGCGGAATTTGCAAATTTATGCGGATTCAGCAAACTGTCAGTGAATTCTGCAATTGTATTTAATACTTAATTTGCATATGAACAATTGAAAACTAGAGGTAGAATTATTATCTATAGCAGGGTGGAATTTAAAAGCAAGATTTTATCAATTTTCAGCGGAATCCTCAAACGAATCTTCAAACATTGATTAACTAAATAGGTAGATGTCAACGTTTAGTAGCAATTAACCGATGATTGAGGAAGTTTGTTCAATTTAGGGATCGGAAAACACATTCACCAAACCGCATTTATTTGGTTCAGAGAAAAATGTAATGAGTATTTGGCTCAGAAATCATCTGAGAAGTATTTGAGATAAGATGGTTCAGTATTTAGTTCAGTTGGTTCGGAAATCAGCATCACTCATCATTATTTGAGATGAGGTTAAATGGTTCAGTATTAGCTTCAGATTTGGTTAAGAAATTATCATCACTCGTCAGTATTTGAGATGAGTTGGTTCCAATTTTTATTGGTAAAAAGGACGGATTGATTGTGTTTTTTGGAAGCTGATCTGAAATACTCTCTGAAAGACCGGATTGAAAAATCTTCTTTTTCTTAAATCTGAAAAAATATTTAAGCGAGTGGAAAAAACTTACAATATGAGAAGTTACAAAATATTGTTGTTAAATATAGTTGGTCGATTTGATCAAAGGAATTTTGGTAAAAAAATAAGTTTTGTTTTTGAATAAAAATTAGCAATATGATAATTTTTAGTTTCTATTTTCTTTCATCTCCTCAGCTCTTTCGTTTTCTTTAGTTACCGGTGCATACTGCTTGTGTGCCTATTTTGGTTTGTTTTTAAAATATTGTCCGGATAAAACTTGAGATTAAACCTCTCTTATTGATTTTAATTTTCTCGTACCACAACTTTGTACCAACATTGTTTGAAATGTTTACGTTCTGACTTTTAAGCGCATTTAGAAAAAAACTTCCACAGAGTCAAGCGAGGTATCTGTAACCGGATAAGCGAAGGGTGTATTATCTTTAAAATGGAGACGCGAAAAAAAATCAATTATTTTCAAAAATGAGAAGAATGACAGCAACAATTGGTCCTCTTAGACACAGTTTTAACCAATTTCTCAGGCATTATCACATTTTAAGTGAAGAACATTGCGGTCGGAATGATTGTAAGCACTTCTGGACTGAAGATTCGCGTCTTTCAAGGCAGTTTTAAGTTCACAGACATAGACGACTGCTTGCAGAAATGGATATTGACACTCACGGCATCTAAGGCAAGCCAATTTTGAAATGAAAGAACAGTTTTGCAGATTTTGACTGACATATTGGAAAGTCAACTCCAAAGTTGGATCTAAGTGCAAGCTCTTTTTTTCATTAACTTAGAGCCGTAGCAAGTTTTGTTCCGAAATTTTTTAATCTATTTTGACATGAACAGAGCCATTCTGACACGCCTCGAAAGATGGCTGAAAAACAGCTCTCCCCACAAAGTATAAAATTTAAATCTAATTTGCAAAACGTTGTGTCGATGTAAATTTTATAAACGTTGTGAACAGCAGAGTCTTGTAAACTATCGAAAAGATGATTTATTTGCTTCCCTTGACCAACTTGTCATCTAAAAATGCCAGTATAAAGGACAGATTTGTCTTTGGAACTAGTAAGAACATTTCTGATCCTGGGCAGTGACCTGCAGAAATAATAGTGACAGTTAGGGTATGCTTCTCGTCGCCTTCTGTTGAAAGTTTCAATGGTGTCTCATTATCTGATTCCTGTGAATTTTAATAACGAGTTAAATGAACATAACGCGGCAATGCACTCAACAAATTAGCCCAAAGTTTATGACAATAGATTTTAAAGTGTTGGAGTTTTAACCTTTCGAAGAACTCAGGTTCCTTAAGGCCCATCATGTGATCTGTATGACCGTGCAAAAATAAATGAACCGTAGTTTGGGGTTCTCACAATTGAAGCGATAAATTGAGACCCCAGGAAGTTCTGATATTGGCGATATTGGAGATGCAAGTTTTAATGTGATTATAGAAAAAAATGAGATGAACAGTGAGTTAATAAATGATATCTTTAACTACAGATATAAACAGAATTAGACATTTGGTCGCATGATTAACGACACGTGAGAGTCCCAAAAACAATAACAATTGTTTTTAGTTAGAGCCAATTTCCTCAGATCGGAAAAAATTACTTGGAAGTTTTAATCCACTGGATAATAAAACAAAAACTCACATCATCGAGTCGCTGCTCAATTGGTGCAAAATTGAGCAATTTAACTGATAAGGTATAATTTAAGAAAAATGACGAAGTTGATTGAGGAAAGAAGTTTGCCGAAAAGGCATTTTGCATTAAAGCACTAACACAACTAATATCTAAAATACTTCAGCTTTGAATCCTGAGAGAGAGAATGAGACTGAGATGTTTGGATGTTGAGAAGTTTGGACGAATGAGACTGAGACTGAGACTGATAATGAGAGTGGAAGAAAAAATTTCTGAAAAGGATAGATACAGAAAACATTTGAAGGATTGATCCGATTGTGAAGAAAGGTAGATTGTGGATTGATTGAAGATATGTAGACGTTGAGTACAAGTGAGGTGACTTCGTGGAGCGCCAAAACAGAACAGGAGGTCAGTTCTATAACTGCAGGTGATGAAGACTATTGACTTTGTGCTAAAAACAGTTTTCTAATAGACTAGTTATAAAAAATTTAGCAATATTTGGTTGATATTCGGAGATTTTGAACCTTAGGGAAGAATATCTGTATTTGGTTCAAACGGGGAAGGCACAATTCTACTCCAATCCAAAACTATTTGCTGCGTAAGCTATAAATAAAATGTTAATAAAATTGTGAATTAAATATTGCGAACATATCTATTCATTCAGGATTATCAGCAAGCATTTGAGCTGTTTTTGTGAAACATCAAATAAATATCAGAGTTGAAAATATATTTACAAAAAAGTTTAAAAACCTATAAGATAATTAAATCAAAAAGTATACATCTGAAATGACTTAGTCAACCACGCGTGGGTAGCAATTGATTTCGAATAGTCAATTTCTAATCCAAACGCAAAGCTCAAATAAGTTTTTTTAAGCTTTTAACAACTCTGATTAAAAATTAATTCTGCCTTTTTCAGAGTTAAAAAAAAAACACCAAGGCTTGAAAAAAAACTGGATGCCAGAGAGCCGGACTATTCTTGACACCCTAGACTCGAATTTTTAGATATGAATTGTCAGAGACCTTGAATTATATTAGTTGACTAACTCATTAAGAATTGAGAAAAACTTTTGAATTAATAGGAAAAGGACATTGCGCTGTTTTCATTGTAGAATTGTTTAGCACTGGGACGCGTAGTAAGCTCTATCGTACGCAGTCAGATTGAGGTTGTACCAGTTAGCCATTCCCGTCGGGGGACTGAGAGAGCCGCGGGAGCCACCCGAGAGACCTCCTGGCCCTCCGCCACCGGCACTGCCAGCGATAAGTGCCTGCTCTTGTAATTGGTTGACCCGTTTCGGACTGGCCTTGCATATGACAGCACCCGAGGGTCTCCGGTCCATCGAGTAGTCGAAAGAGGCCCCTCCTCCACCCGCCCCGCCCGCAGCAGCCTCACTCGTGGGGGTAGCGGGGGACAGAAACCAGCTGTTGCTCCGCCCACTGAAACAATACTCCACATGTTCTAAACTGTAAGTTCCACCATTTGAAGGTGTTTTTTTGGCTAAGAATTCGGCTTCCAAATTGCACTTTCCAATGCACAATAACTTCGTATCTTTCCGTTTAATTAGGTTCTTTCATTTATAAAACTAAGAACGAAAAGCGGTTGAACGGCTTTGAATAATTTTGATGTTTTTGATTCTCAGTCATAGAAGCATTGAACCAATTAAAAGCAGGATACAAGTTAATACATTTCAAATTGATCAGCAAACTTAGATTTTTGATGAGCATTGAATAACAAAACTGTACCTGGTCGAAAAGATTTGACAAAAGGAGGGGAGCTAAACATTTCAGGGACATGATATTATAAATTTTGAATTATTTAGTCAGTTTTCAATTTCTGAAAGTACCATATAATTTTTTTAATTTTGGAAGTATGCATAATTCATAACTGGCTAGTGGGACGCTTAAAATAGAACTATTTGAAATAGAAGTTGGATATATCGGGACTAGCTCACAGTTCCTCTTACCCCTTCCCTTTAATCCATCTTAAACGATGAAGGGTAATAATTAGAACTTCGGTCAAAATGGCTTTGTTGATTTACCTGTGCTGAAGGTTCGTATTGAGTGGTGTCAGCACTGAAACAAGACGAAGACGATTACAAACTCATTTCATGACAAAAAATACTACTCACCCATTGTTATTTTTTATTCAAAAGCCACGACCATAAGCGCTTGTTTTTAGATGCATGACCTCACACCCGACCTGGGTTATGCTTCTGTCGTCTCATGATGCAATTTTAAAGCGAGAATCCATATCGTGTATGGTTGGCGATAAACATGAGGCACTCATTTAAATTGATGCTCACAAAACGTCAGTTCAAGATTGCTTGTCGTTACTTTCCTCGAAATAACTTTATTTTCAAAACCTCATAACTCAGACCATATATCCACTGAGGGCGCAGCTCAACCTTCATAGAAATGTATTTCATTGCACACACCAATAATGATAAAAGATTTATTTTCAATTTTTCCGGGTCTGTTATTGTCTGTTATTATTGCAGTTAGCTAGGAGCATACTCTTAGAAAGCTAAGCTTGGTAGTAAGTTGTACAAGGCTCGAACTAAGGAATTCCAATCATGGGCAAGGAAACTTAATCGAGTTGTTCGCTTAGTAGTTCCTTGAAACGTTTCAAATCGAATCTCCCGCCTGCTAAAGCAGTCTTTTGGTTGCTGTGCATTGCCAAATCAATTTATTTTGAATTATTTATAACAAAAAAAATCAACTTCCTCAAACGACAAACTTAAAAATTAGTGCAGTGCAGTTAGCAGTGAAATATTTTTATCTCGCAATATAAAAAAAATGACTGCTACATCATCTGTCTTTAAGTGGGAATAACTACAAATCAGCAGTCAAATTTTTTTTGCATAATTTTAGGTGTTTCAAAAACCGCTCGTAAAACGTCAAGTGTACGGCTGTAAAAAAAGCTCAGCGGTAGTCTGGCTTTCAAAAAAAGTATCTAGAAGGTTTCTCAGTGTCGAGAAAAATTGGTCGGAAAACGCACGCGCTTGTTTCTTGCCACATGACACCACATCCGACTTTTTTCATCTTCATGGTTTCCGTAAATACAATATAACCCTAATTTTCTACTAGTGTACTTTCGACTATGATCATGGAGGCGGTCATATTATTTAATGCTCTTAGATAGATACCTCAAAAAACGCTCGTAAAGGATTAAGTGAAGTTGCATTAAAAAAATTCAGGCGTGATTTGGATTCCGGGAACTATCCAAAAACTACTCTCGATGTCAAAAAAAATTGCTCACAACCGCGAGCACTTGTTTTTAGACGCGCGAAATTACAACCAAAGTTTTTATTTGATTTTTAACCACTCCCAAAGCACTATGTAGACCCTGTTTTGGCGAAAATTTCTGCGCCGCAGATAAAATTTTGAAAAAAAAGCCTAAAAAGAGTTCTTAGCTATTTTTTTATCACGTCGGGTACGGTAGAATGAACGATTGTCAAAAATTTAAATTCTGTCTACTATATTTATCGGAAAAAAAACAGACAGCAAAATCGAAAATACTAATTCGGAACCAAATTCTATATCGCCATCAACAACGATTTTCAAACATAACATTTCTCTACGTCAATTTGGTCGCAACGATTGTCAGCAATTACGAAAGCTTGGAGGCCAAACCTATCTTTCCGAGGCCAAACAAGTTCGAGGCCAAACAAGTTCGAAATTGATTAATTTTACGTTTTTGAACTTATTATTACGTAATTAACATTTAAAAACAGTACAAAAATTTAGCCCTAAGGGTCTCAAACCCGCGCCAAAGAACATTATATATAGTTTATTCAAACATTTGCGCAGTTGCATTAGCTTCTCGGCCATCGAGGCTTGTCTGTGTTTAATTCATTGTCTTTATAGTTCAACAAGCTTACTTTTGCTTTTTACATATGCTATTCAGGAGTACCAAAACGCAAAAACTGTCGCGTTTGTACCAAACTAAAAAATCAGTCCCATTTGTACCAAAATAAAAAATCAGTCCCACGTGTACCAAAATCTAAAACAGTTGTAGATGTACCAAAATCATTTATCAGTCCCGAAAGTCATTCAGTATTTCAAAAAAAAACTTCCTTTTCTGTGAATTTTTCAATTGTATTTGATTTTCCCTAATATATTGGTTGATATTAATAGTTGATAAAACTTTTTCTAATTAGCCTCATTTATTATGGTTATTATGTTTTTATTTTGCCGGAGAATAAATATTAACCGTTGAAACAAATTTTAGCCATAGAAACTGCCAAAATTCAAACTACGCCTTCAACCACTGCGTATTTTTGCCTCAAGATAAGTAATTATAACGTAAATTCCCTCTGCTGTTACGTAATTTTTCATCATATTTTATCTATAATGAACTCTTTTCCTAGAATGTTATGTAATTCTTATGTAATCATAATGTAATCTGCCCATACACATTTCAAGTCCTTCCGCAACTCAAACCCAGGCCTATTGATTGTAGATCACATTTATTACCTTTCGGCTATACAGTGCTGATTTAAATTATCCGGACAAAACGAACAAAACTTGAATTTTCAAACGCGTTTTTCTCAAATTGGGTTAAGATTAGACAAAAAGTGAAGAGAACAAAAGTTACTTAGAATTTCACCAGAATTAATATGGTGCCATTTTTTCTCCGAAATTCTCAACAAAAATTTTACCCCAAAAATGGGTCATTTTGGCTTTTTTCAATTAATCAAGAATTACGCAGAAACTACTTTGTTAATTGATGAGAAAATTATATCACAGGAAGCCTCTTACGCAGTTCAACAAAGTTTAAGAAGGGTTAAATCTCCAAAAACCAGTATAAGAGAAAAAATTATCACTTGATAGTCAATAAATGTGATTTTTACTATATAAAACCCAGAAGTTCTGTTTAAAAATAAATTTTAAACAATTTGCGCAAATTTTTGGAGATTTAACCTTTCTTATACTTTGTTGAGCTGCGTAAGAGGCTTCCTGTGATATAATTTTCTCATCAATTAACAAAATAGTTTTTGCGTAATTCTTGATTAATTGAAAAAAGCCAAAATGACCCATTTTTGGGGTAAAATTTTTGTTGAGAATTTCGGAGAAAAAATGGCACCATATTAATTCTGGTGAAATTCTAAGTAACTTTTGTTCTCTTCACTTTTTGTCTAATCTTAACCCAATTTGAGAAAAATGCGTTTGAAAATTCAAGTTTTGTTCGATTTGTCCGGATAATTTAAATCAGCACTGTAGTCATTTGAAAATGCATTTTTTGCGTTATGTTATTTTGTACATATAGGATCGTTTATTCATTTTGGTACAAACTCGACTGATTTCTTATTTTTGTATAAATGGCCGTTGGTACAAATGGGACCTCACCATTTTCAAAATTCGGCTTCCTTGTAGAGCCCTTGTTTTTGGCAGTGGGGTTGATTACTTAATATAATAATTAAAAAAGAAAAAAATTACGATTGTTTGAGGACGATTTTTACCTCGCCTTTTACCTTGATACTATAAAGGATTCTCCCTTTGATACTATCTTAGGGCATCTGTTTTCGCGCAACTAAATCTAATTTTTTCTCAAAGGCGCCAAAAATTTTATTAAACTATATTTTTTATTCATGCAGTGTTTTGCCTCAATTAGTCACCCTTTACTAACAAATTAGTCGAAATTTATATCCTATTTTTGATTATGGTCAAAATATTCTATCATTATGGTCGAAATATTTTATGATACAGCAACCAGCTTTTCTTTTTCCTTTTAAAATTGTTCATATTTTAAAAAACTGAAACTGTGAAAGTCGACTGTTTCCCTGCTGAGATGTACAGTTAATGCAGCCTCTTATGTATCCGAAGCCCCGTCTTGGAGCAGAAAGTGGTTTCATTTTTACAAAACCTAAATGAAATCTGAAATCAGACCAAAAACTGGATTAGTTCAAGCCTCTCTCAGGTTTCACACGTTAGTCCACTCTATATGTTTAGTTTTTTTGTTCGCGTCATCATGATTAACCTGAATGTAAACCACATCGACATCTTCGTTGTCTTCAGAGGTCAACCAAGTTGTTTCATCACTCAAAGCATCCTGACGCTGCAAACTCCCGGTGCGAGACAGCGCCGACAACTCTTGCAACGGGGGAGGGGAAGGGTATGGAGGTACGAACGCGGATTGGGGAACCGGGAAGCAGATACCGGGCTTCATCGGTATTACCATTTTAGGGGATGGAGACGAATCTGTTTGGGAGCTTTTGGATGGTATCGGGATCGGCACTGGTTTTGGGAGGATAGGCGGCGGGGGTAAAGAATCAGGCAGGTCATATAGGGGTTCGGAGCTGCTGCGAGAACTTTCGCCCGTGGATTGTCGGACTAAAGAAGTGTTGGATGCTCTAGGACGGGGTTTTATCTGTTGATGGAACCCTTTGCGGAGTGAGGGTCTTTGAGGGTTGCTGTTTTTCGAGGAAAACAAGGACTCAGATGGACTGGCATTGTTTTTAGGGGTCCACTCTGAAATTAAAAGACGGAACTTGCTATAATCTTATAGCTTTTCGATTCCAAAATACCATCATTGCCTTATCATCATCTGCACGCGCTTTCCCAGAATCTTAACCATAACCATCTAGTTTTATTTGGGCTCATGATAGCACAGTCATGGTCTTATTTTTATGAATCTTTGAGTTGATCGATAAAAACTTTTTGTGACGCCCGAAAAACTATATAGAAAACCATAATCAACACTGATAATATCTTAACTATAAGTATCGTTAATGCCAAACTGTTGGCTAAGTCGGTTTCCATGAAATCGTTTTCCAAAAGTTCAGAAAAAAGTACCTTTTCGATCAATTACATTTTTGTCAATCTGTTTTTGTGGCGAACAGCGTAAAAATGGATTCGAACATCAAATAAGACATTTTGTAGATGTGTGATATATCCGAAGGTGATGTAGCCAACAATTTGACTTGAGATAAGTACAAAATGTATGTTACTTGGTGATCTATTCGGTGTCGATCCTGTTCCCCCACTGGTGGACATTGTCCTGTGATGAGTCATGGTCGTGCTGGGCACACTGTGACACAAGATGGCCACTCCTCCCCTTGGAACACTGCCTGCCATTGGTAAGTTTGCGGGTCGGTTGTTCTGTGGTACAGAAATCGTAATTTAGAAAACATAGTTTTTCAAAATTTGATCTGGCTCTGAGCTTGGTCTGAACTGTTCTAAGGCTAATCTTTTTTCAAGGCAAACTTCACAAGGGGCGGATCGAAGATTTTCTTGAGGGGAGGGGGCGGATTGAGAAAATTGTTGACGATCTTTTCGACCCCCCAGCTTTAAGTATCAAATTTTAAAAAAAAAACTACTTTAATTTTGTCATATTGCAGTGAAACTTGGCATAGTGACGAATTAATTGTGAAGATATGTTGTTCAAACAACGCGTAAAACAACTATAAAAATAGAACACTTCAAAGGTGAGTTGAAGTCGAAACAAGACAACGTTTGACAAAAATATCGAATTACCTAAAATAAATGAAATTTAACAAAATTGAGTCTTTGATTTGTCGCGGCAAATCTGTTAATGACATCCTCGACTTTTATTTCCGCATCTTTAGGGATGTAAATAAGCCCCAAAATTGAGAATCGATCCTACTTCATGTGTGGGGGCGGAGGTAAATTTTAAGTAGTTTCATTTCATGCACAAAAAAGAGCGCCCTATACTTCATGCTTCATGCTCAAGAGCGCTCATCTTTTATGGGGGCTAAAAGAGCCAATGACTCTACGAGTTTTAAAGGTCCAGTTATGACTTCGATTTGATGCCAAGTACAAAAATGCCGGCGTTTTTTGTTAAAAGATTGTAAAATATCCAAAAAGGGGACCATTTGGTATTCTGTAGGGTCAAATTACTGGGGGGGATCGAAGAATTCAAGGGGGATTTTAAAAGAATTTTTTGTTTGCAAAAATAGCTGATCGGAGCATTCTGTGTTACTTCGGCAACAACGGTGTAATTAAAAATTGTCATTACAAGTTATTATTACAAATTATAAGGTGAACCTGTGGAGTTGGTTGTGCGTATAATGACTGTGGTTGATTCCTCTTGCTTGCACTTGATATTGCAGCTGCATTAGTGTTGGTACTAGTAGTGGTAGGAAGGAGGTGTCTCTGTTCGGCTCTCTGGTTCTGTCTGTACTCGTGTAGCAAAATAGCCCCACTCAGAAGGAAGATCTCGATGGCTATCGCTAACAGAGGGAACACCCAACTGTACTTGCCTAAACACACCAATCTAAATAAATTGACGTTCAACTGATTTTTTTACTCGATGGATCAAATCTAAAAAAATGGAATATTTTTTTATTAAAATAAAATCTAGCACTGACAAGAACTTATTGTTACCACCAGGGGCGGATCTAGGATTTTCTCGAGGCGGGGGGCGGATTTTCAAAAATTTTTTGAAAATTTTGTCGACCTTTTTTTTAGGTCGACCGAATTGATTTTCCGAGCTCTCACAAAGCACTAAAAAGACCCAAAGACCCTGTTGTGGTAAATTTTTGTGCGCCGCAGGCAAAATTTTGAAAAACAAGCCAAAAAAGACGTTTTTAGGCACTTTTTGGAAAATTTTGACCCAAAAAGTTGCGTTTGTTTGGCGCGCGCTCCTCAAATTAAGTATATATTGGCGCCGAAGGCGCCTTTAGAAGCCTTTAGAAAATTTTTAGGGTCCGTCACCAAATGTGGATATCTCAAAATAGTACAAAGGGGGGACCCTTTGGGTAGGCAGGGGGTCGAATCCCTGAGGGAGGAGCGTCCGCCCCTCCCCCCTAAATCCGCCCCTGGTTACAACCACTTAATGGAAAGAATCTTTCGATTTTGTGATGATTTTTGTAATTGTTTGCCTTAAAATTATTAAAAGAGATGTCGTTTGTGCAGTAATGTCGTTTGATACACCTTGCGGAAACCCTTTCCGTCATGATTGAAATGTTTTAGGCTGATAATAGCAATTAATATCATAAAATGGTGTAATTTGGGAGGAATGTTACCTTTGACACTGAGCTTGAACACTTTCTTGGCCACTCCGCTGCTGGTTCTGAACTGACACGCAAAGTACTTCTGGTCGCCCTTCTCAACTGGATCTATCCGAAGAGTGGTGCTCATCTCGCTCTTGTCACGTGTGATCGTGTACCTGAAACGAAACTCAAAGGAGCTAAAAAAATTATGAAAACAAAAAAGTTGCAAAAAAAATGCCAAAAATATTCTTAACCAGGTTAACAATGCTGGTTGTAAGCCAGGTTAACCAATACAAAAGATAGTTTTTGCTCTTAACAGAAAGCTAAGAGCAAAAATCTCTTTTATTGGTACTTTTGCTTGTTGATAAAATATATTAATATTTTAATTGCGTGGGGATTTAAGAGCGTAGAGTTGAATTAGGAAACCCGCATAAAACTTTTTTTCTGAATCTCACTGAATATTAAGTAGTTTGAGGCGGTTCCAATTTTTCTGTGTAGTCAGTCTTTTGGGAATTTGATTTCCCGAGGATTCAAGAAAATATCGCGTAATTTTCCAAACATTTCAGTTATTCAATTCAGGATGAAATTAAAAACTCTCAAGGATAATTGATCGTCCGAGATAAAAAGCGAGAATTTATGAAATCTTCTGCTTTTCTGTTGCACAAAGTGCATGCATTACAAGGATCGAAGTTTGTATACGCTTAGTCGTTGAACAAGTCCTTCATAGGGGTAAGTTTGACATTCTTAGCCAGGGGTGGGGGATAACTTAGATCTGGCTAGCCAACTGAAACTACCTAATAGTAGCAATACGGACCTAGGGGTAGATTTGGTCTGTTGATTGTTCCTCGTAGGACTGTTATTGGGAGAAGACACTTCGAACCCACTGTCGTCGAAGTCAGACGACACTGGCTGACCTTCGCTGAAAATGAAAAAAAATATATATGTTTTCTTAGATCAACAGATTGCATATCCCAGCCCGAGGCGGATCTGAATCTGAGTCGACGTTCTTAGGTCAACCCCCCAAGCTGCTATTCCGAACTCTCAAAACATTTAAGGAAACATATTTTGCTAGAAAAAAGTTTGGAGCTGCCATGCAATTTTTTAGAACAATTTTGGACCAAATCTTTTGGACCAAATCTTTTAGTGGCAACAAAAAGATTGTTTTGAAAGCTTCAGATATTCAAATTGGCTTAAAAGAGCTATTGAAGTTTTCCAAAATAGTTTTCCTTGCAAATCTGCATCATTTTTTCCAGCTCATGATTGAGTTAGCCTGAAATGTCAAATTTTCATTCAATATTTCCGTTCAAATGGTACATTGCTTTATTACATAAAATTGTATATAAATTGTTGGCAAATTTAAGCTACACTTACGCATCGTTTCCGCGGGGGTCCCTGGAGTAGCTGAACCAGAGCACTTCAGCAGTGGGCACTGCCTCAGCCTGGCACGTGAAGGAAAAACGGTCTCCCGTTGACACCAGGAAACTGTCCGCGCCGGCCGGAGACGTCCGGATCATTTTTGGAATGTCTAAAAGAGAAACAAAATTTCAAACTACCTTTCACAATAAGATTTTCAAATACTAAAAAAGTTGAACTTGGACAGTCTAAGAGACCCAGGGTGAAAATTTTTCACTATCAACGAAATGAAATCCTATTTTTTCTCTAGTTAAAAAAGTTCGACTGATTTAATTATCTGGTCGAACAATTGGTCTTTGTAGAAATCAACCAAAATGTGTCGATTGCCCCTCTGAGGGATGCGCTTTGCGTGGAGCGCACAGTAATTGCATAAATCACTGGCGCAAAGTAAGAAATCTACCTCTGGGAAAAATTGAAATGTCGGAACGGATGGTGGTTGAAGAAAGTCTACTACTGTCTGCACTTCTGAGAGACGAAAAGGGGGGACAAAAACATCCAAACTTAAATTATGCAGCAAATTTATCCGCTCACGCTTTATGTTAAAAATACCGACTTGTGTTTTATTTTAAGACTAGCTAAAAAAACTAACTTTTATCCAAGTGAAAGATAAAACCTCCAAAAAATGATTTAGTAGATACTTTGTTCGGATTTCTTTAACTACTTTCTCCCTCTGTAGTACTTTGTAAGGAATCCCCCCTTTTTTGCTTAGAGGAAGGGATAATTAATGATATTTTTTAGTTTAGTTTGTTCAATTCAGTTGGTTGAAAGTAATGTTTCTAGTCAGGGGCGGATCTAGGATTTTCTCGAGGGGGGGGGGCGGATTTTCAAAAAATTTTCGAAAATTTTGACGACCTTTTTTTTTTTAGGTCGATCAGATTGATTTTCCGAGCTCTCTAAAAGCAGTAAAAAGACCCTGTTTTGTCCAAATTTTCTGCGCCGCAGGCAATTTTTTTAAAAAACAGGTCAAAAAAGCCGTTTTTGGGCACTTTTTGGAAAATTTTGACAAAAAAACGCGTTTTTTTGGCGCGCGCTCCCCCTCGAAACTAGTATATATTGGCGTCCAAGGCGCCTTTAGAAAAAGTTTAGGGTCGGTCGGCCAAAAATGGATTTATTAAAAAGTACCAAAGGTGGGACCCTTTGGGTTGGCAGGGGTTTGAATCCCTGAGGGGAGGGGCGTCCGCCCCCCCGCCCCCCCTAAATCCGCCCCTGTTTCTAGTAGTTCTTACGTATGAGTTTGGAGGTGCATGATCTGTAGTCGTTCTGGGCAGTGTCTGGGTTGAAGAAGCTCATCCGGCACTCCCATGTCCCCACCTCATCCAGACTGATCTCGGATATCTCCAGAGTGTCCCCCACCACACGCAGTCTACTACTGTCTGCACTCCTGAGAGACGAAAAGAGGGAAGAAATGAAGAAAAAAAAAGAAACGATAAATAGAGAACTTAAAAGAGTAAAATGAAAAGACAAAAAGTTGAATAAATCTAAATTAGAGTAAAATTGGTTAATCAGTGAGGTATTCTCATCAAAAACAAGTCCACACGTGCGCTCATTTTCTTTTTAAATTTTCATTCGTTGAAATCAGAAAAACCATATTTTCTTTATGTCGCTGTTGAGATAATGATTCGGATTTCTTAGTTAAAAACAAACTTTTAGAAAAAAATGCTGCAAAGATATCTAAGTTGTATAACAATTAACCCAGGTTGACCTCCATAAACCGAAATGCTTATCTTACAACTCTATACACCGAAAATGCTTATCATACAATAAGGGGAAGATCTAGGATTTTCTCGAGAGGGGGCGGATTTTTAAAAAAAATCAAAAATTTTGTCAACCTTTTTTTAGGTCGACCAAAGTGATTTTCCGAGCTCTCCCAAAGAACTAAAAAAGCCTTGTTTTGGTCAAAATGTCTGCGCCGCAGGCAAATTTTGAAAAAAAGTGGTCGAAAAAAGCGTTTTTAGGTACTTTTTGGAAAACTTTGACCAAAAAATCGCGTTTTTTCGACGCACGTTTTCCTCTCAAAATGAGTATATATTGGCGCTAAAAAATTTTAGGGTCCGTCAACAAAAACGGATATCTCAAAATAGTACAAAAGGGAACCCATTGGGTCGGCAGGGGGTCGAATCCCTGAGAGGGGGCGTCCGCCCCCCCTAAATCCGCCCCTGCGTATAATTCCATACATCAAATGTATGGAAAAATGCTAATCATACAATTTTAAAATCATTGAAAAAAAATTCAAACTAGTTTCTGCGACTATTTGAACCAAATAAAACAGTCTGGTGATAAAAAAAACAATGTTTCTTCCATATATGAAAATTGTATGTCTAGCATATTTTGATGTCTAGCATTTTTTTCAATTAAAATTGAAATTGCCCCAAAGTTTTTTTTGTTTAACCGCAATTCGAATTTTGTACTCAAACAAACATTTTCCTAAAAAAAAAAGTTTTTTGTCTGCAAAACGTAGTCCTGGATGCACAAAAATTTGATTTTTTTTCCGTTTTTGTGAATAACTTTTTTCAAAAAGACTAAAAATTCCTATTTATTTATGGCATGTTTATACGCCTTGATCAATATCTGATAATTTTAAAATTCTAATTTTAGAAATAATCATCTTTGAAAATTTTTGCCAAAACTTAAAAGTTTGATGCTTTCAGTATATGATTTGTGAAGACTACCAACACAATTCAGGTAGTTTCCAATGCATTGTTAATGCCAGACGAGCAACCCGTTTGAGTAAACCATGGTTTAAGTCACTTGTGTTTGGTCACGATCACATCCCAGACATTTGGAGAAATAAAATTTTTAAAAAATCAACTTTTTGGTATATGAAAAAATGCTTATCCTACCATTTCCATATATGAAAAATGCTTATCTTAGAGTTTTCTTCACCTTTTCTGTATCTATAGAATTGTACGAAATTGTATGACAAGCATTTTTGGTCAACCGGAAAGCCAGCATCAAGTTCAGTTAAAAGAAAAACTTTTAAAAAAAATGTTTCAATTTCACCTGAAGGGTGACGGATCGGATGACTCAGCCTTGACATTGAGATTGCTGTCGCAGTTGTTGATACACCACTTGCGACTGTCTATCGTCACATCGCTCCCCGAGAGGTCCTTGAGAGGACATGGAATGGAAACTGGACTGCCTAAGCTGATTCTGATACTCTCAGCATTGCCACAAACAGCGTCTAAAATCACAACTTGCATAAAATTTACCTCAATTTGTTTCGATTTGAGTGAATTTAACACACGATTCGGGAGTGTTTTTTTTTTCTATCTAACACACAAACAACGAATGAGTTAAAAACTAAAGGTGATTCTGAAACTCTCAATATTGACACAAACAAAGTCTTAAACAAATACTAAACACAAAACGACTGTTGGCGTCTGGCAACAGGTGTTACAATTTGGCCTCGAAAAAGCGAGCATGATGCACAGAAGGTCCTTTTTACCATCAATCGACTGAACCCTTTGAAAAATGTGCAGACTTTTCGAAAAACTTTGATGTCCATAATTCTTTCTCAAACATGCTAATCTTGGTCTGGGTCTAGAAACGCTTTCTTGGTCTGTCTTCTCAATTCTGTATGTACCGGGTTCTTTTTTCTCAAAATGGGCGTATTCTAATAAAGATGCAGAGTACGATCAAGCAATAATTTAGAAACATTCAGCGAAAATCAAAAAGATGATAAGGACAGCCGGTTACTGTGCATGTAGCACAGAATAGTCCGACCAATCTTAAAAAATACAATTTTTTTTCTAGAACTGAGGCAGATTCGACAGTCACTATAAATTAGATAAAATGGAAAACGTTTTTGAACAAAAAATTTTGAAAAATGTTGATTCCCAAAATGGCACGAGCAAACTCACCTTATTCGCTGGAAATTAGACCAAAAATCAAAAAATTCAAAGAGATTTTTTTTGATACTAGGAAAAAAACTAAGACATAACCGAATACAAAGTTTCTCTACATTTTCAATTGTAGGAATAATACAATTAACGACGCATTTGAGATTTTAAAAAATTTTCTGGATTCAAACATTTGATTTTCACTTTGATTTATTGAATAATACATTGGTTTCCTGTTTTTTTTTCGCCTTGTTAATCTAAATTCAAAGATATGCTAGCTGCGTTTTCAATAATTTGACAGACAACAAATAATCTAGAGAGAACACAATTATTTTAATTGCTAAGCGCAATGCAATATCTAGAGCAGTGCTGTTTCCCGGAAAGAACATGTAACAAAAACTTTCCAGAAGAATGAAATAAAAACAAGAATTTTTTTAAAACTTTTTTCTATTGAGCTCTGCTAATTCTAGACAAAAAATAGATTCGAAAATAGCCATCCATACTTTTGCCAAAAAATAAAAGACGTCGTTTTAGAATTGTTCATTCAAAAATGCACCAGCCACATATAAAATGCTGCCAAAAAAAGGATCTTCATAGTTTTTTGGGACATTTTAAATTCGATGTATTCGATTATGCAATAAAAGAAATATATGAATATTTTTTCAACTCTTGGAATCCTTTTTCCGCGTCTTGTAACCTATAGAAAAATTTGCTTTAAATGAACTTGAAATGATTCGGGAAATATTAACCACATACGCTGCGCGTTAATTGAAAACAGTAAATTTCGAGAGCCTTTAATTATTTAAACGTATCTATCCAACAAATAATTTTTTTCATCTGTCAGAAATTTTCAAGGCTGTTTACAAAATGGCCAATTGGGCAATTTTGAAGCTCTCATAACTTCCCGAAAATTGATTAAATGTGAAATATCATTCCAATTTTGAGATAGTAAAAAAATACCAGACTGTAATTAAAAGAAGACT
The DNA here is from genome assembly GCF_963678635.1 of Symsagittifera roscoffensis. NCBI lineage: Eukaryota > Metazoa > Xenacoelomorpha > Acoela > Convolutidae > Symsagittifera > Symsagittifera roscoffensis. Next base: position 60,619,005 of record NC_087065.1, on the reverse strand, counting down.
GCTTGTATCAGCTGGTTGAAACCCTGAATGTTCCGACTGCCTTTTAAAGTCTATGGAGCAGTATTAACATGAAGAAAATAGTTGTAGAAAATTAAAATGAATTTTTCTTTAAGTTTGAGATTTTTCGTGAAAATCATCCCTCATACGCCATATAATGTACAAAGTGATAGATTCAGCTCCTATTAAGAAACTAAATTGGGCAAATAAGTTTCCTTCAACCATTTTGGAACTATTTTTAGGACGGATTAAATTTCTGCTTGCACATTAATAGCGCGAAATACATCGCGCGTTCATTGTCCCAAATTGGCCAAAATGGCAATCTTTAAACTCTCATTACATTACAACTAAAAATGAATATCTTTTCAAATTTAGGCTCAGGATAATAACACTTTTCGACTGATACAAAAAAAGTCCGTAAAAAATGGCTCTTTAAAAAGTCGAAATTTGTCGGAAGACCCGCCCCGAGCACAAACATTCCGTTAATTTCGTAACAAAAGTCGGAACAATATTTAGAATTGGACAGGAGAATTGCGAGCATTCATTTTCCGATTTTCTACAGCAAAAGTTGGCAGGAATAATGTTTACTTATATAATAAGATAGAAAGGGATTTATCAACTATTTCAAACATTCCGTCCTTTGGGATTTTTGAAACCATAAAAAGCCAAATTAGCTTTTTAAAGCCCAATAGCTTGTTCGCAAAAATTGATCACATGTAGAACTTTTATCTTTAAGCTCAGGGCGACGATACCTTTCAGATGGTAAAAATTGCGGCAAATTTGATACAAAAAATTGATTGAAGAAAAAATATATATATTCTGTTACTTTTTTACTTTCTTCAAAAGTCAAATAATTAATGCTAGAACAAGAACTAAGACAAAATTAGATTCAAGGCCCCAATGAATATAGCTTCCTGGATTTTTTGAAGCCAAGTATAAAATGGTTTTTGCTACTGCTTTGAAAATTGAAAAAAAAAACGTTCTTTTTTGATAACCCAAACGGGGTAAAAACGATCAACACAGGTCATTTTTAATGAAATTGTGTTCATTGAAAAAAAAAAACGAATTTAAAATTTCTGCTTTGCTCATTTTGTCTTGATAATTTAGATGAGTATCCTATTTGCTTATAGGATAAATAAAAATTGGGAAAACGCGTGCCCAAGGTATGCATTTGAAGTCCAATACAGAAAACAGGCTATTTTTGTTCAAATTTTTGCCAAAATGAAAAATGAAAGATACTATTTCAAGGGTACTTTATTGGTCAAACCATTTCCAATAGTCGAAACACCAGATGTGAAAAAATTGCATAACATATTAAAAATTTAGATTTTCAAAGCCCTATAATTTATCAAAAAATTATTACAAGGTGAATGCTTTTTATGTTTTTACTTAAAGGAATTGATTTTTTTTCAGATGGCAGGAATAAAATCTGCCAAAAACAATAATTTCCAGTTAAAAGTAGTTCCAATAAAAAAGTCGGTACAATTAGACGCAGGTTGTATGGAAGTTTGAAGCGAGGGTTTTCAGAAAATGTTAAAAAATTATAAAGACCTTTATCTAAGTGGGCCCAATTGATTTTCCGAGCTCTCTTAAATCACCATAAAGATACTATTCCGACAAATTTTTCTACGCTCCAGTTAAATTTTTGAAAAAACGGGCCATTTTTGGAACTTTTTTTGAAATTTTTGGACTTAAAAATTGCGTTTTTTCGATGCCCACTCTCCCTTAAAAATAGTTGATTGGCGCGCCCCTTGGTATACCGACTAGAGGTGTAGTTAAGTAGTACAAAAGGGGGACCCTTTGGGTGGTGATGAGGTCGAATCACCCAAAGAAGAAGGCATCCCCGCCCCCAAACACCCCCCCCCCCCCCCCCCAGTGACCGAGTCATTTTTAATCTACACGTTTATCGAATTCCTTTTAGAAAAATTCTGATTTTCCTATTTTGAATCAACAAACTACTTGAAACGTTACTAAATGGAACGAACAGACGGAAGCGTTTTTGTTAGTAGTTCTGAAAATTATTAGGAAATATAATCAACTTGATTAAAAAGTTTCTAGCGCTTATTTTTGATATTCCCTCTCTCGGAACTCAAAAAGCCCTCCCCTGGCAAGCATTTATGGATGGTTTTAACATTATGTAGACGTCGACGTGAATATTCTGGTTTTTTGATTGGCATGCACGCGCTTGTTTACAGGTGCTGATAAAGTTACCATGCAGCAGATTTTGACAGATGATAAATCATCAAACAAATAAAGCAATAAATTCACACTAAGGGTCAGGGGCGTGTGCAGGAAATTTTTGACAGAAGGGCGTTTTTTTTTAATTTAGTCGACTTTTTTTAGGTCAGCCATTATGAAGTTTTTGAGCTTTGTCGAAACCCAAAAATGACGATATTGAACAAAACTTTCTGCACCGCTCGCAGCTTTTGACCAAAACGGATCAAAAATGGCGTTTTTATTTAGAAAACTTTACATTTCCTAAAATGTATATTCCCGTCAAAGGCATGAGTCATCTTCAGTAAAACTGTTAGGTTGGTCCGCCTGAAATGACCTCGACGTAAAATAGTAACAAAGGGGGACCTTTTGAAGAAATTAGCAACCCGCATGAAAGAAGAAGTAGACAGGAACCCCCTCCCCTCGGCGCGCTGCCGCTAAAATTCATACAATATTTTTTCCCAGCTAGTTTTCTGTTATTTGAGTTAGTTGTTTTTTTGTACTACAAAGACCATGCTACTACAACTAGCCATGCAGTTTTACATACTAGGAATGAATCTGGGCCCGGCCGTGCTGTCCGCGGCCGCTCTGATCCGACGTGATCGCTTCTTCCGAGGCGAATCAGAGTCTGTCGGCGGAGTGGAGGAGGAACTGGCAGCTTTGATATTTGCTGCAGAAATGCACCAAAAATTGATTACTGATGGAAAAGAAATCACTTCAAATTCAATTTTTGCGCTTGCTAATTGAGTTTGGAACATCTGCTGGGATCTTCGCCAAACTGAACGTTAAATAAGATTTATGGTGAGTCACCCCGTCGTTTTACAAGCTTTTATATGAAAGCCGTCAAAAGTGTCCACGCTAATTAGGTTTCATTTAAATTCGGTGAGAAAAAAACAAAAAAACTTATGTAAAGCCTTATATTTATGGGCACATTTTTACTCAAAAATTTCTTCAAAACGGTCATTTTAACAATGAGCAATAAACATGTGAACTTAATTGTTTTAGAGAGGACTTTTCGAAAAAAAACAAAATCCTTGAGTTGAATCGAATGAAAGGTCGAAAAGATGTTTTTTTTTTCAAATTCAATTTGCTAGTTTGATAAATTACAAGCAATTCTGATTGATGATTGATAAGTATAAATTGCTTACCGAATGAGGTTGGCCTGAGGCTGAACTGTTTGACCCTTGGAGAGACGGAGTTTCGGATGTAGCAGCCATACACACCCTTCAGCTGCGCTGTGAACTCGTGAAGGATCAGTTTACAAGAGTACTTAGTCATACCCTCTCCTCTATTCTCCATGGTAGGATCTAGGGTCCATTTTGGTCTGTAATGATTAAAAACAATATGTATAATTAGTAGCCAAAAGTTTTTAAAAACAAAATTAAATAAAAATTGCAATTGACGTATTTTAGAAAAAAAATATGCATGCAAAAGCTAATTTGTCAGGCTTAATTTGTGTCTAAATTTTTTTTTTAAATAACAGCATGCAAAATTCTGTCAAATTGGAAGTTTTTTAATCGATTCTGTTAGTCCGAAATTTTTGAAGCTCTACATTAATTAAAATTTTGGCGAGCACATGATTTTTTTAAAATCAAATCAAGCATTCAAATTTTTTTGCTCCAATTCTTGAAGTGTTTGATTGATCGATAATGGCACGCAGGTGGTTTTGCGTGAGAGAAGGCAAGAAATTCTGAAAGAGAAGTCTATTGTTGCAAAGCTCTATACAATTGATATCAATTTTTTACTATAAATTTTACTAGACCATAGAATCAGGGGCGGATTTAAAGGGGGAGCGGGGGGGGGGGGCGGACGCCCCTCCTTAGGGATTCGACCCCCTGGCGACCCAAAGCATCCCCCTTTGTACTATTTTGAGATATCCATATATGGTGACGGACCCTAAAAATTGTCTAAAGGCGCCTTCGGCGCCAATATATACTTACTTTAAGGGTGGAGCGCGCGCCAAAAAACGCAATTTTTTTGGTCAAAATTTTCTAAAAAGTGCCTAAAAACGCCTTTTTTGGCCTGTTTTTCAAAATTTTGGCTGCGGCGCAGAAAATTTGACCAGGGTCTTTTATGTGCTTTGGGAGAGCTCGAAAAATCAATTCGGGTCGACCTAAAAAAAAAAGGTCGACAAAAATTTCGAAATTTTTTGAAAGTCCGCCCCCCCCCTCGAGGAAATCCTAGATCCGCCCCTGCATAGAATCATCCCAGCCAATTTCGTATTTCGTTCCATGCAGCCAATAAAAAACTCCAAAACAAGCCACGAATGATAAATAAATTATTTCCAGAAAAATTACACTTCGCATGAAAAAAGGTCAGTTTCGTTGCATTGATTTGGCGGTCAAACACAAAAATGTCAGGAGATACCATTGTAACCAGGTGCTGATATTGAAAGGACCCCTTGATTTATGGGGACCCCTTCAAGAATTCGACCCCTGATCGCCGACGGACCCTAAAAATTTTTTTAAAGGCACTTTTGGCACTAACGTAGGCGTATTTTGACTGTGGAGAGCCCGCTATAAAAATGCACCCACAGCCTGTCTGAGCCAAAACCAAAAAAATAACACATCCGAAGTTTAAATTCGATTTATATTCCAGTTAAGATTTGCAGTCAATTTAGGTGGTATAAGGAAAAATTTGAGCATCCGCATCATCAGGGGCACAGATGGAAAGGAAACGAACGTATAAAAGTTTTTTCTTTTTTGAAGCGACGTAAAAGAGGCCAAATAGTCGATATTTGTGTGTTTGATCAGAAATGGACTATCAGTTGGGGACGAACAAACAAATTGATTGCCAGACAAGCAAAACAAAATTGAAACTCCGCCTTGAAACCTCCGGTAGAGAAACAATGATGTCAAATCGGCGTCAGTGCTTCTCTGAGTCCAATGGTGTACTTGCAAGTACTTGCAAACGTTTTCTGTTCCATGAGGCAAACAACATTGACGAGCGTTCTCTTTAAATGAACACACATGATGTTCCTTCAAATTAAGGAAAAATACATGCTCAATTGCGTCCGGTTATTGCTAGTTCAGAAGGAGTCAAACAGCGCGAATGAATTCCTTGTCGGGAGATTAAAAAAACAGTTGCAGCTTAACGGTTTCGTCAATTTGTTCATATGTGTTTGCTCATATCAGCTGATTTTTTTCCTTGAGATTGTTTGTAAAAAGAGTAGCTGGGTTTTGTATAGTAGCAGAAAGTTTTTCTTCCCTGATGAAATATAAAAAAAACTAAAAACCTAGCGTTGACGACTTGATGCCCAATGTGAAACTTGGAGGTATCGATTAGCTGAGTAGTTGAATTCCTAATTGTTGCACCATTACTTTGATCCACGATCTGTTTGTTTATCCAGTTCTCTTCTCTTTTGGATAGAAATCATGCTGCACTTTCAGCCATATCGTGTTTACTTTAATCAGTTTAGTACCCCGTGTATCGCTGTCCGCGGAGTTAATTTCATGTGGCGCATTTTTTCAATGATCAGAGATACGTTAAATTAACCTTTTAAAGATATCAGTTTATCCTGTGAGGCTATCAAGCTAAACCAAAAGTAAATTCTGTCACGTTGGTAAGGAGCTGTAGATTCGGTTCTTGTTTATCTGCAGCAAAAAACAATGGTTGGGCTGGTAATTTTTTTTTGAGTTTTTATTTTGTGGTGCTACTTTTGGGCTTTCAATCAAAAAAGTAGCTTATCTTTCAGAGATTCCCATGTCCCTAGATTTGTCAAGGATCCCACAATGTTGTGTATCACTTCACGCGGTGCCACGTGAGCCTATCTAATTGCCGTAGCAAGTCCCAAGTTTTGAAACAGAATTTTGAGCTCTACGTTATATTGGGCTAAGATACTGAGAGGATCGAATATCCTCGCTTCTGTAGAAAGTACTATTTAAAGTGACATTGTAGTTGAAGTTTTTGCCTTGCTTGTCCGTTGCACAAAACGTGTTTTTTTTTTCTGGTACTGGCCGACCACCAGCAGTGAAGCTTATGGCTAACGATCCGATAAACTGCAGCATCAGTAAATTTTCCATTTTAGTTTGAAACTAATTTTAGAATTACAGATCTGAAAATGACGTATTGATAGAAGCCAATCAACATTTCTGGTCGCGTTAACTACGTCCCCGGGTGGACCAAAACTTCTTATCATACAACTTTCTTATTTGAAAAACTTCTTGCCATACAGTTTCATACAATTACACACGTACAAAAAACTGTACGAGATCTCTATGATAATCATTTTTCAATATATGAAAGTTGTATGAAAAATATTTTTCCACAAACCAAAAAGTTGATTTTAAAAAAAATTTATTTCTGAAAAATTTTGGGTTGTGTTCGTAACCGATCGCAACTTACAAAGACCTTGGTTTATTCAAAACACCAAAGGTTGGACGGTATTGCCTTTACAATGCATAGAACACGACCTGTAACAAAGAAAACGACAATGCATATAATGAAAGTAACAAACTTTAAAAATTTGGCAAACTTTTTCAACGATGATTATTTTCAAATTTGAATTTTAAAATTATCACACATTGATCAAGACATACATAAACATGCCATAGAAAAGAAATAGGAGTTTTCAACGTTTTTGAAAAAATTATTCAGCTAAACGGAAAAAATCTAACTTTAATGTATCCAGGACTACGTTATGCAGACAAAAAATTAAATTTTTTTTTGGAAAATGTTTGTTTGAGTTACAAAATTTGATTTGCGACTAAAAAAACAAAAATTGTTTTCGAGGCAATCGCAAAATTACTTGGAAGATATTTGTGTCGCCATGTCATACAATTTCCATATATAGGAATTGTATGATAAGCATTTTTTTCAAAAATAAAAACCTCGGTTTTTTTATCACCAGACTGTTTTATTAAAATCAAACAGCGGCAGAAATTAGTTTTTATCCTTTTTTCACCCATTTTTTGATATTATACGAAAAATTTATGACAAGCATTTTTCCATACATTCGATGTATGGATTGTATGATAAGCAATTTTGGTGTCTGGAGGTCAACCCGCGTCAGTTACCGGATTTAATCAGTTTTAGAATTTTTTTTCGCTTATTGGTCCAAATAAAAACTAAATTGCTTTCAAAGCTTAAAGTCTAATGTAACAAGGATAGCCAGTTACTGTGCAAGTAGCACAGAGTGTTTCGACCATAGTCTTAAGAAACACAATGTTTTTTCAATTAATTGTAGTTTTTTGTCGGCGTTGTGTGATAAAAGGAGCTCAAAAAACCAAAGATTAGGTACATTCCATAGCCATACTAAAATGAGCAAGTTGAAAAACATTTTTTTGTAAAAAAAAATAGTAGAAAATGAGAAAAAAATTCAAAAAAAAATTATCTGGAAATTTTTTCAAGTCTTATGCAGTTTTTTGAAAGTTTTGATTCCAAAAAAGGTGCTAAAATAAAAAAATTTAAAATAACGTTACCCAAGTATAACTAAGGTTTGACGTTTTAAATTAGGCTATTGTAAGTTTTTTAAGCAATTTAAATAAGACTGCTCGCTCGCTTTATTCGCTCGAAATAAGGCGAACAATTAAAAATTTCAAATCGGTTTTTCTTATAACTGGGAAAACTTTTTTGCCTGGTCACGAAAACAAAAAAAACTAAAGCAGACCCGATTACACAGTTTCTCCGTCTTTTTAATGGTCGGAACAACAACAGCTTGTCAATTGAAGTCAGTTTAATTAATGGCGGGAGAAATTGATTAGCAGGAACAGGGTAAGCTCGGAAAAGCAGTTTGGTCGGTCCATTTATTTTTTTTTTGAAAATCCACCTTTTGAAAAAATTACATCAGCCCTTGATTGCAATACTTTCCTATCAAGGTCAACCAAGTTTCAAGAAGCGTTGGTAAAATTTGTTTTCTTTTCAGCGACTGTCCTCAAAAAACTTAAGCAGCCGAGATACTGGATAACCATGAAAAACTGATTATAATCACAAACCTCTTTTAGATTAGATTTACGAAAATCTTTGACTTGATTTTTGGAGCTTACTCTCGCACCAAAATTTGAGTTTAAAAAAGGTCAGCTTATGACTTAGGCCATTGAACTATTTTGTTTGGAATACTTGAACTATCCTAGCTTCTGCCATATGATCAACCTCGAATAATTTCAATCTCGGTAAAAGAATAACTTAACGGCAGACTCTTTTTGAATCTCCCCATCTGCGAACTTTCATAAGCATTTTTTGCGGT